>NC_083233.1:67554010-67854010 GCF_032191835.1 Heteronotia binoei
GGAAAATATAAATGCAGCAGAGATTTAAAAAATGCAGTGAAGCAAATGTATTAGCCTTCAAACAGAAACTTTCCTTTCTAATAAAGGTTTACTGGGAGTTGAAAATAACAAAAATAACAAACAACAATACAGGGGAAAAAAAGATTAAGGACTGTTTGGTTTTGAGAAGTATGTTTGGTTCCTGTGTCATCTGTATCCGTGGGCACTGGAGTTATAAGAAATTCACATGGCTTCTGGATTTACTATAGACTTTATTATAACATTTATTACAATTGTGGTTATTGTCTCAAGAGGTGATTTGTACACGGAGCCAATTTGGCTTTCTTGACTGATCCTTGATCCGTATGGCATTTTGGATTTACTAGCGACCGTCTGGAGGCTGTGAAACTCTAACCCACATTCAGGTAACTTCCTCAGCAAGTGAAGTCTAAAGTTCTCAATGATCAGCATTTTGTTTTGAGACACATTTTGGACTCCCTTGTGAAGTCTCGGCGGAGACTGCATTGAGGAAGGGGCAACATTAAGAACACCTGAGTCCCCACCAGTGGGAGTTGGCATGCTCCTTGTGCAAATGTGCAAATATCCAGGGCTTTTTTTGTCGCAGGAACTCCTTTGCATATTAGGCCACACATGCTCTGATGTAGCCAATCCCCCAAGAGCTTAAAGTAGAATCTGTACTAAGAGCCCTACAAGCTCTTGGAGGATTGGCTACATTAGGGGTGTGTGGCCCAGGGTTTTTTTTTAAAGGGTTTTTTTTTTAGTAGGAATGCAGTTCTGGCTGGCTTGGTGTTAGGGGTGTGGCTTAATATGCAAATAAGTCCTTACTGGGCCTTTTCTACAAGAAAAGTCCTGTGTGAACCAATGGTAATGTTAGAGGTGTGGCCTAATATACAAATAAGTTCTTGCTGGGCTTTTTCTTCAAAAAAAGCCCTGGTGTGGCCTAATATGCAAAGGAGTGCCTGCTACAAAAAAAGCCCTACAAGTATCATTCAAGACCCTGGGTACCACACATGAGATGCTCTCATCTAAGGCAAATGTAGGATGCTGCTGAGCTTGTACTCAGGCAAATGGATTTACTAGGATTTTACACAGGAAACACAAACAATTTAGTGTCCTGTCTTTTGTGCCATCTTCTATGTTCTTCGGCTGTGTGCTCTGATTCTCCTTTGGGGCTCTTGGACACAATGTTCAATGAGAGAGGAGACCCTTAGAAGATGCACAGAGCTCCTTATTTTCCATGCACGGGAAACTATGGTGCATTATTGATTGCTGCCTCAAACCCTCTTCTCAGGGATGAATAATCTGGCTGCCAGCCGCCTGGTTTCTGCAGCAACTTCCTCCACCTGCCTCCCCATGAAACTTGCACTGCCCAAAGGCTTCTCATGCCAGGGACCCATCTGGCATTACTTGATAACTTTTCAGCAGTGAGAAGCGTCTTGGTAGAGCAACCGCCTCCCTTTGGGCAGAGCGCAATCTGTTCGCCTCACAAATGAGTCACCGCTGCAGAGAGGCAGAACCTGCAGCCATCTGGAGAAGGAGGGATGGGAAGGCGGAGAAAACTGGAGAACAGAGCAGGTTGGATTCTTGACTGTGCTTGTGTGTGTTAGCGGTGGGGTTGCCAGCCTGCAGGCGAGGCCTGGAGATCTCCTGGAATTACAGCTGATTGCCAGATTACAGGGATCAGATCCAGGATTGCCAAATCCAATTCAAGAAATATCTGGGGACTTTGGGGGTGGAGCCCGGAGACATTGGGGGTGGAACCAGGAGCAAGGTTGTGACAAGCATAATGGAACTCCAAAGGGAGTTCTGGCCATCGCATCACCTTTTAAATGCCTTCCTTCCATCGGAAATGTTAGGGGCACCTTCTTTTGGGGCTCATAGAATTGGATCCCCTGATCCAATCTTTTTGAAACTTGGCGGGTGTTTTGGGGAGAAGCACAGAATGCTATACTAAAAATATGGTGCCTCTACCTCAAAAAGCAGCCCCCCCACAGAGCCCCAGATACTTGCGAATCAATTCTCCATTATTTTCTATAGGAATCAGTCTCCATAGGGAATAATGAAGTGCCCAGCAGACATTTCCCTCCCCTCCCCCTGCTTTCTGATGACCCTGAAGTGGGGGAGGGGCTCCAAACCGGGGGATCCCCTGCCCCCACCTGGGGATTAAGTAACCCAATATAAATAGAGAATCACAGATAAATGACTAGCAAGGGAGTCCCTAAGGGTTCTGTGATTAAACCAGCCTCCAATAATAAACAATTTTTCTTTAAAGTTTATAAAAGAACCATAAATAAACACTTAAAGCAATGAATTGTACATGAGGTGAAGTCATACATTAAGGTAAATGGTTCATTTGATTTTTTGAAACTATTTTTGTGTGGATTATTTGTATATTTAGTTTGTATTCTTCTTCACTCAGCCAGTGGAAGCTTCAGAGAAACGGAGGCAGAGAGGCGCCGCCTTCGTAGCTGTCTGCTACTGTTGGCTTTTTTTCTACTGCAGTTTGTCTTGTGAAGAAGACTCGACTTTGCCAGTTCTTGGCTGAAATCATTTGGAGGCTTATTGGTCCCAAAAAAAAAGACTGTGCTTACTGTATAACTTCACCTAATTTTGTCCTTTAAAGGACTGTGCATACTGTATGACTTCACCTTACGTACAATTCATTGCTTTAAGTGTTTATTTATGGTCCTTTTATAAACTTTGAAGAAAAATGGTTTATTATTGGAGGCTGATTTAATCACAGAACCCTTAGGGGCTCCCTTGCTACCCACCTGGGGATTGGCAACCCTAATCAGATCCCCTGGAGAAAATGGTGGCTATGGAGGATGGGCTTTATGGCATGATGCCCTGCTGAGGTCCCTCTCCTCCCCAAACCCTGTCCTCCCCAGGTTTCATTCCCAGAGCTCCAGGAATTTCTCACCCCAGGGCTGACAACCCGTGCAGATGTTCTCTATTGGCATCCCCAACTCTGTTTTCCATTTCGTCTTCATTTCTTCTGCTGCCGTGACCTTTGGGTTTCGCTCATTTTTATTGCTGATATTTCCGATTGACTTGTTTAGTCCGTGGCATTTTTAAAGCATTTTGATGTCATTTATCCACCATATGCCATTCTTCTGCCATTTAAAGCAGTTTCATACATTCCCGACGTCAGAAAGAATGTGAAAACGATTGCAAATTGCAGTAGGGAGCTTTAGTACCAAGACAAGGCCTCAAAGAAAGTTTGAGCTAAACAAAACAGGGATTTTGAAGCTGAAACAACGTGGTGCAAAACTTGTGTAGCATCCTTAACAAAAATTGTAGCAGCTCATGTGACCATCTGGTTAATAAGGGGTTCATATGGGTAGTGATTTATATGGGAAACGGATAAGGATGCAAAGATTAAATAAGGATACTTGGGGTTGGATCCTATAGATCCATTACGCTTATGGGGTCCTGAGCCCCTTTGCAGGATAGGGCAGGATAGAAATCAGCAAAAACAAATAAATAAATACAGGGCCCTTTTTGTAGAAAAAGCTCAACAGGAACTCATTTGCATATTAGGCCACACCTCCTGATGCCAAGCCAGCCAGAACTGCGTTCCTGTGTGTTCCTGCTAAAAAAAAAAAGCCCTGAATAAATATTTTTGTATTCTGTGTGTGTGTGTTTGTACCTGGAAGTCCCTCTGGTGACTGACCCCTAGTGGGGCTTGGAGGATATTCAGAGAGATGGCTGAAGAAAGCCTGCCTCGTCCTCCTGACTCCTGGTATTCCAAGGAAGTCTCCAATCCAAAAACTAACCAGAGTTGACCCTGGTGGGCAGGCTTGTCGGTTTTAAGCAGTAGAACAAAGCAAGTTGCACCTTTAAGACCAAAAAAGTTTTATTCAGAATGTAAGCTTTTGTGTGCTGGAAGCACACTTCATCAGACAAAAGAATGGAATGGCAAGCAGTCCTAAATATAGAGAAAGTGGGCAGTGAGTTAGTATGCAGAGTCATGGAAATATTTTTTTTTACCAGATTAAAAGAGCTGACCCTGCTTAGCTTCCAAGATCTGATGGAATTTGGTTTGCCTGGGCTATCCAGGTCAGGGCACAGGGGATTTCTTTATGTATTTATTTGCTTCATTTACAATACAATAAAAGTTTATTGTCTATGTGTTATTACACTATGGCCAAAGGCCACTACAATCTGACACATATAATGTAACACAATTACAAACATTAGCAATAAAACAATCTAACCCAGGGGTGTCAAACATGCAGCCCGAGAGCTGGATCAGGCCCTCGGAGGGCTCCTCTCAGGCCTCTGAGCAATTCAGTCATCTGCTTCCTTCTCTCTCTCTGTTGCTTCCTTCTGCATCACAGCTTGCTTTGCCAGGCTTGCTCAGTCACACAGGCGCTACAGAGCAAAGCCTCTGTTTTCTCCATTGGCTGACCAGCATATGAAGCAACTTTATGTACAAAAGCTCACAGTGCTCAGCCATTTCATGTTTCCCCCTGGGTCTTAGGCTCAAAGCATTGACCATGAGGTTTCTGTAATGAATGTCAATAAATCAAGTTTGCAACTTATAGACACACACCTGAACAGCATACTCAAGATTGCTACAGCACAGACATTGTCTCCAGATTTTGATGCAATAATTCAGAGCAAGAGGTGTCAGTTATCAGAAATGGTTAAATAAACAAATTATTGCAAGATTGTTAATCTTTTAAGCGTATTTTATTTTAAGTTTTTGTTTTTAAAAAAATCTTTGTGTTTGTCTTTGTCCTTTATCAAGTTTATATCTCCGCTACCTGGCATAACATTTTATGACACGCATGGCCATAAAAGGTTTCATTTATGTCAGATCCTGCCCTCATAACAAATGAGTTTGATACCCCTGATCTAAACAAAAAATACAAATCAACCAAAAGCATTGCCCTCTTTAGATGCAGCTGCAGCCCATATTTCCTTGGCTGCTAAAGGAAAGAGTGACACTCTATAGGAAACAGATGGATCAGAATTTGAGAGAAGAAAAAGCAGTTTCTCTGAGTCTGAATAAAAATTTAAGCCCATTAAAAGCACTGGGAGAAATTGCTATCCACAAACCACCATGAACTGGCTCAAACTTTGGTTGGCGAATAACGAACCAACCAAATTCATGATGAATTTTGCTTTGTGGTTCAGTTCGTGCTCATCCCTAGTTTTAAGTGATTCCTGATTTTGCAAGATTTCACAGGAAGCAAGAAGAGGTTTATCAAGCCCCAGGCTGATACACTCCTCCTCCACCCACTACTTAATGCTACCAAAGATAAGGCTTGCATGATTTTAGGGTTGCCATCCTCCAGGTGGGAGCGGAAGATCTTCCATAATTACAACCATAAAAGTTCCCAACCCAAATCTGGAAGCCCTAGATTGGGGCCATTTAGGATCACCATCCTTCAGGTGAGGCCTGGAGATTTCCCAGAATTATGGTCTCCAGAAGACAAAGATCAGTACCTCTGGAGAAAATGACTGTATTGAAAGTTGGTCTCTATGACATTATAAAAGGTAAAAGTAGTCCCTCTGTGCAAGCACCAGTCATTTCTGACTCTGGGATGACTTCTTATGGGGTGGTTTGCCATTGCCTTCCCCAGTCATCTCCACTTCACCCCCAGCAAGCTGGGCACTAGGGTTGTCAATCCCCAGGTGGGGGCAGGGGATCCCCCGGTTTGGAGACCCTCCCCCCACTTCAGGGTCCTCAGAAAGCGGGGGGAGGGGAGAGAAATGTCTGCTGGGAACTCTATTATTCCCTATGGAGATTTATTCCCATAGAAAATAATGAAGAATTGATCTGCAAGTATATGGGGCTCTGAGGGGGCTGTTTTTTGAGGCAGAGGCACCAAATTTTCAGTACAGCATCTAGTGCCTCTCCCCAAAATATCCCCCAAGTTTCAAAACGATTGGACCAAGGGGTCCAATTCTATGAGCCCCAAAAGAAGGTACCCCTATCCTTCATTATTTCCTATGGAAGGAAGGCATTGGAAAGGTGTGCCGTCCCTTTAAATGTGATGGTCAGTACTCCCTTTGGAGTTCGATTATGCTTGTCACAGCCTTGATCTTGGCTCCAACCCTAATGTCTCCTGGCTCCACCTCCAAAGTCCCCAGATATTTCTTACATTGAACTTGGCAACCCTACTGGGCACTCATTTTATCGACCTCGGAAGGATGAAAGGCTGAGTCAACCTTGAACCTGGCTACCTGAACCCAGCTTCTGCTGGGATCGAACTCAGGCCATGAGCAGAGCTTGGACTGCAGTACTGCAGGCTTACCACTCTGCACCACGGGGCTCCTCCTACGACATTATACCATGCTAAAACCCCCGCCAGACCCCACCCCTCCCTTGGCTCCACCCCTAAAATCTCCAGGAATTTCCCAGTCTACAGCTGGCAACTCAAGGCCATTCCTTATAATCAAGGAGTCAGCATGACTTGCAGTTCAAGTTCTATTGTGTACTCAGTGTATAATTTGCGGGGACTGCAGAAGAATATTACTGAGCTCCTTTTGTGTACCCTCCCCAAGTGTCTATTAGTATCTCACAATTGCTTTTGACAGCCTTCTTGGGAAAGTTTGTTCAAGGACACTATTTGCTCAGTCAAAAGTATTCTAGGGGAGGCCATTAAGGCATCATAATAAAATGCCTCAGATAAACAAATTTATTCTCAGAGGGATGTTTCATCCATGCCTTCAGTCCCTGGCGATAAATAATTTCTCTGGAACAAAAAATACTGGGGGGAAAAGTAGGCCAGGGAAATTATTTCCGTAGCGAGGGTAATAAAAGAAAGGCAGGACGTTCAGGACTCCATTTTCCTCAGTTTTCTTAGAACAACCTCTTTGGAGGATGGAAAGATGTTACCACAGTGCCATCTATGGGTTAGCTGGAAACAGTCACATCCCAGACTTGATGAATCGGAACATTTCTAAAATACAAGAAACTGGATACCAGAATGTAAATAGCTGATCGGCTGCCAGCAAAAACTTTGTCCTGGCAACATAACTGAGGCATTTTGAAGGGAGCCCGAAGAGTTTTGTTAAAATTAACAACAATTTATTTAGGGATTCTCACACACCCTCGGGCCATCTTTCAGTTTTGGCTAATGTCGAATTTTGTTGGTTGTCTGATTAAACATGAGGAATTTCAAGGCTAGTCAAAGGATGGCAATTTTTTTAAAATTAGAGTTTGATATAGTCCTTTTGAATATGCAAGATGGGTACAGCCCTCCTCATGTTCGCAGCGTTGCTTTTCCTGTTTCTCTTCAGCTAACCTGAGTTTTCATCACTCGTAACCTCTGTGCTGGTTCTTAACATTCAATATCTCTTTTTTCTTTGTCCTAGCGTTATCCTAGTCCAGGACCTTTTTTGAGCAGGAACACACAGGGACAAAGTTCCAGTTGGCTTGGTGTCAAGGGGTGTGGCCTAATATGCAAATGACCTCCTGCTGGGCTTTTTCTAAAAAAAAAAAAAACCCTGTGTGAAACAATGGTGGTGTAAGGGGATGTGGTCTAATATGCAAATGAGTTACTGCTGGTCCTAGCCTATAGGGTGTAATGTATAGATCACAAGAATGTTATGCCCTTGCTGAACCAGACCAGTGGCCCCTCTAATCCAGCTGCTTGTTTCCCACAGTCACAGTTCAGATACTCCTAATACAAGGAGACCATAGAGACCAAAATGTCTTTTTGTTGTTGGCCCCTCCCTCTAACAACTGGTATTCAAAGGTATGCTGGAAGTTCCATTTACTTATCATAGCTAATAGCAATTGTGATGGACCTGTCTTCCATTAATTCATCAAAACCTATTCTGAAGCCTTCCATGTTTGTGGCCATCCTGGGGTGATGTGTTCCACAAATTAATTTATGTTTTTTTCTTCCTCCTAAATAATTACTCTGGTTTGGTAACCTCTTCAGACTTCTAGCAATAAGTGAGGTTGGGCAATTGTCATCTGTTCTGCTCCCTTGTTCTACAGCATTATTGTGCTGAGCATTACATTCCTTGTCCTCTGATGGCCTTCAGAAAATGTCTGTGAACTTTGATTGTATGGATGAACAACACATAGTTCATCCTCCTGTTTTGTCTTCACAACAACCCCGTTGAGACAGGTTAGAGTGACTCAGCCCAGGTCACCTTATGAGTTGCATGTCTGAGTGGCAATTTCAACTTAAGCCTTTTAGGTTCTACGGAAATGTTCTAGCTACTGTGCTATACCAACTCTTCAGAAACCCATGTCACACCTGATGAAAATGGAATCCTGAGTGGTACCCATCTCTTCCTTCAAGGTCTGGAGTGACAAGTAGTATCTCTTCCTTCAAGGTTTGGAGTAGCATCCCTTCCTTCATGGTTTGGAATGACAAGCGTCCCCCATGGTGAAACATGTCAGCTATTCAGTCTTCTTGAAACAGTGAGTGTGAATATTGAAATTTCCTCATGTTTGCTGAACCGTCAAAGATTTGCTGGATTTATTTATTTATTGTTTTATTTGTGTTAATTATAGTGCACTTCTCTCACTGGGAATTAGGGTGGATTACCCAAAATAAGTTAATGCAATCAACAGGATGGGTCATCCAATAAACTATGCAATAGGATTTGCATCGTAGAAATGTGCAACCAAAGAGAAATCTGAAACAGCTGAAGGAATCCATGAGTATTAACATAATATATTACATGATGCAAAAATTACATAGTAGGATACTACTATGGAGATACTGTGGAGAGCCAGTTTGGTGTAGTGGTTAAGTGCGCGGACTCTTATCCGGGAGAACCGGGTTTGATTCCCCACTCCTCCACTTGCACCTGCTGGCATGGCCTTGGGTCAGCCATAGCTCTGGCAGAGGTTGTCCTTGAAAGGTCAGCTGCTGTGAGAGCCCTCTCCAGCCCCACCCACCTCACAGGCTGTCTGTTGTGGGGGAGGAAGGTAAAGGAGATTGTGAGCCACTCTGAGACTCTTCGGAGTGGAGGGTGGGATATAAATCCAATATCTTCATCTACCTCACAGGGTGTCTGTTGTGGGGGGGAAGGTAAAGGAGATTGTGAGCTGCTCTGAGACTCTTCGGAGTGGAGGGCGGGATATAAATCCAATATCTTCATCTACCTCACAGGGTGTCTGTTGTGGGGGAGGAAGGTAAAGGAGATTGTGAGCTGCTCTGAGACTCTTCGGAGTGGAGGGCGGGATATAAATCCAATATCTTCATCTACCTCACAGGGTGTCTGTTGTGGGGGAGGAAGGTAAAGGAGATTGTGAGCCGCTCTGAGACTCTTCGGAGTGGAGGGCGGGATATAAATTCAATATCTTCTTCTTCTTCTTCTTCTTAACAGCCACAGACAGTATGCCTATACACAGAGGTACACTCTACAGTCTCTAACCCTTTAATCGAGAATTCTTCCGAAAAGTTTTGTTATAATGAAGCTTTATTCCCTATTGGAAAAGCCCTCTTGAGTAATTCAGTTTTGCATAGTTTTTGGAAACCTGGGAGGGCAGGATATTTACCAAATGTTTGGTGCTTACGTTTGACAGTTATATTTGGAAATTCACATCCAATATATATTCCAGCTGATATCTGACAGTAATGTATTGCTAATGTTTCATGATATTAAATATGTGAAGGTATTAGATAGGTGACATTAAATTGTGTTAGTGCCTGAAACATTTCACAGTTGGGAGTTTATAAATGTTATTGTCTGGAACCCATCGTCAATGCCAAAGCACCTGAATTTTGGGGAAAGCATCCCATGTTCAAGATTAACAGTTAATTTTCTTAGATGCCGAAGTTAGAATTTTCTTTTCAGACTGAACAACATGGATATTTATTTCAGTCCCCACTGTTGGCTTGTTGAAGAAAAGGTCACTGACTGAAAGATTCATGAGATAGGCAATCAGGGATCACCTATCACATGGACCTTTCCGTTGATATTCAGACATCTCAAACAAATTTATATGAAGGCACCAGGAGGGCCTTGGCTTCCAGCAGTCCTTTCCTCACCTCCTTTTTATGTGTGGATGGGAAATTGAATTAATCTCAGATTGTTATTCAGGGCTTTGTTTGTAGAAAAAGCCCAACAGGAACTCATTTGCATATTAGGTCACACCCCCTGCCATCATCATCGTTTCACACAGGGCTTTTTGTAGAAAAAGCTCAGCAGGAACTCATTGTTATATAGGCCACACTCCGATGTCAAGCCAGCCGGGACTGCGTTCTTGTGCATTCCTGCTCAAAAAAGGCCCTGTTGTTCTTGATTCAGACATTGCAAGGAACTAGTTTAGATGTGAACCAACAAGTCTTCAAAACAAAGTTGGAGTCCAGTGGCTCCTTTAAGACCAACAAAGTTTTATTCAAAGTGTGAGTGGTCTCAAAGGTGCCTTTGGATTCCAGCTTTGTTCTGTCACTTCAAACCAACATGGCTGCCCACCTGGAGCTATCTTAAGTTTCTGTTCCATGCACTAGAAGAGGAAGATCAGATCACAACCCTGAGGCCTCTCAGGTTTATTCTCATCACACAATGTTTTTCATGGCATATGAACATAGCCATAATGATGGTTCTGCTAATGGTGATATTTTCCCCTGGTGCAAATATTCTTCTCTTGTCTTAAGAATTGTGAGGGGAAGAGGTTTCTTACACCAAGGGAAAACTGCAACCATCAGTGGAACAGATCTGTGGAATTCAAGCCCCCAGAGCTGCCACTGAAGTTCAGCCCAATTGAAATCTGAAAATAATGTTCTTTGTGTTCAAAAAACATCGGAAGATGTTCAAGGGAAATTAAAATGCACATTAATCCTCCAAGAGTTTACAGGGCTCTTAGTACAGGGCCTACTGTAAGCTCCAGGAGGATTGGCTACATTAGGGGTGTGTGGCCTAATATGCAAAGGAGCTCCTGCTACAAAAAAAGCCCTGGAACCTGAGACCTTCCATATGTCAAGCAGATGCTCTACCACTGAACCATGGATCCTCAAAAGATTTTTAGCCAGTCTAGCTGAATTTCTCAAAGGATACATTCCCCCCAGATTTTACCTAAGATAAAATTGGAGGCCAATTAAAGTAGAGGTTCTTGCATGGTGAAATCCCTGAGGGACTCTGAGACCTTTGATGAGAATAGTGAAATTCCTCCGAGGGTTTTTGCAGATTTGAGGAGTGTCTTGTGTAGGACTATCATTCTCTCAGAAAAGATTTAATCTAGGATATTTCTGAATCACACCCCAGTCGGACACTAACTATACCTTGATCACGCGCAGGGATCTGTCAGGAGTGATTATTTTAAAGACTGCTCAAGTAAATTATTCACCTAAGATAGGAAAAGGTCAGAGAAATTACTCAGAACACGTCTTGGAGCATTTAATCGCCCTCAGTTTAGGAAGGGTAAGTGGTCCTTGGCCCTTTAAAAGCTGATTTTAAAGGCTAATTGTCCTGCTTATAGTTTTCTTCAAAGTGCCGGCAGACCAGTTTATAAATGAAGCGGGGTGGGGGTGGGGGAACTGGGAAGATGGGATATATCTTGCATAAGCTTTTTGGGAAGTGCATTCTGGCATGATGTGATAACGCAGAGGTAAACTGTGGTTCTGGTTGCTTTGATCCAGTTTTCATGGTTCCCCATCCAGTTACCAATCTGGCCTCCCAGCTGCTGGCAATTTTCAAGGCCATCTCAGCAGGGTTAGGAGTTTGCCTCTGAAAGCCCAGGCTGCCCCCACCTTCCTTAACATGGTTACAGTTCAAAATCTGACTGCCTTTGGCTGTCAAGTTGGCACTGATTGCATTAGGAGTGCATTAATCAGAACTATTTTGTATGTTTCTGATCAGCTCTTTGCGTGAACTCGTTATCTCGAGCTACTACCCACAGCGAGTTGATGAACTTTTGCTCGCCACTTCAAGGAGGCCTGACTTTGGCGTTCCCCGTAGCTAAAGCAAGCTGCTGACTTGTTTAAAACTGGATTGGCCGCCCACCCCCTTCTGTTAGATTGCAGGGATCTCCAATTTTGGGAATAGGAAGAGGGAAGAGATGGTGGTGGGATGTAACGGTGCTGGGGCAAACTGAGTAGGAGTCAGGGCTGAGCACATAATGGCTTGAGGATGTCCAAATTAGGGGGATTAGTTTCTAAATGTCCTATTTCTGAAATCCATCACTGTATCTCTTGGAAATTACAGGTTGAAGGGTGTGGAGAATTTGGGTAAAAATAGATATTATCAGGGCTTTATTTGAGCAGGAACACAGTTCCAGCTGGCTTGGTGTCAGCCTAATATGCAAATGAATTCCTGCTGGTTTTTTTTCCTATTAAAAAGCCCTATGTGAAACAATGATGACATCAGGGGGTGTGGCCTAATATGCAAATGAGCCCCTGCTGGGTTTTTTCTACCAAAAAAGCCCTGGATATCATATATTTAATAGCAATTGGTGGTCTTTCCATGAGGATCTGCCAGGGGAGGAGTAAACCAAGAATAGGGTATATTTTTTCTGCAAAACTGGGATGATCTGTCAGGTTTGCAGGAAAAACATACATGGAAAGTAAAACATAAAGGGATGAACACCCCAAGCAACTGCCCCATCCCATGAATTCCATGAAAATGTATATGAAAGGTAGAGATTGGCATAGGGGAGGAAGGAGGAAAATGTATGTGTGGGGGGATTGGTGAGGAGGGAGGAAAATGTGTCATTAAGCAGAACAAGGGGGATAAAGCAGAGAACTGGGATTTCCTGCTCCTTGCATGGAAGTACATAATCTCGCCTCTGAAATCAAATGGCTCAGAATGCAGCAAACATGTATCAAAGAACTTTCCTTTAGAATGTATGCAGACATTTCTCATCTACTTTCCGTGCATCACTATCAGGGCGCAGGTTTAAACAGCAGGGTGCAGGTTTAAATAGCTTTATGACAGCCAGTGAGGCATGGTGGTTAGTAAATCAGCCTATGTAGAGTTTTAATGCCTTTCTTACAGTATTTTTGCATTGTTGACATCATAAGCTGCTTTGGGAGTGGTGAGGTACAAATTTTAAAATAAGTAAGGGGTATATTTTTCTGTACTTTATTAGGGGTGTAGTGAAAAAAATCTGGAAAATACCTTATCAGTATTTTCTGGAAATTCTTTCAGCTGGATATAGATTGGGCTATTTTTTTGGCTATCCGAAATAGCCGAGCCCCAAAAATCTTAAAATTTTGGGGGATTTTCAAGACCACCAGACAGTTGAAGCTAAAGGGCATTTAAAGGGATTGCAGTCTCTTTAAATGCCTCCTGGATGAACTTGCCACTTGGAGAAGGTGTTTAAAGGGACTGCAATCCGTTTAAACACCTTCAAAGTTCACTTACGGAGTTGCGGCTTGGAGAAGGCATTTAAAGGGACTGTAATTCTATGAAATGCCTTTTCCCCCTCTTCATTGAAACCATTGGAGAATGGGAGCATCTTCTTTGGGGATCCATAGAATTGGACCCCCTGGTCCAATCTTTTTGAAACTTGAGGAATTTTTTGAGGAGAGGCACCAGCAGTTATGCTGCAAATTTGATGCCTTTACTTGGAAAAACCCTCCAGCCCCCCAAGCTCTAGATAACCCATTTTACTCTATGGGGACCATGGACTATAACGATCCCCCATGTTATAACGAAGCCGAAAAATTCAAGATTTCCAAAAAATCCTGAATCCAAATGCAATGACTAGTATTGGGATTAAGAAATATCAGAAAATACCAACATTTTTTTGGTTTGAATATACCCAAACCCAACAATGCCTTTTTTTTTTGCATACCCCTAGTCTTTATATATTCGATGCCCATTCATGTGAGTAATAATGCTCATTGAGTAATGCACAAGTCAGACTGAAAATTGCAAATATTTTATGAGACTAAAAGTCGAGGCAAGGAAAATAAAGTCACTGCCTGAGAATAAAACATCACAAGTTTGATTCACACAAAGGAGGAGCAAAATTGAAACAGGGGTTTTAGGATTCAAAGAACTGGGATGAGAAAGTTAAAATCATCCCTGCTGCAGCCTCAATGTATCAAGGGAGAGTTCTTCCTAAGCCTAATGTGACAGAACTCACTGGCTCTGAGAATATTTTGAATTCTAATGTCCTCCGAGAATCAGGAAGGGAAGAGGCAAATCTAATTTCTGGATGGTTCCTGCAATTTTCCCACCCCCAAGTCAAAACCTGTGTGTTCTGCCTAACATTCTTATGACATGGGGGTATCCTACTTCCAGTTTGCATTGGAGCAGGAAAGAAATGTATATAATATATATGAATTAACAAGGCAAGTAATCCAATCTCATTGCAAGTGTTCATTCCCTGCACGGTTGCTCTGGGCAACCAGCTTGAGTGGGGATATTGTCTCTAACCTTAAAAACTGATTATAGGGTACTTCACTGCCTCATACTGTCTTAAAGAGGATTAGAAGGTAGGGTAAAGCTGGCTTAGGGACTCTGTTATAACAAAGCCTCAAAGGCATCCGTGGATTTCCTTGTTCAAGAAGTGATTAAATTATTTAGCAACTGGTGGGGGAACAAAAAATAATGTGCACATTCCGGGAGCCGAGCAGATGGTAATTAGGGGATGTAATTCTTGCCAATGGAAGGCTGAATCATGCTGACTATTATCTGTGTTCTGGAGGCATACGTCCCCCATTGTTTGGGGGAAAGGAAAGGGTACTCTAGTGCCGATCCTTGTGTACAGTTTGTTCTTAAAAACAGAAAGGTAAATGGGAACCAAACCAGATTGTCAAGGAGGCCTTGAGCACCTGAAATGTACCCAGGGGTGGAATTCTAGCAGGAGTGCCTTTGCATATTAGGCCACACACCCCTGATGTAGCCAATCCTCCAAGAGTTTAGAGGGCTCTTAGTACAGAGCCTACTGTAAGCTCCAGGAGAATGGGCTACATCAGGGGGCATGGCCTAATATGCAGAGGAGCTCCTGCTAGAAAAAGAGCCTTGGATATAGCCCATCATCCAAGAGCTTACAAGGCTCCTTTTTGTAAGCTCTTGGAGGATTGGCTATGCCAGGGGTGTGTGGTCAAATATGCAAAGAAGCTCCTGCTAGAATTCCACCACTGAATGTACCACATAATAGTTTGGATCCAACCAGCTTTTCCCCTGAAGAGAAAAGAAAGAGAGAGATCCCCTTTGACCATAGAAAGAAGACGAAGAAGAAGATATTGGATTTATATCCCGCCCTCCACTCCGAAGAGTCTCAGAGCGGCTCACAATCTCCTTTACCTTCCTCCCCCACAACAGACACCCTGTGAGGTGGGTGGGGCTGGAGAGGGCTCTCCCAGCAGCTGCCCTTTCAAGGACGACCTCTGCCAGAGCTATGGTTGACCCAAGGCCATGCTAACAGGTGCAAGTGGAGGAGTGGGGAATCAAACCCGGTTCTCCCAGATAAGAGTCCGCACACTTAACCACTACACCAAACTGGCTGTCCTGAAAGGTGATGTTCAGGGTCATGGCATTAACTTGGATGATGAAACATACCTGAGATGGTGGCTGTATTAAGGAGAGGGAATAGGTAAGACTGAATGGAAAAACTGGCTGGATCCAATCCCTTGTTCAGAGAAGAGGGCCTCACTGACTACAGAGTAGTCCTGCCTTTTCGATTGCACCAGGGCATTTTTTTGCAGAGAAAACCCAGCAGGAACTCATTTACATATTAGGCCACACGCCCCTGACATCACCACTGTTTTGTGCAGTGCTTTTTATGTAGAAAAGGCCCAACAGGGACTCATTTGCATAACAGGTCACAGTTCCAAGCACAGTTCCAAACCAGCTCAAAAACAGCCCTGGATTACACCATATGGCCAATGTCCTGAAAGACTGAAAATGATCACTCGATCTAACCTTCTGTCTGTCTCAGGATCAGTGCCAGGTGGGGGGATGGTGGAAAGACGGTGGCTGGAGAGAGGGATCCCCTATCTTCTTCTTCATCTTCTTTCTATGGCCAAAGGGGATCCCTCTCTTTCTCCCTACCACCAGGGCCCCATCATGTCTTCCTTTTCACTCCACACCTGCATACTCCCCACCTACCTGTGACCGTTCTTCTGCTTACAAGCTTTCTCTCCATCCATGCTCAATTGCCTGCACCATTGGCCATTGCCATCAGGAGTGCCAGCACTGTGCACCACCCACAATTACTCTGGGCAGTTGGGAGCACCAGTACAGACAGATAGCATGGGTGGGGATCAGCAGTGGTGGGCCCTGCCAGAAGTCCTGGGCCCCTGGCCGCTAACCCTTCGCATGGGTATTCCAGCCATGGTCTGTCTGTTGAAAGCCCTGTAACTTTATGATCTAAGAACATAAGAGAAGCCATGTTGGATCAGGCCAGTGGCCCATCCAGTCCAACACTCTGTTTCATATAAGAACATAAGAGAAGCCATGTTGGATCAGGCCAATGGCCCATCCAATCCAACACTCTGTGTCACATAAGAACATAAGAGAAGCCATGCTGGATTAGGCCAATGGCCCATCCAGTCCAACACTCTGTGTCACATAAGAACATAAGAGAAGCCATGTTGGATCAGGCCAATGGCCCATCCAGTCCAACACTCTGTGTCACACAGTGGCCAATGTGTGTGTGTGTGTGTATATATATACACACACACACACACATATACATACATACATATACACACACATATATACACACACACAAACACAAACAAACACACACACATATATATATATACTGTGGCTAATAGCCACTGATGGACCTCTGCTCCATATTTTTATCCAATCCCCTCTTAAAGCTGGCTATGCTTGTAGCTGCCACCACCTCCTGTGGCAGTGAATTCCACATGTTAATCACCCTTTGGGTGAAGAAGGACTTCCTTTTATCCGTTTTAACCTGACTGCTCAGCAATTTCATTGAATGCCCATGAGTTCTTGTATTGTGAGAAAGGAAGAAAAGTACTTCTTTCTCTACCTTCTCCATCCCATGCATAATCTTGTAAACCTCTATCATGTCACCCCGCAGTCGACGTTTCTCCAAGCTAAAGAGCCCCAAGCGTTTTAACCTTTCTTCATAGGAAAAGTGTTCCAAACCTTTAATCATTCTAGTTGTCTTTTTCTGCATTGATCTAAATTAGGGGTGGTCATGCTTGCTTGATGTAAAAGCCTCCTAGAATAAATGTCCAATGTTTGAGAGCTGCAAGACAGGCAAGCAGGGAAAGAAGGAAGGAAAGTAGATGGGGGAGGGAAGAAGAAGTGAGAGGTGGAAAGGCAGTTACTTTAACTTTAAGTGCATTTTCCAACCTGCTGGCTGGCTTGACTTGGAGAAGTGATTTAAAGAGACAAATGGCTTCTTGAAGCTGGCGATGGGGGCTTCAAGACCCACACAAATATGTGTGAAAGAGCCACATGTGGCTCCTGAGCTGCAGTTTGGCCACCCCTGATCTAAATCTTATGCTGTAGGATGGCTAGGGTTTGCTACAGTTGCTGGACAGATTGAAATCCTGCTTCTTTTGCAGTAGCATGCTGTCTCCCATTGCGACTTAGGAATGTAATTATCTTTCGTTGACCTGGACGGACGAATGTTATGAAAAATTCAGAAGAGGTGTTTTTTTAAAGCACACCAATAAAAAGACCACCCAGCTCATGCAATTTCAATGAATTTCTTCTGTCAATCTTCGGAAGCCGTTCCGGTCTATCTGAGCGTTTACCTGCAGACACCGAAGGAAACTTGAATCAGCGGTTCTTGCCATTTGCTTGCTCAGCAAAAACAGCCATCCGAGGCCATTTCAGATTTGTTTGGATGGAGGCTGGAAAGAAGGTAAACAACGCGATAGGCTGAAAGAGTCAACCGACAAAACAGATGGGCTAAGGACAACGGTGATTTCCTATTTCTATCATTTTACAGTCTCTGACATTGAGCTTTTCAAAGCCGGGGTGTGTGTAGGAAGAAGAAGACGACCGCATATTTATACCCCACCCTTCTTTCTAAATCAGAGATGCAGAGCGGCTTACAATCTCCTTTATCTTCTCCCCCCACAACAGACACCCTGAGAGGTGGATGGGGCTGAGAGAGCTCTCACAGCAGCTGCCCTTTCAAGGACAACCTCTGCCGAGCTATGGCTGACCCAAGGCCATTTCAGCAGGTGCAAGTGGAGGAGTGGGGAATGAAACCCGGTTCTCCCAGATAGGAATCCATGCACTTAACCACTACACCAAACTGGCTGTTGCTTGAGTTCGATCCTGGTGGAAGCTGGGTTCAGGTAGCCGGCTCAAAGTTGACTCAGCCTCCCATCCTTCCGAAGTCGATAAAATGAGTACCCAGCTTGCTGGGGGGATAGTGTAGATGACTGGGGAAGGATGTGGCAGAAAAACAGAAGGTTATGGGGGAGCTTCTTTCTTATGGTAAAGAAGTTATTGGTGATAGCATTTCAATCCCACCTCCCTACCAAGACTCTTCTTAGTGTCTGTAAATCGATTCAAAACAACAACAAAAAAGACTGTAGACCAGGGGTCGCCAACATGGTGCTCGCTCACACCTTTTTTGGTGCCAGCGAAGTGTTTTTACGAAGTGGGTGGGGCCAGGTGGGGCTTTTGCAAAGCAATGCTTCCAATTGACTATTGAAGATTTGATTGGCTGTGCAGGTTTTCTTCAAATGTTGCTTTGGCACCAGCTGCCACCCCAGCACAAGGCTCTAAGCTGTGTTACTCAAATCAGGCTGCGGTAATTGTTTTGTGGCTGGCTCTGCCTCCTGTGGCAGCCATTTGGTGGGAGCCATTTTGTTGCTGCTTCTGCAACGCTGTGTCAAAATTACACAGCTGCCCACAGGCTCGATGTTGTGTATCCAATCATCCACCGACTTTGCTAAATGGGACTTTTTAATTTACCTCTCCCTGCTGCGGCCTGAGTTCAATCCCGGCAGAAGCTGGGTTCAGGTAGCCGGCTCAGGGTTGACTCAGCCTTCCATCCTCCCGAGGTTGGTAAAATGAGTACCCAGCCTGCTAGGGGGGAAAGTGTAGATGACTGGGGAAGGCAATGGCCAACCACCCCGTAAAAAGTCTGCCATGAAAACGTCATGTTGCGACATCATCCCAGGGTCGGAAATGACTGGTGCATGCACAGGGGATTACCTTTATCTTTGGAATCATAGAGTTGGAAGGGACCTTCAGGGTCATCTAGTCCAACCCCCTGCACAATACAGGAAACCCACAAATACCTACCCCAAATTCACAGGATCTGCATTGCTGTCAGATGGCCATCTAGCCACTATTTAGAAACCTCCAAGGAAGGAGAGCCCACCACCTCCTGAGGAAGCCTGTTCCACTGAGGAACCCCTCTAACGGTCAGGAAGGTCTTCCTAATGTTCAGCCGGAAACTCTTTTGATTTATTTTCAACCCATTGGTTCTGCTTCTACCTTCCACAATTCCACAATTACCTTTGCTGCAACCTACTGAGTCTTCCCAGATTTTGTTTCAGTGGGCCAGAGAATGCCTATGTACAACATCAGGGCAAAATATTAGTTTGCAGTGGAAGGGGTGAATGGAGAGGAACCATTCTTCCTTTTTCTGCAAGAGGAAATGCCATTCCTTCAAGGGAACCATGTGGTTGGATACATGATACCACCACTGGATGGTCCCGTTATTACTAGTGCCTTGGGCCATCAAGGTCAGTGCTGTCTTCTCAACTGGCAGCAGCTTCTCGTGGTCCTGGGCAGAAGCCTTTCACATCACCTGCTACCTGATCCTTATAACTGGAGATGGTGGAGGTTGAAGCTGGGACCTTCTGCAAGCCACTGAACCGTGGCCCCTCTAAGGACTGTAGAGAGCCCAGGGGACATATCCCTCCCCTTAGGGGTTGTGAAACCTCTAATATAGATGCCAGCAATCGGAGGGGGAAGCCTTCCTGTGGGCTTTTTTTGTAGCAGGAACTCCTTTGCATATTAGGCCACACCCCCCTTGATGTAGCCAATCCTCCTGGAGTTTACAGTAGGCCCTGTAGAAGAAGAAGAATTGCAGATTTATACCCTGCCCATCTCTCTGAATCAGAGACTCAGAGCGGCTTACAATCTCCTATATCTGCTCATATTGTGGGAGACTTGTCCATGATAAGTGGAAAGAAGTGCTCTGGATGTATAGACTGCAGGCACAGAAGTGTTCAGTGTTGTCAGATGTTTGAGAGAAGGAAGGAAGGAAGGAAGAAAGGGAGGGAGGAAAATGGCGGTAGGGAGGAGGGATGGAGAGGTGGAAAGAAAGCAACTTTAAATGCATTTTCCAAGCAGCTGGGTGGCTTGACAAAGTGATTTAAACAGACAAATGCCTTCTCCAAGCCAGCTGAGTGGGCAGTGGGGGCTTTGAGAAAGAGCCACATGTGGGTCCTGAGCCCCAGTTTGGCCACCCCTGATGTAATGCTTGAGGAAATCTGTCTTAATGTATCTGAAGAAATGTGCATCTACACATGCTAAGTCACTCAGTTCTCCCTTATATCCAGAACTTTGTTGGTCTTAGAGGCACCACTGGACTGTAATTTAGTTCTCACATCTGTTTGATAATTCTGTTATTTGTATGCTACTTTGCTGCTATTCCACAGGTTTTACCAACTGCTTTAATACAACCTTAGCTATGTTTATCTCTCAGTCACTTATGCATCTTGACTCTAAGTAGCCCTTCCAAACTACCGGCCCTGCCTCTACCTATACGCAATGCTTGAGGAAGTCTGTTTCAATGTATCTGAAGAAGTGTGCTTGCACACAAAAGCTTATACCCCAAATTAAACTTTGTTGGTCTTAAAGATGCCACTGGACTCAGACTTCATTCCAGAGAATCCCAAGTATTGTTCCACCATGGCCTACTAGCAGATATGTTAGAAGAAAGGAGACATAAGGCAAGGTCTTCCATATAACCCATGTACAGTGGCCACTCACTTTGGAGCCAGCATATGGGAGGCAGCTGCTAGCCTTCAACTCACAAAAGGCCAAAGACAATTAAAGAGTCACTGCTGAGGTTAAATCAGTACCTCATTTGACAGAGAAGCTATTCGCCATTAACCTTTCTCCGGCAAGTGGAATGAGAACCCCAGACATACATACATCAGGGGAGGAAACAAATTGGTTCATTTGGTGTCTATTCATGTGGATGCCCTTGGAGACCAAGTTTATGTCTTTGGGTGGTGGAGTGGGGTGGAGTGGGGAGGAAGAGACATTATAGAGGTGTTAAGGAGCTGAGACACATCCAGCAGTCTAGGATTTTGAGGAGAAATTGGATATTTGCAAAAACCAGCCACAGGTTTTCCTGAGAAGAAGACTGCAGATTTATACCCTGTCCTTCTCTCTGAATCAAAGACTTAGAGCAGCTTACAATCTCCTATATCTTCTTCCCCCACAACAGACACCCTGTGAGGTGGGTGGGACTGAGAGGGCTCTCATGTGAGAAAGCTGCCCTTTCAAGGACAACTCCTGCGAGAGCTATGGCTGACCCAAAGCCATTCCAGCAGCTGCAAGTGGAAGAGTGGGGAATCAAACCCGGTTCTCCCAGATAAGAGTCCGCACAATTAACCACTACACCAAACTGGCTCTCAACACCAAACTGGCTGAGCAAGTCCTTTGGAAACCCAGATGCCCAGAATTTTCAGCAGGCAAACTTCCTTTCATGAACTCCCTCAGCTACAAGCAAGGCAATTTCTGGATTGGATCCCACTGATCTTCCCTGGCAAAATTCATCTTAAGCAAGCACTGTACTGAACTGCATTGTGCATGTGACACAGCCACTTGGCCTAAAGAGTCAGGCTGTTGCTACTTTTGCACAGTACAGTCCAAGAACTAAATCATTTCAGTTTATGGGGAAATGACGGTTATCTTACATGGTCCATGGTCAAGTTAATAAAGTAAAATACTTGTCCTATAAAGCATGGAATTGCTTGAGGTTTGATCCCTCTTATAACCTGTGTAGTCCAATGCATTATTTAAATGGCTGATGATGGCTAGATTAAATTGCCCACTTTCTGTGGCTATGCAGTCAGCCATACCTATTCAAAAAGTGGTCACAATGTCATATAACAATATCAGCTGGCTTCATGGGCAGACAATGGAGGCACACAGAGGATCCAGGTAGTAAGTCTCAAATTAAAAAAAAAAAATCTGATGCTTTTCACTATGTGTCTTTAAGAACTAGAAGTCACATCTGCAGACAAATGGTAAGGGAGTTTCATCTGTACAGTACAGTCATGTGAGAAAGCAGTACAGTCATGTGAGAAAGCACTGAAACTGTGCAAATCAGATGCATCTGAATTTGCTTGGGTGCATCCAAACCGCGCATTGAACATTTGGCTCCCTGCAAGCAGCACGTGAACTGAACCGGTGAAAGATTAAGTATAACTACTTAGAAATAAATGGGATTGTATTAAAGGCACTGCTGCACAGGAGATGGACATTTATTGATTGGTTAGAAGCATTTAGACCCTTGTTTCCAATTTGTGTTGGCAGTAATGTGAATTGAACAGTTGATGTACATAATAACAGGCTATTATGCACATGCGGCATTGCTCATGGAGAGAGTGGACGCTGTGAATATTGCTAGAAGTACTTAATGAGTTGTTTAATTTTGTGATTCAATGGTGGTAATCAGTTGTAGGGAAAAAGTATTGTTAACCGTGCACGAGTTGCCAGTCTCCCAGTAGTGCTTAAACATTGCATTAGGTTCTGGAAGACCCAAATTTGAATCCCCATTCTGCCCAGGGACTCCAAGTTTTTGTTGTAATGGGAAGCCTCCTGAGTATATTCTCTGTTGCTGGCCAGCACCTTAAAGGCTGGTGGGAGAAAAATAATGGGAAAACAGGGGCACATTTATATTTCGATGGCTTATGACATCACTTCCAGTGAAAACTAGAAGTGACATCATGATGCCCAAGGTGGCATTCTAGGCTTTGTCAAAAGCTCTATGGTTTAACCACAGAGTTTTGGCAAATCCTACAGCATGACACCATGATGCCATGGTGTCATGTCTGGTTTTCCACTAAAAGTGACATCGTGCGCGGGCATGATGCCAGCGTGTCACTCCTGGCCTCGCAAATCCACATGGGGGTACCAGGCAGCAGCCTAGATCCCTGACTCTGCTGTTAAAGCTCACAGAGTGACCTTGTGCTTGTCACTCTCTCTCAGTTTAACCTACTTCACAGGCTTGTTGTTGTGAGGATTAAACAGAATGCGAAAGGACAAGGCTATAAGCCACTTCTGCCCCCTGTGTGTGTGGGGGGGAGAGGCAAATAATCAATCAATCAATCAATCAGTCAGTCAGTCAGTCAGTCAGTCAGTCAAGGCCTCTCCACATTACAGTTCATATCTAAGGATTCTAGGGTGCTGAATCTAACACCACCTCCCCCCCCCCCATACGCTATACTTTTGCCTGTAATTTCTTCTTCTAGGTTTCTATCACAGAAACAACAACCTGGCTGAAAGACAGAGCATGGCTTGTTAGTTTTGGAAGCTCTCATACTCTCTCTCTCTCTGGTTCTGTCGACACTGAGTCAAGGCCATGGGGATGGCAGTTTCAGGTTTCAGGAGAAGTGGAAGGCAAAAGAAACCCAGGAAAAGCAGTGATTTATACCACCGTTCCTCCTGCAGGTGCAGAAAAGAACATAACAGTTTTTCAAAGCACAGCATGGACCAAACATATGTTTCCTCTCCTCTCTGTCAGGTGGTTGGCAGGTGACACAGTCAAACTGTCGCCCCTCCGCATGTGGGTCAGCTTCCCTAGTTATCTCTCCCACTGGAAATAAGATACCTCTTTGCCCTCTTTGCTCTCTGCCAAATTTCTTTGTGGTAGGCCAGGAGGAGAAGGAAGAAGAAATTAAAACATTTTTGCCTTGTGTTGGAAGGGACTCTGAAAATCCTCCCAGGGCTGCTACAACTCAGCATGTTGGAGCTCCTGCGTTTCTGTTTCCATGACAGACCGGGCCACGAAAGACCCATCATTCTTCTGGAGCACAGAGTCTTCTGCGATAAGAACTGCAGCACATTTTACAGTGACTGGATCGTTTTCTTTCTTTGAACTGTGAGAGGCTGAACTAGAATTATGTTCCCATTAGGTGTTCCAAGGACACAAATCTGACAGCTATCCTGGTGAGGGCAGCTATCCTGGTGAGGATTTAACAGATCCTTTTGTAAGGTTATTTATTAGGGGTGCCATGCCAGATTTCAGTTTGGGAGGAGGCAGAACAATATGTAGCAAGGTACGAAGAGCTTATCATGAAATACATATGATATTTATCAGGGATGGCCTCTGCTAACAAATTTATAGCAGTGCAGTTCCCCTGAATGCAGTCTTCATTTCCTCATCTCCCAGCAGCTGCATGTCCTCTCTCTTCCCCCATCCCCAAACAAAGCAGCTAAAACAAACATTTTGCAAGCACAGACTTCTGTGATCTTACTGGGGCAATTTACTCATGTTGAATGTAACTATTTGCTGTTTATTCAACCAAGTTCTTCAGACTAACACAGGGAAACCAAAGGTTCTAGTTTACTATTTACTTTCTATTTTACTGTGCGAATGACTTCTGAAAGGAATGGAAAACAAATGGAGGGACTGGGCTAGTTCCCCTTTCTTACTCACAGCTTCACAGCTCACTGGGTGCAGCCATTTGGTGTAGTGGTTAAGTGTAGTGGTTAAGAGAGCCAGTTTGGTGTAGTGGTTAAGTGCGTGGACTCTTATCTGGGAGAACCGGGTTTGATTCCCCACTCCTCCATTTGCACCTGCTGGAATGGCCTTGGGTCAGCCATAGCTCTGGCAGAGGTTGTCCTTGAAAGGGCAGCTGCTGTGAAAGCCCTCTCAGCCCCACCCACCTCACAGGGTGTCTGTTGTTGGGGGAGAAGATATAGGAGATTGTAAGCCACTCTGAGTCTCTGATCCAGAGAAAAAGGCGGGGTATAAATCTGCAATTCTTCCTCATTGTTGTTCTGCCAGCTCGCCCAGCCCCCATTCAGCCTGGCTCCTACAGATGTAAAGGCACATACATCTTCCAAAAAACAAGCCATTTCCATGCTTCTTCTAGTCTTCTGGGGTGGAAAGGCACATGGTAGCTGTTGGGGTGGGGCTTTCCCCTGGCCAGCTGACTGGGGGCAGGAAGGAACCTGCGAAAATGGGGGATTCCTCCACTGGGACCTGGGGATTGGCAAGCCTAATGCTAATTCAACTTGGAAAATCCCTATTTTGATTTCAGTTTTCCCTTGGTTATTATATTACTTATTTACTAGACCAGGGGCCCTCAACCTCTTTGAGCCAGGGGCATCTTTGGAATTCTGACACTGTGTGCAGTGCAGTCACAACATGGCTGCTTCAGGAGGTGGAGCATGCCATACAACAGCTGTTGCAGCTTACCTTCAGTCATGCAGTGAAGATTCTTGTGCTGGGACGGAAGATGCTGTCCAAACACCATCTTAAAAAATCTGCAGTCAATCAAAACTCCAATAGCCAATCAGAAGCATTGACCAGGATAGCGCAGGCATCAGATCTCAAAAGCTAAGCAGGGCTGACTATGGCAAATGCTTGGGTGGGAGACCTCCTTGGAATACCAGCAGTTGGGAGGATGGGGGCAGGCTCTGTTCAGCCACTTCTCTGAATATCCTCTAGGCCTCCAGTAGGGGTCAGTCACCAGAGGTTGCCATGACTTCCAGGTTCACACGCGCACAAACACAAATAGAAAAAAAATACCAAAAACAAAGAGAAGGCTTTCTGGGCAACGTTTCAAAAAGACTGGACCAGGAGGTCCAATTCTATGAGCCCCCAAAGTAGGTGCCCCTATCCTTCATTATTTCCATGGAGGGAAGGCATTTAAAATGTATGCGATCCCTTTAGATGTGATGGCCAGAACTCCCTTCAGAGCTCAATCGTACTTGTCACAACCTTGCTCCTGGCTCCATCCCCAAAGTCCCCAAATATTTGTTGAAGTGGACCTGGCAACCCTACATCAAACTCATTTGTCACGAGGGATGGGTCTGCCATAAATGAAACCTTGTCGGGCTGGGTCATACGTGGCATAAAATGTAATGCCAGATAGCAGATATATAAACTTTATAAAGGACACAGACAAAGATTAAAAACAAAAACAAGAACCTTAAAATAAAACATGCTTAAAACGTTAGCACTCATTGGTCATAAAGGTATTTTCTTTGTAACTTTCCCGTGGGATCCAGGGAACCGGGCAAAGGAAGCTCTGGCTCTTTCCTTCCTTCTCCAGGGGACCAGGAGGGGGAGAAGCCTCCGCCAATAGAAGAGAGGCTTGGCTCAGTAGCTCTGCTGTGTGATTGAGAGAGCCTGGCAAAGCAAGCTCTCCCTCTCCCTCCCCAAGGGAGGAGCCTCAGCCAATGGAAAAAAAAATGAGGTTTTGCTCTGTAGCTCCTATGCAATTGAGCAAGCCTAGCAAAGCAAGCTGTGACTGAGAAGGATGCAAAAGAGAGGGAGAAGGAAGCAGATGAAAGCCAGTTGCTCAGGGGCCCGATTCAGCCCCCAGGCTGCATGTTTGACACCCCTGCTTTACACAACACTTATAAAAATAAACATCCTATGGACATCCACACCTACAGACTTTACAGGATCTTCAGAAAGCTGTGGAATAGGATGCTGATCAAAGTGAAAATATGAAATATATACAGCAGTGGTCCTCAACCTTTTTGGCACCAGGGGCCGGTTTTGTGGAAGACAATTTTTCCATGGACCAGGGGGGATTGATGGTTTCGGGATGATACAGTTGTGCACTTTATTTTGGTGTGGTGGTGAAGTGTGCAGACTCTTATCTGTGAGAACCAGGTTTGATTCCCCACTCCTCCACTTGCACCTGCTGGAATGGCCTTGGGTCAGCCATAGCTCTTGCAGAGCTGTCCTTGAAAGGGGAGAGCTCTCTCGGCCCCACCCACCTCACAGGGTGTTTGTTGTGGGAGAGGAAGATAAAGGAAATTGTGAGCCACTCTGAGATTCAGAGATTCAGAGTGGCAGGCAGGATATAACTCCAGTGTTGTTGTCTTATTATTATTTTTACTACATTGTAATATATAATGAAATAATTATATAACTCACGGCCCGGTTGCTAACAGGCCGTGGACTGGTACCAGTCCATTGACGAGGGGTTGGGGACCCCTGATATACAGAATGGGACGAGTCACATTTGCTCAAATCTAATCTATGCAGGCGGGCGGGGCTGTTTGTTTTAGAACTGGAGCGACGATTAGCTTTGTGAATGCCGAATTGGGTTTTCCTAGAAAATAATGCAGACCAGACGCTTGTGGGAGTGAGAGCCAAACAGACAAAAATAAATAATCTGAGACCTCTCCCCGCCCCTGTTCCCTGTGCGCTATCCTCCCCACACAGTGTTAATCTTGTCGAAATGCAACTCTGCTTCTGATCCAGGGATTGCCTGTGCCATCAGCAATCTGTCAGAGTCAATAACGTTCACCTCATCAGCCCAGGAGCTCTGCCTCAAGATCCAACATTTCTCTGCGAATTATCAACTAATGTGCTGACAAATTGCCTGTGATAGTCTTTTCTTCCTCTCTCCCCCCCCCCCACCCCTACTTCTGTTCTCCCTCATTGCATGCGGTTGCTGTATAGATTAGGTAAACATGGCCTGCTTGTCAGGTGAAGGGCAAGGTCGGACGGTTTCCAATCAGAGAACATGCCTATTAGAGGAGTAGGCTTGCCACCCCCGACTCAGGGGACTTTGGGGGTGGAGCCAGGAGATTTTGGGGGTGGAGCCAGGAGCAAGGTTGCGACAAGCACGATTGAACTCCGAAGGGAGCTCTGGATATCACATTTAAAGGGACTGCATTCCCTTTACATGCCTTTTTTCATTGTAATTATAATATAGTGAGTTCAACGCATGGAAGAGGCAAGTTGGTAGTGAACATTGCTCTTTATTTAGCACAGCATGCTATAGGGCTGCACTTCAAGACTAACTGTTGGGACAACAGGGAGGGACAGTGGCTCAGTGATAGAGCATCTGCTTGGTCCCAGGTTCAATCCCCGGCATCTCCAACTAAAAAGGGTCCAGGTAAGTAGGCATGAAAAACCTCAGCTTGAGACTCTGGAGAGCTGCTGCCAGTCTGAGTAGACAATACTGACTTTGATGGACCGAGGGTCTGATTCAGTATAAGGCAGCTTCATATATGTTCAACTATATATACAACCCAAGTTCCCACGCTAGAATCTTATTGGACCATTCAAACCATCAGGGGGCCCGTGATTGGAGCAGGGCAGCAGAGATTTGGATCTTACTGCCCATTGTTCCCGAGTCCCCAAGCATGGTCCGACAGGCTCCAATGAGCCAGGCAAGAACTTTGTATAATAGACACATTACCGATCACATATAAAACAGGAATAGTGGCTGATAGGGGCACCTTTTTGGGGGACTTATAAAATTGGATCCCCTGGTCCAATCTTTTTGAAAGCTGGGGGTTTTTTTGAGGAGAGGTGCCAGACGCTATGATGAAAACGTGGTGCCTCTGAGTCCTCCCACCCCCCATGCTGCCTGATCAAACCACTTTTCCTATCCCCCCCCCCCCCGCCAAATGGATAGAGCTTTTGTTGGCTGGCAAATGTCCCTCAATTACTGAGCAGGTTGCAGAGTTTTTAGCTCTAGCAGCGAATGAGAAAGAGATTAAAAATGGAGCCAGGTAGGGAAATACCCCGCTCCACTTTTCTTAGTTAAGTTTTGTTTGCAACCGTGTATCCCTATGTTGCCTGTCCCTGTGCTGCGAATTATGGTGGCCTGTCTGTCCTATTTTGAAGTTTCTTCAGATCAAGGATGTGACAAGCATAGCTGAACTCCGAAGGGAGTTCTGGCCATCACATTTTATGGGACCGCACACCTTTTAAACGCCTTCCCTCCTTTGGAAATAATGAAGGATAAGGGCGCCTTTTGGGGGGGCTCATAGAATTAGACCCCCCTGGTCCAATCTTTTTGAACCTTGGAGAGTGTTTTGAGGAGAGGCACTGGATACTATGCCAAAAATTTGGTACCTCTACCTCAAAAAACAGCCCTCCAGACCCACAGATACCCATGAATCAATTCTCCATTATACCCTATGGGAATCGATCTCCATAGGGAATAATGGAGTGCCCAGCAGACATTACCCTCCCTACTCCCGCTTTCTGATGACCCTGAATCGGGGGGAGGGCCTCCAAATGGGGGCATCCCCTTCCCCCACCTGGGGATTGGCAACCCTACCTACTTTATGCCCAGAGGAAGGCAAAAAGCCTGGACCAATCTGGCCTGGAGGAAAACTCCTTTGTGACCCCAAAGTGGTGATTGGCATTACCCTGGGCCTATAAGAAAGGGCCACGAGAGCTGAGCACTGGCTCATCCCATCCTGCCCTCTCTCTCATGGTCTGCCCAAATTCACAGTGAGGCATAGAATCAGTGTTGCTGTCAGATGGCCATCTAGCTTCTACTTAAAAACCTCCCAAGAAGGAGAGCCCACCACTTCCCAAGGAAGCCAGTTCTACTGAAGAACCGCTCTGTCAGGAAGTTCTTCCTAATGTTGAGCCAATTGAATTTCAACTTGTTGGTTCTGGTCTGGCCTTTTGGAACAACAGAAAACAATGCCGCTCTGTTCATATAACAGCCCTTAAATACCTTTTAGTAACATTTTAGAAATGTTCTCAATGTTCATTTGGGATTTCTTTTGTTATTAGCATCTCTCGTGTTTACGAATACTTGAACTGCAGTCTAACGTGTACCTTTCTTTGTTACTAATGGCCAGTGTTTTGACTGGACTCATATTTTACTGTTTCAGTCCTCATGTAATAGAAGAAGAAGATTTTGGATTTATATCCTGCCCTATACTCTGAATCTCAGAGCGGTCACAATTTCCTCTACCTTCCACCCCCCCCGCACACACAACAAACACCCTGTGAGGTAGGTGGGGTTGAGAGGGCTCTCGCAGCATAGCTTGCAATCTTTTCTTATGCTCTTCATTTTGTATCCTTTGATTACGGAACACACACCACTTAACAACACGCGTTCATTTGCTTTTAACAGTTTATTATAAACACAGAGAAATACAAACATGAGTAAAAAGAGCAAATGGTACTTTACAGTTCAAAAGACATGGCACCTTGCAGTAAAAAAAAATGTATTACTGTCTATGTTATAGATGCCATCTATAATCGCTAGGAAAAAAATCTAATATCTACAATAAATGGACAAAAGACATAGAGGTGGCAGTATCCTGAAAGTGACTGTTCCAATAAACAATAAAGTCATTTCCTTCCTGCTGGATTATTGTTTTCAGTACTCTTGAGCTATGTCACTGCTGACATGAGAGCAATTGACCGTATCCTTGTGTACCAATCGTTCGGTGAATGCGGATCAGCAGATTCCCAGTAGGAAGCAATCCTCATTTTAGTTGTAGTGAACAGAGTCATAAGAAGACAGGAGAGTCCTGCCGGAGAGGATCAAAGACCCGCCTAGTCCAATGTCCTGGTTGTTTCCTACAGAGGCCAGGCAAACATTTCTGGGTATGAAGGCAACAGCTTCCCCTTGGCTGGTCTTTAGGGGAATACAGCTTGGGGACTTAAGTATCCTTTAAAAGGTGTGTGTATCAAGCCGCAGCCAATTTACGGCAATCCCAGCAAGGGGCTTTTAAGGCAAGTGAGAAGCAGAGGTGGTTTGCCATGGTCGTCCCCTGCAGAGTCTTGCTTGGTGGTCTCTCATCCAAGAACCAATCAAGTTTACAGCAACCCCAGCAAGGGACTTTCAAGGCAAGTGAGAACCAGAGGTGGTTGGCTATTCCTTCCCTCTGCAGAGCCTTCCTTGGTGGTCTCCCATGCAAGGACTGATATATAGGAACCAATCCCAGCTTCATATATGTACACAAGTGCTGTCAAGTCACAACTGAATTATGGTGACCACAGCAAGTGGCTTTCAAGGTAACTCATGGGTGGTTTGCCATTAGCCTTCCTCTGCTAAGTGTTCTTTGGTGTTTTCCCTTCCACATACAGACCGTGCTTAACTTCCAAGACCTGATAAGGTGGGTTATACCATGCATCCTGTGGAAGATAGCAGTGTGAAATATATTCTAGCCACTCTAGGGTTGACAATTTGTGGCTGGTACCTAGTGGGAGATTGGGGGACACAGACATGGGGAGGGGCACTGAGGAGTCAACGGCGTGACCTCATTTTCAATGCTCTCAGATTCATAGGCAACTCCATGTTAAAACCATAGACTTTCTGGTGAATCCTAGAGTGTTGCACTGATGGCATGACATCACTTCCAGGTTTGCCCTAGAATTGATATCATTCCATTGACATGATGGTGAGTGTTTTGTTTACTTATCTTTCCCCCTGCTGCTTTACCAAGTAGCAGTGAAAGTCAAGGGCCAACACTTGGCAGCCCTAATCTAGACACCAATTTCTTCTAAAAAGCAAGGGAAAAACCACAAACCAATCACATCCTTGAGAATGGTTACCAACCTCCAGGGGTCGTTTTGTAGAAAAATAGGTGGTGGAGCTCATTCAGGGATTGTTATGCAGCTGTACCTACTATTCAATGGACAAGGTAGGTGGGGAGGAGGAGGGGGAACCCTGAGAAAGGTTCAGGAGCTGTGCTCCTGTGAGCTCCTGCTGAATCCGAGGCCTGCCAACCTCCAAGTGGTGACTGGAATTCTGTTGTAATTGCAACTGACCTCCAGGCCTCAAAGACTTGTACCCCTGAAGGAAATGGCAGTTTCAGAGGGTGGACTGCATGGTATCACATCCTGTCTCCACTCCCCATACTAATTTCGCAGAGCTTTAATCCTGGTTTAACTCTATCCCCAAACTGACTTTCTGCACTAGAATCATAGAGTCAGAGAAACCAACTTTATGACTCTATGATTCTATGGTTTTAGTGTAGAAAGTCAGTTTGGGGACAGAGTTAAACCAGGATTAAAGCTCTAGTGCAAAATTGGTCACTCTTTCTTTCTTTCTTTCTTTCTTTCTTTCTTTCTTTCTTTCTTTCTTTCTTTCTTTCTTTCTTTCTTTCTTTCTTTCTTTCTTTCTTTCTTTCTTTCTTTCTTTCTTTCTTCCTTCCTTCCTTCCTTCCTTCCTTCCTGGCTCTAACTCTTATTTATTACACATTACAAATTCATAAAACATAAAACCAGTTAAACCAATATACTCCTAATACATTAAAAACAAATTCAGTCGCTCTCTTCCCAAGGTACTACTCCTAAAGCATTGTATCTCACTGAGGTTCCTGTCTGCCCCAGGCAGTGGAGAGGGGCCGGAGCTCAGCGGCAGAGGATCTGCTTGGTGGGCAGAAGGTCCCAGGTTTGATCTCTGGCATCTCCAGTTAAAAGGACCCCGGAGAGCCACTGCCAATCTGAGTAGACAATACTGACCTTGATGGTCCACTGGTCTGATTTAGTGTAAGGCAGCTTCATGTGTGTTCAAGTGTGCACAACTTTGTCACAGTTCTTTCCTTTGCAGGCAAAGAAAATGGCAAACTGGACTGAAACCTCCCTTGTTCCTTTAGCTGGGCTGTATATCTATGTCTAGGAGCCCCATCCAAGCTCTGCTCACGACCTGAGTTCGATCCTGGCGGAAGTTGGGTTCAGGTAGCCGGCTCAAGGTTGACTCAGCCTTCCATCCTTTCGAGGTCAGTGAAATGAGTACCCAGTTTGCTGGGGGTAAAGCATAGATAACTGGGGAAGGCAATGGCAAACCACCCCATAACAAAAAGTCTGCCAAGAAAATGTCGTGATGTGACATCACCCTATGGGTCGGTAACGACTCGGTGCTTGCACAGGGGACCTTTACCTTTTTGCATCTGTGTCTGAAATTCACCTTGTCTAAACATCTCCCCTTATTTTGGATTCTGGGCTTGTTCTGGAAGAGAAACCAGTGGGTTCCTGGGACTGATGATGTATGCTGTTGCACACCCTGCTTCCCGACATTGAACTGGGAATAAAGGAACCGATCTCATAACAGGATTTCAAGGACGCAACAAAAGCTTCTGGAGCACCATACAGAGAACTTATCAGAGACGAGTGTGTTGTTCCTTTTATGACAGGCGTTTTTGCAAACATCCTCTGAAAAGTGAGAACAAGCCAGCTTTATAAAAATCTCCACCTTCATTATTTACTATTAATTAGAAGTAATTAAAACGAGGGCGAGAGGAAAAGGGATCAAAGGAGGATTTAGGCAGCTTTGCTGTTTGCTGCCCAGCTGCAAGTGTTTGCAAAGTGATATGCAGCGTACATCAATGAGACTCGTTACGATGACGGAAATTAGGAGATGCTGTTGCGTTTGTTCCTTCTTTCCCCAAAATAATTATCCCCCGCCCATTCCAAGTGGATTGTATGTATCACATTTAATAGAAAATCCGATTGCTTTTGGAGGTATGATGAGAACACTCAAGAGACCCTGGGTTGGAATAAATAGCTGGATGTTTAATCCCTGCTTTTTAATTATTATAAACTCCATCCATCAGGGTCCCCCAACCTTTTTGAGCCTTTGGGTATCTCTGGAATTCTGAGAAGGGTGGGGTGCACAAACATAAAATAGTCACCATGGGAGGTGGAGACACACATGAACAGAAAAAGACCTGGGTTGCTAGCTCTGGAGATTTTGGAGGTAGAACCTGGGGAGAGTGAGGTTTGGGGAGGGGCCTCAGCAGAGTATAGTGAAGAAGAAGAAGAAGAGGCTGGATTTATACCCTGCCCTTCACTTGGAGTCTCATAGCAGCTTAAAATCTCCTTTCCTTTCCTCCCCGAACAACAGACATCCTGTGACGTAGGTGGGGCTGAGAGAGCTCTCAGAGAATAGCTCTTGAGAGAGCAGCTCTGAGAGAACTTGTGACTGACCCAAGGTCACCCAGCAGCTGCATGTGAAGATGATATTGGATTTATATCCCGCCCTCCACTCCAAAGAGTCTCAGAGCAGCTCACAATCTCCTTTATCTTCCTCCCCCACAACAGACACCCTGTGAGGTGGGTGGGGCTGGAGAGGGCTCTCACAGCAGCTGCCCTTTCAAGGACAACCTCTGCCAGAGCTATGGCTGACCCAAGGCCATTCCAGCAGGTGCAAGTGGAGGAGTGGGGAATCAAACCCGGTTCTCCCAGATAAGAGTCCGCACACTTAACCACTGCACCAAGCTGGCTCTTAACCACTACACCAAAGTACCATAGAGTACACCCTCCAATGCAGCCATTTTCTCCATGGGAACTGATCTTTGTTGCCTGGAGATGAACTGTAATGGTGAGGGATCTTCAGGTGCAACCTGGAGGCTAGCAACCCTAGCAAGAGGAGTGATTTTTAAAAAATACACTGGGAAAAGAGGAGAGAAAGAAGGAAACCAACAGTGCAGTGGCAGCTGCTATTGAAATGTTATTTGAGTCTGCACAGCCAATCAGTTCTGCAATGGCCACTCAAACCTTCCCACCTAGCCATGCTGTTGTGTCCTAGGTTCAAATGGAGAACTGTTACTTTTGGAGGGAACTGTTACTTTTGGAGGGAAGCTGAACAAGCCAAGCTTGTACTCCACACCAGGGTTCCAGAGAAGGCCTAAGCATGCCCAATCAGGGGAAGGATTGAAACATAAGTAGCCAATCAACATCTAGGCTCATACTGTACCCTGATAGGCCCTTAGGCCTCTGTAAATAGCCAATCCATGTACATAGTTAAGGTCCAATCAGAAGGGGGCAAGAATTGTATAAAGGAGCAGGAGGTTTGAATAGAGCTCAGTTTGTGTTGGTGTTCCTGAAGTAAAGCTTGCTGAAATCACTCTCCGACTCTGGTCTCTTACTGCGCCGACCCCAGTACTTTACACATGCCCACTTTCTTAAAACGCTTGGGAGGCACCAGGAAAGATGTCAGTGGGCACTATGACACTTATGGGCACCACATTGGGCACCACTGCTTTATACAGCTTTGCATTGTAACAAATTGCCAAAGCGCCTCACTGCTGTGGGATCCTATGCTCCCATAGTAGCAGAGTGGGTGTAGACCACTCCCAATCAGAGATATATTGGAAAGCAAGATTTATAACACACACATCTCAAAATAGGGTTGCCAAGTCCCCTGCAGCCTCTGGCGGGGGATTTCCCCCCTCCCAACATCACCAGCACAATGATATCAACCCAAAAGTGATGTCATCATGCTGGTGACAACGCATGCCAGCCACTTTAGGCATTTCTGGGAAAACTCTATGGTTTCCCCAGATGCTATAGCGATTTGGGAGGGAAAACTCAATTGCCGGCACGATGATGTCACTTCTGGGTGAAGTCATTGCACTGGCGACATTGGGGGAGGTTCCTCCTGCTGGCCCAACATGGGCTGGCGGGTTGGGAACCTCCAGGGCAGGAGAACCCCTGCTCGGCCCGGGGGCTTGGCAGCCCTATCTCAAAGTATATCTTTGATGCCTCTGACTGAATTTAGAGTCACTTCCTCTCCATTTCCTGTTGTACTCGAGGCAGGCTTGAGGCCTAGCGTTCCTTGTTTACAAATGGCAGACATAGCTATAATGGATCACTTCACTCGCTTTTCTTTGTTCAGTTCTTTCATGGAGGACTCTTGAGGACTGAGTCCAGCCCTTCTTATTATCACGATATATGAGATCCTGTAACGATTTCCCCACATGAAAGCTCCTCGGTGGGAAAGCTACTGAGAATTTGCACATTAATGCCATTTCTCTGGCCATTAAATTTTCATATTAAAAGTACCACAGGCAGCTGTAGAGTTTCCTTTATCAATATTTTTCTTTCTTCTATCAAAGACCATAATGAAACTCTCTTCATGACAGAAAGCCAATGGTAGGATGAAAGGAGGGGCAAATTAAAGTTTCTGCCTCACTTCATTTCCTCCACAGGGGGCAAAAAGGAATGGAATATCCTGTGTTTGTATGTAATTAAAGGGATGTGAATGGGTTCCAGGCGTGAAGGCTCCCCTGCTGCCGAGGGTTGCCTTTTGCCCATGGCTTGTGGCCGAACCCCTACTGAAGCTCCCCCGTTGGCACTCAATGCGTAGAGGGAGAAAAATGGAGAGAGCAAAATGACGATCTTTTCACTTCCAGATATGTAACCAGAATTAACATCACATCACATAGGGTTGCCAGGTTTCCAACAGCTGCCACCCCCACTGCCAGCTGACGGGCTGGTGGAGGAAACAATAAAGCAAAAAATCATTGTGTTGACGGCATGACATCATTTCCAAGATAAACTCGGAAGTGACATAATGTCACTCTATAGAGTTTCCACTGAATCCTAGAGCAACATGGCCTCACTTCTGGGTTCACCCCCTAAATGACATCATTCTGTCAATGTGACAGTGCCCCATATGTTCCCACCCAGCCACAATCTCCTGCCAGGTGCCAGCTACTGGATGGCAAACTTAGGGTCATAGGGCTGTCTATGACAAACTTAGGGTCATAGGGCTGTCACACTCTATGATTTTTACCACAGAGTTTCAGGTAAATCCTAGAGCACTCTGTGATACAGTGATAATTACGTAGTCAGAAGTGACATTGCTGCACTGGAAGATTTTCATGTGTAAATTTTGTCCTGCCAGTCTCTGGGCTGGCAGCCCTAGAGGCCCGTCCACCACGTGGGGGGCTCTTGGCTGTGCCCGTGGCTGGTAACCCCCCACCTTCATTCCCAGAAGTGGCAGGAGCCCATTTGCTTCCACCCTGATGAAAATAATAGTGGCACCACTGCCACTGCCAGTACTAACACATGTCCCCATTAGGTTTGCCAGCTCCATTTCAGAAAATTCCTAGAGACTGAGAGTAATGCCTGAGGAAGGTGGAGTTTAGGAAGGTGAAGGAACTCAGTGAGAATATGATGCCATTCTGTCTGTCCCCTGAAGCTGTCACCTCCTCCAGGGGAACTGATCTCTGTGGATGATCAGTTGTAATTTTGGGAGCACTCCAGGAGCCATCTGGAGGTTGGCAACCATAGCATCTATTCACCTTTTCATGAGCTACATTGATTTGTATATCCACTTGCTCCATCCATGGAAGCACTGGTATGCCAGCCCCTTCCCTACTAGTGGTTATATGTGTTCACTTGTGGGTGATGGAAGTGGACACCTCTGCTTCTTCTCCTAGGTACCCATTGCCCATATGGCAGACAGGGAAGAGGAATTTTTCATGAGGGTGTCCACCTAGCACCACATAGGTTCTTTGCACTGGGACAGAGAATGGGACTAATGTGTGGCCAATGAATTGTGATCTTACATAGCTCTCTCTCTCCTTGACATGAGGGTATTTATTCATTGCCTCTTCTGTTGCATCTTGCCTCAGTTGTCTTCATGTCCTACTTATCCTGCAAACCAACCAATGAGGTCTATTGCTATCATACAGTACTATCACCATCTTCTACCACCCGCTGTGGCTTTCCCCCATTGCCTTAGATCATTCACCAGATTTGACCTTGGCCTGCTTTCTGATAATGTATTGACCACCATGGAATTTTGCTACAGTTAGTGTCATAGTATAGACCTTTCCACCACTCAACAAATTCTCAGCATGGTAATTGCCCATTGTTGATGTCTTGCAAGAAGAAGAAGAAGCCCCAGATCCTGTTTAGCAGCAGCAAGAATATTACTATGTGGTTCCATCTGATTTTGAAAGGCTTGCCCCTGGAGACACAAACTAACAGCTTCTAGGGTTTGGCACTAATGATTTTGTTAATCAAAGTTTTCCTTCTGCATCATATTGCTAAGGAGGGAAATGGCCAAGTCCATCTGCGGTGTCCAGAAACCATCTGCTGGAGGAAAATGAAATGTTAACACAAGAATTGGAATTCCTTCCATGGCTCATTTCCATACAGCTGTAGTCTCTGTATCAGGCTACTGTTGTGGAACACTCAGCTCTTGTGTCAATGAAGATAGCTGGAGGATCACTTTGAGATTTCTTCTAACTGGTTCTCAGAAGGCTTCGATACATGGGAACTGATCCATTATAAGCAGCCAATATACTAGAGCTCCTGAAGATTTGGATTCGGATGAGTTGATTTGCCCTGTTTCATTCCTCTGTCATGCTGTGGTTTAATTCTGCCCAGAGTCCAATTATCCTTGTTGCCTATTGAGCCAGGAGAACATCTCACATTAATTCTAAACCTGGGACATGAAGAAGAAGAAGAGGAGGAGGAGGATTTTATACCCTGCCATGAAAATGTCATGATGTGATGTCACCCCAGAGTCGGAAACATCTGGTGCTTGCATAGGGGACTACCTTTACCTCCCCCCCCTCTACCTTAAGGAGTCTCAAAGCTGCTTGCAGTCTCAGTCCCCTTTTCTCCCTGCAACAGGCAACTTGTGAGGTAGGTGAGGCTGGAGTTCTGTCAGAACTGTAGCTGGCCTAGGGTCACCCAGTAAGCTTCATGTAGAGAAGTGGAGAATCAAACCCAGTTCTTCAGATCAGAGTGTACTATTCTTAACCACTACACGCACTGGGTCTCTTCACACCTTTTTCTCCTTGACATTTCCAATGTGCATAAGCACATTCTTCACAGAAGCAACCATGAGAGGATCACATGTATGACTTCCTCAAGAATCTTTGGGCAGTGTCTTGCTAACACTATTAATCCAGCCCTCAGGACACCTGACAGTAGGATTTCAGACCTCCTACAGACTGTATTTCTTAGGCCTCATAGGGATCTCATAATAACACAGGGACATAAGAAGAGCCATGCTGGATCAGAACAAGGGCCTATCCATTCTGTTCACACAGTGTCACGCTTGCCTTTGTATTTAAGGTGAGGGATATGAACACCAGCGGCATCACTGCTTTCTACTTAGCAATCTTGCCAGGTTTTTGGCAAAGGCCCACATGATATTTCAAGAGAAGTGACAGGGTGGAGGGACCCATGCTCCCTGGCTTCACAGCTTGTGTGATAGACATCCTGTCAAGTCAAACACTGGGTAAGCTGTCAGTCAAGCCCGCCCTTCCTGCAATAGGTACAACGCCTGTCTTTTAAACAACAAGCGCAGAGCAATTTTTATATGTTCCGGTTTTGCCTTGGTTTTTTTGGAAAGGGAAATGAAATAACAAAAACACTTGCAAATCCGCTCCAGGAAGGAAGGGACAGATTGGGTGTCTTGGTCACTGGGCAGTCAGCCCATCAGACATCATGTTTTGGAAGAAGACGAAGATATTGGATTTATACCCCGCCCTCCACTCTGAATTTCAGAGTCTCAGAGTGGCTCACAATCTCCTTTATCTTCCTCCTCCACAGCAAACACCCTGTGAGGTGGGTGGGACTGAGAGGGCTCTCACAACAGCTGCCCTTCCAAGGACAACCTCTGCCAGCGCTATGGCTAACCCAAGGCCATTCCAGCAGGTACAAGTGGAGGAGTGGGGAATCAAACCCGGCTCTCCCAGATAAGAGTCTGCACATTTAACCACTATGACAAACTGGCTCTCCCTACCCTGTTTCTTTCCTCTGTCATGCTGTGGTTTCATTCTGCCCAGAGTTCAATTCTCCTAGTTGCCTATTGAGCCAGGAGAACATCTCACATTAATTCTAAAGCTGGGACAAAGAAGAAGAGGGGGAGGGCTTGCTCTTTTAGACAGTGTTTTAAATTGGATTGCAAATACTTTGTGCATGCAAATTCTTACACTGCTGTTCAGGACCTGTGGCTTATATGTGGGAGAAGGGATTATATTGCACTGCAGTCATGCAATACTCTGAGTCTATTGACCATGACAACATCTTCCTTGCAATTCTGAGCCTACACTGTAAGAATATATAGCCCTGATGGATCAGACCAATGGATCCATCTCATTCAGGTCTTCTGTCTCACTCAGGTCTGTTAAGCTGTCTCATTTTTGTCATTTGTGTGACCCTATTGCTTCAGAATTTTTCCCTTTTTGGCATGTGTTTTGCTTTCTCTACTGGTCGATTCGATATTATATCGCTATATGTCTGACATAGCTTCCCTACAGATTTAAATGATAGGGTTTTATGCTGGATGTAATAATAAATTGACCACTACAAGGAGCAAAACACATGTAGAAAGGGGGAAAAAAGAAGAAATGGGGACACATAAGCAGGAAAATAAGATCATGTAGAAAAGCCCACAGTGGCCAACCAGTTAACTCTTGAAGACCAACAATAAGGCAAGGAGGCCAAGGCCTTCCTATAGGGTTGCCAAGTCCAATTCAAGAAATATCTGGGGACTTTGGGGGTGGAGCCAGGAAACTTTGGGGGTGAAGCCAGGAGACATTAGGGGTGGAGCCAAGATCAAGGCTGTGACAAGCATCATTGAACTCCAAAGGGAGTTCTGGCCATCAAATTTAAAGGGATGGCACACATTTTTAATTCCTTCCTTCCATAGGAAATAATGAAGGATAGGGGCACCTTCTTTTGGGGCTCATAGAATTGGACCCCCTGGTCCAATCTTTTTGAAACTTGGGGGGTATTTTGGGGAGAGGCACTAAATGCTATACTGAAAGTTTAGTGCCTCTACCCCAAAAAACAGCCCCCCCAGAGCCCCAGATACCTGCAGATCAATTCTCCACGATTTTTTATGGGAATAAATCTCCCTAGGGAATAACAGAGTTCCCAGCAGACATTTCCCTCCCCTCCCCCCGCTTTCAGACGACCCTGAAGCAGGGGGAGGGCATCCAAACCGGGGGATCCCCTGCCCCCACCTGGGGATTGGCAACCCTACCTTCCTATGATGCTGCCTCCTGGCATTGGTATTCAGAAGTTTACTGCCTCTGAACACGGAGGTCCCAGTAGTACCTATGATCTTAGTGTGATGAACAATAAACGTGGTTGACTCTAAAACTGTAAAAGTAGCACATGCTTTCCAAATACACCTGATTTTTAAACAGCCTGCCTCTGATCTTGTGGTAAACATATTGCCAGCAAACTTCTAAGCTTAGAACAGGGGTCCCCAACCTTTTATTGCCTCATTGGAATTCTGACAAAGGGGGGGGGACATAATCATAAAATGGCTGTCATAGAAAGTGGAGCCAGTCACAAAATGGCTGCTGCAGAAGTTGGTGTGAACCACAAAACGTCTGGGGTCAAGGTTATATAGAACTCTAATAGCAGCTCTTCAACGTTTCAGGCAGAAACTGTTGAACAGGATTCCTTTCAATCTGCACAGCCAATCCAAAACCCTGCTGGGAAAAGGAAGAAGAAGAAGAAATTGGATTTATATCCTGCCCTACACTCTGAGTCTCAATCTCCTTTACCTTCCCTCCCCCCCCCAACAGTTCTCCTTTCAAGGACAACTCCACAAGAGTCATGGCTGACCCAAGGCCATTCCAGCAGCTGCAAGTGGAGGAGTGGGGAATCAAACCCGGTTCTCCCAGATAAGAGTCCATGCACTTAACCACTACACCAAACTGGCTCCACCAGAAAGCCATTCTTAGCCCTGCCCACATTCTAAAGGCACGGGTGAGCATCAGGAAAGGTGCCGGTGGGTGCCATAGCATCCATGGGCACCATGTTGGGGGCCCTTGGATTAGAGCAATAGAGGTTCCCCCTGGTTGCCTAGTGGGATGGTGAATGCTGCCAGTTCCACAGTGGCAAATACAGCAGAAAATACACTCGAAAATACCAACATGTCCACAATGTGAGAACGAGGGAGATGTCTTGAAAGAGGAATGGCATTATGAATAGGATGTTTGATTTTCCAAGCATGTTATTTGTGAGGATTAGAGCATTGCTACCTGTGATTGCGTAATCCATGCCTCCTTTCCTTCTGGATTCAGCATCCTAACTCTAGCAGACGGCCTTCTGGAAAAAAGCAAGCACCGCGTACTATCCCTACATCTTCCTATTTTTTTTTTTTTTAAGTACAACCTTGTAAAAAAAATTACCAGGCATCTTAGCTGTTGTTTATACATTTAGTTGCTGTGATTAAATTACATCCATAATGCATCGTGTTTGCGTTGTGAGACATTATTAATAATAATAACACTGTCTTGTAAGGTCCGTTCCGAGGAAACCTGCTTCGGCGGGATGGTTCATTGGTCTATTCACACACAATTTTCATACATCTCTAAAGATTACCATTTTAACGGCTTTCTGTATGGATACTGCCAGCCAGTTACATTTGACAGTGCATAAATCTAATCCCCTGTGCACTCAATTTTCTTCTGGCAGGAAAATCAATTTGAATCTGTCTGGGTTTTATTCTAAAGTCTATTAATGCCCTTTCTGTCTTGAGCTCTCTCTCTCTCTTTTTCTCTCAACAGTCTCACTTTTCCTGTGAATTTAATTCGGCGGTTGAAAAAAGGCAGTCCACCGATGTGACCCTTTCTTTTATCTCAGCGCAACAAAACCTAATTAGGCATGAAGGGGACATAAAGAGGGGTTTACAATTAGCCCTTTGGCAATAAAGGTTAGCAGTTGTGAAATCCTGTAATAATGCTGTGGGACTTTGGTTATTTTCCATAATTGTGGTCTTTTGACAAGGTCGGCTTCATCGTTCTTAACAGGCAGACGGACCCCTCTGAGGCACTTAACACACCTACCACGTCTTTGCTGTATACCTTGCAGTTTTCCTTCTGGTGTCGGAATGCCTAGCTATTACAATGTGGCGGTGGAAGAATCTTCCAGAGGTACAGGCAGATGGAAGAAAGCATGCCCTGCTGTCAGTCCCTTTTTCAATGTATGGAAGCAATCCTCAGCGGGTTTATTCAGAAGTAAGTCTCATTTGTTAAATGGGGCTTTCTCCCAGAGGGGGAAAAAGGTTCTTAGAAGTGCAGCTTTTGTCATTGAGGAATAGCTGATTAAGGTTACCAGCTATCAAAATTATTCATATGTTGTAGAATCATAGAATTGGAAAGGATCTCCAGGGTCATCTAGACCAGCCCACAGGAATTTCACAAATATGTCCTTCTCACATCCCCAGTGACCCCTGTTCCATGTCTGTATGATGGCAAAAATACCCTCCAGGATCCCTGGTCAAACTGGCCTGGAGAAAATTGCTTCCTGACTGCAAAGTGGCAGTCAGCATTTCCCTGGGTGTGTAAGAAGGGCCCTCGAGAACTAAGCACTGATGAGAGCCAGTTTGGTGTAGTGGTTAAGTGTGTGGACTCTAATCTGGGAGAACTGGGTTTGATTCCTTACTCCTCCACTTGCACCTGCTGAAATGGCCTTGAATCATTCACAAGTACTCACAGAGCTTTTCCTCTCAAGAGCAGTTTCTGTTAGAGCTCTCTCAGCTCCACCAACTTCACAGGATGCCTGTTATTGGGAGGGGAAGGAAAGGAGACTCCTTCAGGGTGGGGTATAAATCCAACAATCTCCTCCTCCTCCTCTCCTCCTCCTCCTTCTTCCTGCCCACTCTCTTATGATATTTACTTTATTTCAGAAGTCCCCGGCCGTGCGCCTGTTGCACCATGGTGCCCGCTGACACCATTCCTGGAATCCACCACTTGTTTTTAGAAAGTGGGTGGTGTCATGTGAGGCTCTTACCCAGCGGAGCTTCTGATTGGCTGCTGGGGATCTGACTGGCTGTGCTGATTAAAATAGTGTTTCAGTTGGAGCTGCTGCCACGGTAGTGTTGGTTTTATTCTCTCTCACTGGGTCATTTGCGTGCTCAGCCGTGAGTTGAGAACCCAGTGAATCGGGGATTAATTACACAATCCTAAATGGATTTACATTGTTCTAAGCCCATTTACTCAAATGGATTTAAGATGTAAACAATTTTTATTTAGTAACATATGGCAATAAATTTCAATAACTACTTTTTTTCTATCCCATATATTACTTTCTACCCACCCCACCCCCTATTACTTGACCCCCGCCAGTGTTCTATACTTAAAATACTAATATTAAAGGTACCCTTAATTAATAAGAACCATATTTAATATCCTCCTCCCCCTTATACTTAATCATTATCAAAAATTGACCAATGTCCTTTTATTTTCCACTCTTTTTTCTATCTTCTGAACTTTTCCACTCCATCGTAAATATTTCTAAATCATAGTCTCTTAAGGTTCTTGTTAATTTGTCCATTTCACTCCATGTCATAACTTTTACAATCCAATCCCATTTCTCCGGTATTTTTTTTTGCTTCCACAACTGCGCATACAATGTCCTAGCAGCTGAGAGCAAGTACCAGATTAAAGTTCTATCTTCTTTTGGAAATTTTTTCATTTGTAATCCCAACAGAAAAGTCTCTGCAACTTTGTTAAATTCATATCCCAAGATCTTAGAAATCTCTTGTTGAATCATCTGCCAATAATTTTTCGCTCTTTCACAAGTTCACAACATATGGTAGAAAGAACCTTAATGTTTTTTACATTTCCAACATCTATCTGACATCTTATTGTTCATCTTTGCCAACTTTTTAGGAGTCATATACCATCTGTACATCATCTTAAAACAATTTTCTTTAATACTCTGACATGTTGAGAGTTTCTTAGAGTTCTTCCACAAATATTCCATCCATCTGTATTTCTTTATTTACATTAATTGCCCACTTAATCATTTGAGATTTCACTACATCTTCCGTAGACCATTTTAAAAGTAACTTATAGATTTTCAAAATTAATTTTTCATTATCTCCAAGCAGAACTTTTTCCATTTCTGTTTGTTCTTGTCTTATTCCTTCAGTTTTAATATCACTTTCCACCAAACTCTTTATTTGTTGCATTTGGAACCAATCATATTTATTATTCAACTCTTCAGCAGTTTTCAGTTCTATTTTGCCACTTTGTATTTTTAATAATTGATTATATGACAACCACTTTTCTTTGCCTATTTCGGCTGTTATTTTTATTACTTCAGCTTGCACTATCCATAATGGTTTCCTCTCATCCCCATATTTCTTATATTTCATCCACGTATTTAACAAATTATTTCTGATATAATGGTGAGAGAAAAAACCGTCCATCTTCTTTTTTTCCATAATACAAATACGCGTGCCAGCCAAATTTGTTTCCGTGATCTTCCAGCACTAAGAGTTTTTTGTTTAACAACGTTATCCATTCTTTTACCCACACTAAACAAACTGCTTCCTGATATAATTTTAAATTCGGTAGTTGAAATCCACCTCTCTCTTTTGCATCTGTCAAAATTTTCATTTTAATCCTTGGTTTCTTCCCAGCCCACACAAATTCTGAAATTTTTCTTCGCCATTTATCAAATTGTTTACTTTCTTTCAGGATGGGAATAGTTTGAAACAAATACGTTATTCTTGGTAGAATATTCATTTTAATTGCAGCTATTCTACCCAACAATGACAAATTGTTTGTTCCATTTTAACATATCTTCATCCATTTTACGCCATAGCTTCTCATAATTATTTTTAAATAAATCAATATTCTTCATTGTTATCTCCACACCCAAATATTTTACCTTGGAGGTGACTTCACAGCCTGTTAGTCTCTGTAATTCTTGTTGCTTATTTATTTGCATATTTTTACATAGAAATTTTGATTTTTCTTTATTAATACAAAGTCCCGCCAACTCCCCATATTTATGTATTTTGGCTAACAACAAAGGTGTGACTTGTATGGGGTTTTCATTTATAAACATTATATCATCTGCAAATGCTCTATATTTGTAAGTAAATCCTTTTATTTTTAATCCTTCTATTTCTTTATCTTCTTGGATCTGCATCAGTAATATTTCAAGAGTCATTATAAACAGCAATGGGGAAACCAGACAACCTTGTCTTGTACCTTTGCTAATTATCATATCTTCTGTAAGATCTGCATTTATATATAGCCTTGCACGTTGTTCAGTGAATATTGCTTTTATTATTCTTATAAAGCTTTCACCCAGCTCCATTTTCTCCATTACTGCAAACATAAAGTCCCAGTTTAAATTGTCAAAAGCTTTCTCTGCATCCGCAAAGAATAATGCTACTTCCTTTTCTGGATGTCTTTCATAATCTACAATATTTACAACAGTTCTAATATTGTCTCTTATTTGCCTTTTGGGAAGAAACCCCACTTGATCTTCCTTTATAAAATTTATCAAATGTTGTTTAAGCCGTTCTGCCAAGATACTTGTATATATTTTATAGTCATTATTTAACAGCAAAATTGGTCTGTAATTTTTTACATTCGTGACATCTCTATATTCCTTTGGAATCAACGAAATAACAGCTTCCTTCCACGTGTTTGGTATTTTCCCTTTAATTCTTATCATGTTCATCAACTTCTGCAATTTCGGTATTAACTCATCTTTAAAGGTTTTAAAATATTTAGCAGTATATCCATCTGGCCCAGGTCCCTTTCCATTTTTCATTGCATTAATTGCTGCTTCAATTTCTATTTTTTCAATTGGATCATTCAAAACTTTTCGCATATTTTTATATTTTGTAGATACTCATCCATCTTTTCTTTATTTATTTTAATACCCTTAAACAACTTGGCATAATACTTTAAAAAATCTCTTTTTATTCCCTCTTGGCTAACCACCTCTCTTCCATCTACCACAATTTTATTAATAATTTTATTTTCTCTCTTTTTCTTCAGTTGCCAAGCCAAATACTTTCCAGGTTTATTTGCTCCCTCAAAAGATTTCTGCTGCAGTCTTTTCAAATTCCATTCCAATTCTTTATTTAACAAATGTCTCATTTGCGTTTGTAATATTGTAATTTCCCTTATAATTTTCTTTTTTCCTGGCCTTTTTCTCAACTCCCCTTCTTTTTTTCTTTATTTCATTTTGAATGTCCAACAACTATTTTTCTTTTGCTCTCTTGTCTTTATTATTCAAAATAATCAATATTCCTCTCATTACTGCTTTATAAGCATCCCAGACCATCTGAAATTCTATATCCTCTTTATCATTCACTTGAAAGCTTTAGTTTCATTTTCTAGGTATGTCACTATTTCTTTATTCTGTAGTAAATCTTCATTCAATCTCCATCTTCTCAACTTCTTAGACAATTTTGTAATCCACATTATTGGGTTATCAGCTCCAATTTTGGGTAAAATCTCCATTTTCCTTGTTATAAGACCTAAATCTTTAGTGCCCCACAACATGTCAATTCTGGAAAAAGTTTTATGTCTTGCTGAAAAAAAGGTATAGTCCCACACTTCAGGGTTAAATTTCCTCCATATGTCCTCCAAATTTTTTTGTTTAACCGATTCTATTACAATAAATCTTCCATCTTTATCTTTAAATACTAATTTTGGCTCCAATTCTTGTTTAATATAAAAAATCACTCCCCTTTTCTTCTGTTCAGCCAATGAAAAAAATTCTAACCCCAATTGTTTATTCCATAAAAATTTGTAATCCTTTTGTTTAATATGCACTTCTTGTAAACAAACTGTATTACAGTTTTGCTTTTTAATCCAATGAAACGTTGCCCTTCTTTTTTGTGGTGAATTTAGTCCCTTTACATTCCAAGACAATAATTTGTAATCCATCATGGTGCAAATTCTTTATGTTCTTCATAAAATCTACGCAGTTCCTGTGCATTTGTGATTCTTTTCCCCTGAAGTTCAAAGCTCAAACCTTCTGGTATTATCCATCTAAACCTCATATCATTGTCCCGTAATTTTTCTGTTAGTTTTTTATATGTTCTTCTATCATTTATCACTTGCCTTGGCAACTCCTTCATAATTCTTACTCTGCTGCCTCTTACTATCAATGTATTTTCAAAATTTTTATTCATGATCTTTCCCACCATTTCTTTTGTCATGTATCTTATGACAACATCTCTTGGCAAATTATTTTTCTTGGCATAGAGTGAGTTTACTCTATACATATAGTCATACATATATCTATTCCCTTCAGGATCTTCCTCCAAAAATTCTGCAATTATTTTTATTATGTACTCTTTCAGATCAGATTCTTCACCTTCTGGTACACCTCTCAGACGAATCTGTGTCTCCATCAACTTGCAGTCATGTATTGTCACCTTCTCTTGTAATTTTAAGAAGGTGGAATCGTGTATTTTCACTTTCTCTTCCACCTCTTGTACTTTTTTGTTATTACTACAATCTCATTTCTGAAATTTTCTATTTCCTTTTTTTTAATTCTTTTTTTGAGTCCTCAATATCCTTTCTTATTTCTTTTTAGAGGCAGTTATCATTTCTTTCACCCCCTTCATTATCCTGGCTTTCATTGCATCTAATTGGGCTTGCATTTTCTCCATTGAAGCGGATCTAGCACGAGTTTGCTTCGGGTCTGACATATAAAAAAGATCAAAAATTTTTATCTCACCAAATTAAATTTGGACCATCAGGTTCAATAAAGTGAAACTTGCCCTTTCCAATGAACCCAATTTCGCCATCCTCTGAGCCTCCCAGGCTCAGATATTAATGTTTAAAGTTGTTGTTGTTGTTGTAGTTATTATTATTATTATTATTTTTCCCAAAATGGCGGTCGCAACTTTTGCTTCACTTTAAAAAATTTCCCTCCTTTCCCTTTAACGAATTCAAATCTTTTTCACCATTATCCAATAGTCCTTATTTTATAATTGCCACTTCAATTGACTCCACCAATTTTCATTGTCCCAGTAACTTTAAAAATGTTGTTAAAACTTTGTCCTCCCAGCAATGGCCGCCGATGTTTCTCTCTGATATTATAATCCTAGAGTAGGCTGTTTACTTCTCTGACTTCCTTCTTCTTTTTTTAGTACTTCCTGCTTTTCATGCCCCCAAGTCTCGTTTCACTGCTAGACAAATCTCATGATGCCTGATGTACTTCCTGTGTTGACTATGAGTGCTGCAGATATATGACAATGAGCTGCATCCTCAACCGCAGATAGACTAAACAATAAATTCCTTTCTCCTTTTAGTGCTGTCTTTTAAATTTAGTACCTTTTTTCTTGTAGTTTAACCAGATCAACACCAGTCTTTTGTAGTTTAAATGTTTAAAGTTGTAAAAGAAGATTCGGATCCTGTTGAGCTTATGTCAAATAAATGACTCAGAAACTTCTGCAGAGGATGAATATGCAACTCCTCTCCGGGGATCCCTCAAAGTCTCAAAGGAGCTCCCCCCCCCGGGACTCCCTTTCAGCCAAGGTAAGTCTCCTCAAAGTATCTGTGCATATCTTGGACAATTCTCTAGCTGAGAAAAGTAGGCAGTAGGCATTGATTTGCCTTCTACTACCCCAAACAGAAGTGCCAGCTTGCCCCCGTTAAGGAAAGCAGCTCAGCTCGCCATTGTCCGATCCCGGAAGTTCTACTCAAATGGATTTAAGAAGGGCATAAATCTGTTTAGGATTGCAGTAGAAATTCCTGTACCACCCAAGTGCTAATAAGAAGCAGAGTGGCAATGCTTCTGAAGTTCTTCTTGTACAAAGATTTTTTTTGGCATTCAAAATTATCTGGTCCTGTTTCCAAAGTTAAGTTGGTGCATTATGAATCCACCATTTTTTTTAAAAAAAATCAAATTTTGTAGACCATATGGCACACACGCATCTTTCATGTTCTGTGGCTTATTTGTGCCTTCTCCCCTCTTATATATTTCTGATATAGATTTGCATGGATTGATGAAACATCACCAAAAAAGCAATTTTTGGTGTGACTACACGCAGGGTTATATCAAGATTCTTTCTGTGTAGTATTGAACTGTTGCACATCAGTACAACACTGCCCCCAAAGCATATCATTGCAGTTAGGCATATGATGATGCATATTTAACTTTCCCACTGAAATCAATTGGGCTTGAGACAGATCATAGTCTGCAGGCCTTTTTTTTTTTTGTAGAAAAAGCCCAGCAAGAACTCATTTGCATAGTAGGCCACACCCCCTGATGTCACCATTGTTTCACACAGGGCTTTTTTCAAACCCAGTTCTCCCAGATAAGAGACTGCACACTAAACCACTACACGAGACTGGCTCTGATAGTCCCTGAAAGCCCTGATAGTCTGTGAGACAGAGGTTAACCCCTCAGTTGCTTTCTGAAAGACTTCTTTTTTCAGAGTTCAGGTTACAAATAGAAAATGGGGGCTAAGAAACAATATGCCCCATTTTGTGAAAAGCAATGATAGGTGGTTCCAACAAGACTTGCTATGAGATATCTCTGAGCAGGGCCCAGATTTGCAACAAAGTGAACTGCATCTTTGGGTAGGAACATTTAATTCCGGGAAATGGCATGGGAGTGAAGGAAAAGATATCCCCTCGTTCAGTTACTCATCTTTCTTTAAAACAACCAAAGGGGTTACTGATATATGTTTAAGGTAGTTTAATTACGGATCACCCGGTTCAGGCTAGCTTGATCTCATCAGATCTTGTAAGCTAAGCTGATTCGGCCCTGATAGGAGGTGAGGGTCTCTCTCTGAAGCCATTGCTATACGTGCTCGTTTGTCACTTGCTGTTCACAATGCATTGTTCAGATGATTGCTACCCACCCTGAGCCTCCAGGATGGGTTGGGGTGCCAATTTAAATAACATACACAACATCAACTTTTGGCAGCATGTGGGAGACATCTTTCTCGCTTGCCTTTATCTCGGGGGCGTTTCTCATTGGTTGGCAGACTGTGCCTTTTCTTTACATGGACAGTGGGCGGCGGATCTATCATTCACCAAAGACGAGAGGGGAATGTGCCCTTGTCGCTAGACAAAACTTCCTGCTGTTTGACGGGCTGTTGAATGTCAACGTTATCAAAATATTGATTGAAAGGGTTGCGCCGCTTCCCTTTGTAGCCTTTCAGAACTGTCTAATCAGATGGGCTTTCTCCAGGCTCCGCAATATGTTACTTGCCAGACAAGAAAAATGATAGATTATCTATCCGGGCAACAGACCTAGCACTGGTCAAGAAAAAGATTAGTGCCTCAATTAGCTGCTGATGACATTCCATTAGAATATTGCTTTTGAAGAGCAGTAAACAAGAGTGTTTTGCTTTGATTTCCCCCCCCCCCCCCAGATTTAATTACTTCCATCAGGGCCTATAAATGAGCTCATTAGTCTTAGTGGCTCACTAGCCTGGAGAGACAATCGAGCATTATTGTTATTGTTATTATGGTGCATACAGACATTACTCTCCCAGGGCTATTAAATGTGGCCGTCAACCTTTCTCCTCCTCCTGATTCAGCCGATGATGGTACTGAACCTGAAGAGAGCAAAAAGGGTAAATAAGGGGCATGCTTTCCTTCTGCTGATGGTCTACCTACAGATTTTTCTGGGCATGGACCAATGAGAGTCAAGTCCAAGAAATTCCCAGAAGGCAGAAAAAAAAATTAAGTCCACATGAACATATGGAGCTACAGAGGTTGGTTGTTTCCAGGGCTTTTTTTGTAGCAGGAACTCCTTTGCATATTAGGCTACACCCCCCTGATGTAGCCAGTCCTCCAAGAGCTTACAGTAGGCCCTGTACTTTCTGTAAGCTCTTGGAGAATTGGCTACATCAGTAGGGTGTGGCCTAATATGCAAAAGAGTTCCTTTTACAAAAAAAGTCCAGGTTGTTCCACACACGTTTTAGTTGGAGATGTGGAGATTAGAACTGGGACTTTCTGCACAGAGCCGATGCTCTATCCCTAAACCACAGCCCCACTCCAAAATTCTGTAGAATAAAGGGAAATTTTAAGTTTGATGGTTGAACACTGACTAAAGGACTAGTCAGTCTCTGCTGACAGCCAGTGGTTTAGATGGTTATAAAAACCCAGACACATTAATGGAAGAAGAAGAATTACAGATTTATACCCCGCCCTTCTCCCTAAATCAGAGACTCATAGCGGCTTACAATTCCCCATGTCTTCCCCCACAACAGACACCCTGTGAGGTGGGTGGGGCTGAGAGGGCTCTCACAGCAGCTGCCCTTTCAAGGACAACTCCTGCAAGAGCTATGGCTAACCCAAGGCCAGTCCAGCAGGTGCAAGTGGAGAAATGGGGAATCAAACCTGGTTCTCCCAGATAAGAGTCCACACACTTAACCACTACACCAAACTGGCAGTATTGGCAGCTTCTAAATTTACCAGATTACAATAGCGCTAGAAAGATCTCCATTGGATCCTGATGGTGAAGTTGCCAAAAGCATTTCTGGCTACTGGTGGTGTCAAAATGGTAGGATTTGGCAAGACAATCCTGCTTTTTTAAACAAGGAATCCTGAGACTGTGAACCTTCAGACTCCAATGCCTTTGCAACTGGGAATGATGGACAGATTTTGACAGGGCTTGCTTTTTTTTTTTTTTTAACAGGGACTCCTTTGCATATTAGGCCACCCACCCCTGATGTAGCCAATCCTCCAAGACCTTACAGGGCTCTTAGTGTAGGGCCTACTGTAAGCTCCAAGAGGATTGGCTACATCATGGGTGTGTGGCCTAATATGCAAAGGATCTCCTGCTACCAAAAAAAAAGAAGCAGCCTTGGATTTTGAAAACTGTTTGGGTGAACCAAAGACCCTGTGAGTTTTTATTTTGACCCCATTATCTCTGGTGGGAGGTTGGTGTCATCTCTGCAGGTCTTCCCAGAGAAAATTTAAAATATGCTTGGTCCAGAAGATCTCCCCCCTCTGAAGATCTTTCAATTACTTGACTACCAATGGTGCCTTGTTTGACTGTGTTCTTATTGTGTCCTCTAGTGTGGATTTAAATTTTAAATTGCTGCAGGCTGTTTAAATGTTAAAAATGTTTTAAAATATTATGAAGAGCCCTGGGAACCCCTAGAATTACCCCAGAGGCACAATATAAATTGATTGATCAAATAAATAAAATATAATTTCTTACTATGGATTTTTTTCTCATGAAAATTAATACATTTCCAACAGGTTTTTTTTGTGTGTGTGTTCACTAACAAGGTAGAAATGGCATAGAAGGGCAAGAACATTTAAATCAGGGGTGTTGAACATGCAGTTTTGGGGCTGAATCAGGCCCCCAGAGGGCTCCTATCAGGCCCCCGAGCAACTGGCTGTCATCTGCTTCCTTCTCCCTATATCTTGCTTCCTTCTGCATAACAGCTTGCTTTGCAAGGCTTGCTCAGTTGCTCAGGAGCTACAGAGGAAAACCTCTATTTTCTCTACTGGGTGAGGCTCCCCCCACCCCCAATTCCTTGGGGAAGGAAGGAAAGCGCCAGAGCTTCCTTTGCCCAGTTCCCTGGATCCCATGGGAGAAATACAAAGAAAGCATCCTTAAAACCAATTAGTGTTAACGTTTTAAGCATGTTTTTTAAAAAATATATATTTATGTTTGTCTGTGTTATCTCTGCTACCTAATTTTAAATAGGTACATACATGGCCGACCCAACATGGCCTGGCCCCTCAAAGTCTCATTTATGTCAGATTCGGCCCTCATAAACAAATGAGTTTGACACCCCTGATTTAAATAGTGTGAAAACAGCATATAACTGCCATAAAAAGGCTTCTCATTGGACATTCGGAGATTTAGAGATTTGATTGGCTCTGCAGATTTTTTAAAGTGTTGTTTTGGCAGCAGCTGCCGCCATCGCACAAAGATCTGTGTGACCGAAGGTAAGGCATGACAGCCATTTTGTGGCTCACTTCACCTCCTACTTTTCTGTGGCAGCCATTTTGTGACTGTGCTTACCATACTGAGCCAGAATTCCACAGGTGCCTGCGCACTCAACAAGGTTGGGGAACCCTGGAGTAGACAACACTGATAGACCAGTGGACTGACTCAGTAGAAGGCACTTCCATACAATAGTGTGTTATTCACAAGAACGTTTCTTCTTTTTTAGAAAGGAAAAAAACACAATACTTTCTTTTATCTTTCCGTATTTAATGAACGTCACATAACCATTGCTAGAACTTCCAAGCAGCTTCTCAGCCCATCCCTCTGTTCCTAAAATAATCCCTCTCCTTCTTTTTCCAGCTGAGCTCCAGCCGTGACTCCTGATTTTGCAGCTTCTCCAGAGAAATTTCTAAAAGAACTCCCATTAGCAGCGGGCAGCAACAACCGGGTGTAGGGGGAAATATTGTTGAAAGGTAGAGGGGTGCCAAGTGCTTTTGGCTTAATCTCTGCAAACAGCTGGAACTTGAGCCAAACACCTGGGGCTGCCTCCTAGTTTCCCAGAATGGGAAAGTATAATGATCTTCCCAGGGACCTGATGCGGAGAGTGCCAAAGCAAGGGCTGCCAGAAAAATATCTGCCCTCTGCCCTTGGGTCATGTCAGCTTCATACAGCCAAGCTCTGGGCTCTGATCCTTGTGGTTTTTCATGGTCACAGGCTTCCCTCCAAGGAACGAAGGATGCTGACTGAGATTTCGTAAATGAACTGAAGTGGCCTGAGCCCATTTGATTCCTGGCTTCAAAGAGGCATTTGACATCATAGCATATTTCATTGTCCTCCTGGGCTGCTGAAAGATGCATCTATCCAAAGAAGGCTCTGGCAGAGTTGTAGGCAGGTAATGCTACACAGAGTTAACTCTGTTTTTTGCCTGTTGACTTAGAGGGTGTAATACTGTTCAGGATTCCACAGTAACTTGGATTAGTTTAGATTGTGCTGGGTACACAAGTTTTTGATTTGTGCAAAGCTGCTGGGATGTAGGAGAGGCAAACTAGCATGTTCCTTTTGTGAATATAAAAGCCACTTTTTAATCAAATGTGTCTCTGGCATCAAGCATGATGAGGAACTATTCAAGAATCCACCTGCAGATTTGGGGCTTTACTTCCAGACCTTGAAATAACTTTCTCCCTTCTTTTATGTGAGTTTTGAACTGAAGATTGAAGAGTTATAGAGAACTCAAGAGCTTGCATGCTGTTTGTGATACTCTGGTTTTAATACAAGCATAGGCTTTGAATTTGTCTTCGGTCCTGCATGGATACTTTTAGGTTTTATTTTTAGCTATCTGATTAACTCTAGTGAAAAATTCTGTGTTATGTGCAGTCAAGTTTCTTCCAACTTGTTTCTTCCAAGTTTCTTCTCCACCAATTAATGACCTCCAAAATATCCTACCATATGAAACGGACTTGTATTGAATCATATATACTATTGGTTCATCAAAATCAGTATTGTCTACTCGACTGGCAGCAGTTCTCCAGGCAGAGTTGGTGTCATGATTAAGAGTTTGGTGTAGTGGTTAAGAGTGATGATTTGATTCCCCACTCTTCCGCCACATGCAGCCAGCTGGGTGACCTTGGGTCAGTCACAGCTGCCTCAGGTCTGTTCTCTCAAGAGCAGTTCTTGGAGAGCTCTCTCAGGCCCACTACCTCACAGGGTGTCTGTTGTAGGGAGAGGAAAGGAAAGAGATTGTAAGCTGTTCTGAGACTTCAAGTGAAGGCCGGGGTATAAATCCTCCTCTTCCTCCTGTTCTTCTTTTTCCTCCTCCTCTTTCATGTACTGCCAGAGCCTTTAGCTGAGGGTGCTGGGAATTGAACTGGGACATTCTGGAGCCATGGCTCCTCCTTTATCAGTAATAGCCTTGCTCTGGTCTTGCAAACTGCAGGCCATGGCCTCCTTGACTGAGTCAATCCATCTCATGTTTTCTCTTTTTCTACTGCCTTCAACTTTTCCTAGCATTATTGTCCTTTCCAGTGAGTCTTGTCTTCTCATGAAATTTGACACGCTGAGGGGATTGGTTTTGAGATACTGGTGATATAGGTATGTATTTATAACATTCAGAGTGCCCTCAAGGGTTGGTATCTATGTTCCTCTCAAAGTATTTGAGGGAGGAGCCTACTGTGGTACAAGATGTAAGGCACCACAGCCTAGTTAGTAGTAGTCCTAGTTTTAAATCACCCTCTTTGCACCTTGCATCTGTGGAGTGCAAGATTCCAGGGAAGGAAATTCTGTTATCCTGAATGATACAAGCAGGGGACCAGGGAGGGCCTTCTACTGGCTGCCACCACTCTGGTAAGCCTCTGTCAGGGAGGAAAAGTACCTTTTATCTGTGACTGAAGAGGCATGCAGTCCCAGGCAGTATAACAACAATAATTTTGGTATAAATGCTCAAGAACAAACAAGTTTTAATTATTTACTGCAGCAGTGAATAAGGAAATAGTAAAGGTGGTGCAAAGAAAATAAAAGCGTGGACTAACCATATGTTCCTTTCCTTCTGATTCTAACTGACTCACCACTCTTTGGATGAGGCAGCTCTCATGACTGTAGCCTTTTTCAAAGAGAACATTTCCTCCTCTTTAGCTTGGAACTTCCTTCCAAGTTCCACCCCTATGACCTCCAATGGGCAAGTTTTTCCCTCCAAAACTGTTTTTCACCCAGTCAGAGGGACAGAAGGGAACCTGGGAAATGTAGGCCCAGTAGCTACTCTAACACAGGCTTCCCTGGAGCCTGTAGGCCTCACTAGGCTTGGGCAAGTCTCCCTCAGCCTAACCTATGTCACAGGGTAGTTGTGAAGATAAAGTGGTGTGTAAGGAGAACTATGCATGCCACTGCAGGCTCTCTGGAAGGACAAGAGAAGTGTGGATCACTGGAGGAGTGGTAGAGGATGTAGCTGTGAATTTCTTTCATTGGATTAGCTGACCCTTAGGAGTGCCTTCGAGCTCTATGTTTTTATGTGCTTAGTAATAATAAAATGACTTGGCAAGGCAAGGTGGAAATCTCCTGGCCCTTGGAAATTTTATTTCTTCTCTTGGAGACTGTTGTGTCCTAGGCTCAAATGGGAGAACTGTTACTTTTGGAGGGAAGCCGAACAAGCCAGAGCTTGAACTCCACACCAGGGTTCCAGAGAAGGCCTAAGCGTGCCCAATCAGGGGAAGGATTGAAACATAAGTAGCCAATCAACATCCAGGCTCATACTGTACCCTGATAGGTCCTTAGGGCCCTGTAAATAGCCAATCCATGTAGATAGTTAAGGACCAATCAGAAGGGGGGAAGAATTGTATAAAGGAGCGGGAAGTTTGAAGTTTGTGTGTGTGTGTTCCTGAAGTAAAGCTTGCTGAAATCACTCTCCGACTCTGGTCTTTTACTGCGCCGATCCCAGTACATTACAGAGACCCCAAGAAGTAGGATTGCCAGCTGATCAGGAAATACCTGGAGATTTTGGGGGTGGAGCCTGAGGAGGATGGGGTTTGGGGAGAGGAGGGACTTCAGCGAGCTATAATGCCATGGGATCCACCATCCAAAGCAGCCATTTTCTCCTGGTGAACTGATCTCTGTTACCTGAAAATCACTTGTAATCCCAGGAGATCTCCAGCCACCACCTGGGGGTTGGCAACCTTGCTGAGAGGGAGGCCCAACTCTTAAAAGGGCAAGTGAAACTCTGAGACCCAGTCACAGCTGTGATGCAAGATCTTCTTTACCTGCAACCCCACATTATGGAATTATTGCACTTCTGAAGAGGGCTAACCGTAATAGTTGCTCTCACACAATTAAGCTTTGCAATCAGCCATTGATTGCTTTAGAGATGGAACTCTGAAAGCAGAAGGCATTAATATCTGCTGTTCATTACCGCTTAGAGGATTAACCCCATAGTAATATTTTTTCCCCTCAATTAAGTGCCTAAAATCCAGGTGCTGAGAAGAAGGAGAATAACAGCCCAGATCACTCATTAAGAAGGGGGAATTGCTCTGAAATCCAAATTAAGCGACTGGAATTGAAGCCATAAAAGTTCTGCTTTATGGGCCATGTGTCTTCTGGGTCATCAGTGTCAAAGGAACAATCCCATTGGGAAACTGGAACCTCCCAGGTCCAACAAGTCATGTGCTCAGACATCAGTGGCACAGCTGTTTCCCCATTCCAATAGACTTCCTCAGGGGAGCTAGCTTCCACTAATATTTGCTTAATGTGAACTACTTAAAGAATTAATTCATTTTTAGGGTGTGTTTTTGCCGGCAAATGAGAGATTTTTGCATACAAATTCCAAGCATTTATTATTTGAGCAAAATCTATTAAAATGGACTTGGCGGGGACTCATCTTCTGTAGTTGGGGAGTCTGAGATTGTCCTTGTTGAAGGGTACCCTGATGTCAAGGGACATTAGGGTTGCCCGTCCTTCCTGGCAACTGGAGAGGGATGGAGGGGGGGACTTACCATAAGAGAGAGGAGGGCCCAGGCGATATGGCAACTTCACTTCTGGTGTGCACAGGAAGTGATGTCATCACACTGGTGAAGTTCAGGAAACACTCTAGTATTTGGGCAAAAACTCTATGGTAAAAATGGTTTCTATCATAGTTTTTCTCCAAATCCCAGAGTGTTTCCTGGATATCACCAGTGTGGTAACATCACTTCCTGTGTGCACCAGGCCTATCTGTCTCTCCTGGTAAGTCCCTCTGCTGACCAGCTGATGGTGGGGACCCCCTCTTACAGCAGAGGGCTGGCAACTCGAGGTTCTGTCATTAGAGGATTTCTGATACTAACTTTTCCTTGGTGAAAGATCTCTTCCTCTGGAATCAGGCTGTCTATACCAGCCTCCAGATTTTTCCTGATCCTTCCTGTTGCATATATATTAAGATCAACCTTAATAAATTAGTATGGTTTGTAGTAGAGACTTGGTAGTCTCCACAGCTCAGTTTATGCGACATAATCATTTGTTTATCTAATACATTTCTACCTTATGTAAGCCAAAATGCCCTCAAAACGAGGTTGGGGAATTAGTTTAATGGACACTTGGCTTTAATAGGAATCTTTTTTATCTATGTATACCAGGCTCAACCATTCAGAGAGTGATGCTCAATAAAATGGACTCTAATTTAATAAAATCAATTGTAATTTATTTGAAATAATAGATCTTTCACACAAGATAAAATACAAAACAATCACACATTCACACAGGTCTAAAGAAATATAGATAGATCGATAGGGGTACATATAAGGATAAACATACAGGGTGATACTACCTCTCGCAGACTCCAAGGAAGACTCCGATGGCGACGAATGAGGGAATGGGGAATGGACCCGAAACTGATCAGGAATCGGGGATGGATCTATACAGCGGGATATGGGGGTTGCTGAATAGAGAACACACCTGTGGGTAGCTAGTCCACAGGTTATATGGAGTCACCTCAGTCCTGAGGGGATGGGAGGTGACTGGGAGGGGTAATGGGAGGTTCTGCTGATGACCAGGAAGGCTGGACATCGGCTGGACCAATGGTGAGTCTATGGCGACACTTGATTGGGTGTATGCTTTAACCAATGAACATCACCTTCATCCTGGGCATCCTGGAAACTTCCAAGTTGCGACAGGGCCTGGGGCGGCTCCAGGGATATCAGTATGGAAATGGCTGGGTGATTGGGATGAGATGGGATTATCTGGAAAGGTGACAATAGGGAAGCCGATATGGACCTAGGTATTCCCGGTGTAGACAAAAGGGCTTGGAGGTAGCAGGAGAGATCCTTCCTCTTTCTCCTCATCTCCTGGGTGAGAACTGCTGTGCAGGATATTACTGAGCAATTAGGATCCATAGTCGGGCTATTAATCCATTCATGAAACAGATGGGTTGCTTGCGGGCTAGGAATGACTCAAGGTGTGTACGTGAGGTTCCCACTAAGAAGGAATGAAGCCCAACCAGGCAGGAAGATGGCTACATGTGGTGTCAGCGAAACACAGTGGCTTCCATGCTTAGCGCTTCAACACCGGTCGCCTGGACAGCTCCTTGGCGGCGTAGCCTCCTCCTCGCCATGGCGGACTCCACGCGGTAGCGGGGAAACGTCCGTGTGCGTCTGCAGACACTCTGTGCCTGTCTCAAGCACTTATATACTCAGGCGGTTGGTACACATGAGTCCTACATAGTTCCTGGATAGTTTTACTCGCACTCACTGGCCAGGCGGATGCAAGCTCACTTCTCCAGGCGCCCTGGCAACCATGTTTGTGACTATGATATTATGAAAAGAGGGGTCATTTTCTCACACTTACCTTTATCCAAGGGTGGTCACCCATCCTCTGTTTTATCCTCACAACAGCCCTATGAGGTAGGTTTGGCTGAGAAAGAATGATTGCCTTTAAGCTCCCCCACCAGACTTCCATGGCATAGAGTGGGGATTCAAATCTGGGCCTCCAAGCTCCTACTCTGGCATTCTGATCATTATGTCACATTGGAAGAATGGGGATTTGAACTCTGATCTAGATAGCTGCTCTAACTGTTATGCAGTGCAGACAGCTTCAGTGAATGGACCCCCTTTGATGAGTTTGACATTCTGTCAGATCTGTCACATTTTTACCCTCTCCAGCGAGCTCAAGGCTGTCCCTTTCTATCTGTCCTCTCAATAGCCCAGTGTCATAGGCTATGCATACTGACTCGAGATCACCCAATGAGGTTAAAGGCCAAAGAGAACTTGAATCCATCCAGGTCTGACTCTTAGTCTGACACCTCTGCTCCACCCTGGCTCTGGGATTAGGTTTTCTGGCTCCGTTGTGTCCAGAAGAAACAAGGGGAACAATCATTCATTACCTTGTTAGGTATTTACCATTAACATAGTGTAGGGCAGCCCTGTAGCCAGGATTTGAAGAATTGGGGGGGGGGGGGGCTGATTTTTTCCAGGGGGCACATAGTGGTCCCAACCTCCATGACCTTCTCTCCTACCACTGCTGAGGAGGAAAGCTGCCAGCTCGCTGCCATACAGCCTCCCCCCTCCCCACAGCTGCCCCAAGGTGACCCCTTTCCACCCCTCTTCCAGCAGCTCTGGTGGGGAGCCACTCAGAGGTTTAGATACATGCCGCACGGTCTCCTGCCCTTACCTGTAGCATGATCCAGCTAGCAAGCCTGGCGAGACAAGGCGGGGGTGGGGTGGGGGGTTGGAAGGCACCACCAAGTCACAACTGACTTCTGGGGCTACAAGACCTCCAATTTGGATTTCTTCCTGTTGGAGGGCGAGCCGAGGCTGCCCAAGCACAGCTCCCACCCTCACTCGGGTAGCCAGTGAGACCAGGCCAGAAAACCCCTTCAGGCGAACATCACCTCTCCACTGATCCCCAGCCCAGGACTGCAGCTGGAACCTCCATTTGTGTGTGCCAGCCTACCCTACCCTGCCTTGTCTGCAATGGAGCCATCCACCCCCTACCCCCGCCGCCCCACTTGAGGGCCAGAATGGCCTCTTCTTGCAGGCACCCTCTAGCCCAACATCAGCCCAATGTGGAGCTTAACTTTCAGTCCTGGGCGCTGAAAGTGCTCCGTTGTTTCTGCTTGCTGAGGGGTCAGAAATTTCTTCCAGCCCCTAAACAAGCAGAAGCAACACTGAGCTTAACTTTCAGTCCTGGGCGCTGAAAGTGCTCCGTTGTTTCTGCTTGCTGAGGGGTCAGAGATTTCTTCCAGCCCCTAAGCAAGCAGAAGCAACTTTGAGCTTAACTTTCAGTCCTGGGCTCCAAAAGTGCCCTGTTGTTTCTGCTTGCTGAGGGGTCAGAGATTTCTTCCAGCCCCTAAGCAAGCAGAAGCAACAAGGAGCTTAAGTTTCAGTCCTGGGCTTGAAAATGCCCTGTTGTTTCTGCTTGCTGAGGGGTCAGAGAATTCTTCCGGCCCCTAAGCAAGCAGAAGAAGCGGTGTATGATCACATCCCCTAAGCAAGCAGAAGCAACGGTGTATGACCACGGCAAAATGGAGAAGGATGCAGCCAAGGCACTGGAGACTGGTTAGGGGCCCCAAGTCAGGGGGCCCTGCCTAGCAGTCAGGGGATTGTGCCCCCACAGGCCCCCTCGTAGCTACGGGCCTGGTGTAATGTAGCCAGCCTCCCTCCAACTGTCTCTATTGCCCATTGCCATATGGAGCAGCAGTGGGAGAACAAGAAAAACAAATGCTAAAAAGGCAAATGCAATTTTGGGCTGCATCAACAGAAGTATAGTGTCCAGTTCATGTGAAATGATGGTATTACTTTACTCTGCTCTGGTAAGACCTCACCTGGAGTATTGTGTTCAGTTTTGGGCACCACATTTTAAGAAGGATATAGACAAGCTGGAAGGGGTCCAGAGGAGGGCGATAAAGATGGTGAGGGGTCTGGAGACCAAGTCCTGTGATGAAAGGTTGAAGGAGCTGGGCATGTTTAGCCTGGAGAGGAGGTGGCTGAGAGGTGATATGATCGCCATCTTCAAGTACTTAAAGGGCTGTCATATAGAGGATGGTGTGGAATTGTTTTCTGTGGCCCCAGAAGGTAGGACAAGAACCAATGGGTTGAAATTAAATCAAAAGAGTTTCTGGCTCAACATTAGGAAGAACTTCCTGACTGTTAGAGCAATTCCTCAGTGGAACAGGCTTCCTTGGGAGGTGGTAGGCTCTCCTTCCTTGGAGCTTTTTAAACAGAGGCTAGATGGCCATCTGACAACAATGCTGATCCTGTGAATTTAGGGGGAGGTATTTGTGAGCTTTCTGAATTGTGCAGGGGGTTGGACTAGAGGACCCTGGAGGTTCCTTCCAACTCTATGATTCTAAATGAACAAACCAACAAAAACTGCTGCCAGTCTGTGTGCTATGTCTGGAAACTCTATGATTTTACCATAGAATTTCTGGAGATTCCCATAGCTACCCGCTGTCACTTCTGGGTTGTACCTGGAAGTGACATAGCAATGACATTGATGTCAGACACTCCCCCTGAATGTCCCCACCTTCCCCACCCAGGATGAGCCTGGAAACCCTATAAGGGTTAGGGTTACCAGCTACCAGGTGGGGCCTGGGGATCTCCTGCTTTTACAACTGATCTCCAGCTGATAGAGATCAGCTTCCCCGGAGAAAACAGTTTCTTTGAAGAGTAGACTCGATGGCATTGTACCCTAAGGAGGCCCCTTCCCTCCCCAAATTCTGCCACCTTCTGACTCTTCCCCCAAAGTCTCTAGGTATTTTCCAACTCAGACCTGGCAACCGTAATGAGGTCCTTCTTCCTTGGGTTCTTCCCTTTGTCCCGTTTTCATCTGTTTAGACTATACCGCAAACATTTCTGGCTTCAAGGGAGCCAACACTGGAGAAGATGGTAACTTCTCTCTTCTGTTTTGTGTCAAAACAAAGAGCATCTCCATCTCCGCATGGGGCCCGGGGCTTTGGCAGACGAGAGCTGCTCAGAACCCTCTCTGCTAATATCAAACTGATTGGGCCATTTTTATTCTCCAAAGGAGTCTGGTTATGAGATTTAAAAAAGATCCATAGATCATGCTGCCTCATTAATTTTCCATTTGGTCTCAGGTGTCACAAGGAAGCCATATTAAACCGCTGCCTGGAGTAATTCGCAGCGGCGGAGAAACGATGTTTGATATCCCCGTTTGCATTTCACACAATCCGTATAAAAGGCCTCATTGATTTGCTGTCCCTTATTTTTCTTCTTCTTCTTCTGCCGCTGCTGCTAGAGAATCCTCCGCAGCCTTAATAATACTTCTCCGAAACTTTGAAGGCCTATTTGGGGGTTGCCATGGTGACAAAATGACCCATAATACTCTGACTACTTCAGTTAAAATGAAGAACGTAACTAGGCCTTTTGAAGAAAAATAGAATTGTCTTCTTTTTTTTTTTTTCTTTCCTAAGAAAGAGAAACACTTGTGGGGATGAAAAAGATATTAACAGTGAAGAGATTTGGCACCAAACTCAAAAGTGCTTTGTGTCTGAACATGCGGGAGGCCCTCTGTAGAAAAATAGACCGGGAGCCATCTGCTCCCAAAATAGATGGGGAGAGGGTGGAGTGCTGGAAGATGAACCCAGGGTTGTACTCAAAGTGGCGCTTTGCATTGATTTCACTGCTTGTTTTAAAACTGGGCGACAGACATGCCTGACGCTTGAACTACGGTTGCCAAGTCCAATTCAAAAAATATTTGGGAACTTTGGGGGTGGAGCCAGGAGCCAGTGGGGTGAAGGCAGGAGCAAGGGTGTGACAAGCATAAATGAACTCCGAAAGGAGTTCTGGCCATCACATTTAGAGGGACTGCACACCTTTTAAATGCCTTCCCTCCATTGGAAATAATGAAGGATAGGGGCACCTTCTTTTGGGACTCATAGAATTGGACCCCCTGGTCCAATCTTTTTGAAACTTGGAGGGTATTTTGGGGAGAGGCACTGGATGCTCTGCTAAAAATTTGGTGCTTCTACACCACAGAGCCCGGGGGATCCCCTGCCCCGACCTGGGGATTGGCAACCCTAGCTGGAACTTGGAAACACAATGCAATTCCTTTGTTGGGCAATTGGCAGGCATTTCGGGCCCCGGAAGTAGCGTTGTCAGCTCTGAGCTGGAAAATACCTGGAGAATTGAAGGGTGGAGCCTAAGGAGGGTGGGGCTTGGGGAGGGGAGGGGCTTCAGTGGGGTGGAATGCCATAAAGCCCACCTTCCAAAGCAGCCATTTAATCTTTCGGCTCATTGGCCTTCCTCAACGGTCAAGCAAATGATATTGCAGAACAGCTTCTGACTTTACAATGCAACCATAGAAATTGCCCACAGCGAATGATTTCTGGAGTGGAAAGGAAAAACAGAACAAATTATTAATTAATTATTTATTAGAAACCCTAGCAGAATCTTGTAAACTACTCTGATCTCTTTGGAGGAAGGACAAGGTAAAAGTGTACTAGGCGGATGCACCTAGGGATATATTTGGGCTAGCTTCAGGAGAAAGTATTGCTGGGAAGCTGCTCTGGTCCCATTGCCTTGGAAGGGCCTCTTTTTGGCACAGCAGCAGTGATTGCAGCCTGCTCTCACTCTCAAGAGCCAGTTTGGTGTAGTGGTGAAGTGTGTGGACTCTTATCTGGGAGAACCGGGTTTGATTCCCCACTCCTCCACTTGCACCTGCTGGAATGGTCTTGGGTCAGCCATAGCTCTGGCAGAGGTTGTCCTTGAAAGGGCAGCTGCTGTGAGAGCCCTCTCCAGCCCCACCCACCTCACAGGGTGTCTGTTGTGGGGGGAGAAGATAGGGGAGATTGTGAGCCGCTCTGAGTCTCTTCAGAGTGGAGGGCGGGATATAAATCCAATCTCTTCTTCTTCTTGGAAGCGTTGGCCACCTGGAAGGATTGGGCTCAAGTAGGTGCACCACAAGTAGGAGCGCTCAGATAGCCGTAGAGCAGGCAGCAACAGCAGCAGCCTTTCGAGGCCACTCTTCATTCAGCAGCCATGAGCATGCTCACGGAGCAGCTCATAGTGTTGGCAGCCTCCAGGTAGGGCCTGGAGTTCTCCAGGAACTTCAACTGGTCTCCGGTCTACAGAGAGCAGCCCCCCCCCTCCAGAGGAAAGTGCACCTTTCGTGAGTGGACTCTATGGCATCACATCGTCTCTGCATTCACTCCGCTCCACAAACTTTGTCCTCTCCAGAGACTGCCTTCAAATCTCCAGGAATTTTCCTTTGTTGTTTCCAACGTAGCTCCAAAGAATTGCTGGAACTTGAATATTACCATAGAGTTTCTGGTGATTCCTAGGGCTGCCCTTTGTCACTTCCAGGGAGAACTTCCAGTAAATACATGAAGGAGCATTTAAAAAAAATTCTTGCAATGCTGCCCCCCCACTCCGGCTTCCTGCCAGTTGCCAGGCACTACCTGACAGCTCTATGCTGTAGACTGTCTAGAGCAGGGGTGGCCAAACTTGCTTACTGTAAGAGCCACATAGAATAAATGTTATATGTTAGGGAACCACAACACATGAAGGAAGGCAGGCAGGCAGGCAGGCAGGCAGGCAGGAAGGAAGGAAGGAAGGAAGGAAGGAAGGAAGGAAGGAAGGAAGGAAGGAAGGAAGGAAGGAAGGAAGGAAGGAAGGAAGGAAGGAAGGAAGGAAGGAAAATAGGTGGGGTAGGGAATGGAGAGAGAGATGGAAGGAAAGCATCTTTAACTTTAAATGCATTCTCTAAACCACTGGCTGGCTTAGCTTGGAGAAGTGACTTAAAGAGAGAAATGCCTTCTGGCTGATGGGGCAGTAGGGGCTTCAAGAGCCACACAGTATGTGTGAAAGAGCCGCATGTGGCTCCTGAGCCACAGTTTGGCCACCCCTGGTCTAGAGTGTTGCTGCACGGAAGTCATTTTCTCTCCTCTCTCTCAATTCCTTGGAGACAGGAAACTCAAACTGTGGCCAGGTGATTCTCCACTATGGGTGGGTAAATAGGTGGGTATAGTTTCAACCAGGGGATAGGGCAGAGATTCCTGGAAGCAGTGGGCATTTGCTTGTCCAGGCAGGGGAACAGAAAGCAACAGGGAGTGGAAAGAGCAGCCCCTGATTCTCCAGTGACGAATGCTTCCCCCCAGCTGTACTATCTATAATTCTTTAACTGGAAACATTATTGATTGTTCCTCAGGCTTTCTGCAGGCAAAGGCATGTGGTCCTGTGCCGAGCCTGTTCCCCTTACTGTTTCATCCGGGATGAAAAGCCTGTCCAGTTGCTCCGTTAATGCGAACCACCAAGTCTGGTCGAGCCACATTCCAGCTTCCTCTTTGTGCTGCATTTGCCATCTCCTGGGACTGAGCTTTTACCGCCCGCAGCCCACCTCCATCCTATTAGACAGCCTGCAGAGGATAGCCAAGTTAAACAACATAAATCCCGCATTCCAAATGATTGCATTGGGCTTTTCACTAACAATCTTCGGTGGGGATATCAAGCTTGAAAGGGCCATAAATCATCCAAAGAATATCTGCCTAATGAAAGGTAACTTGGAATCGCTTCTCCAAGCCTAAGTGATCCAGGTTGGGGGGTTTGGGGGGGGGAAGGGGGAAGCAGATGAGTCCAGAGGAGGCAGTGAGGAGCACAGAACAAGGGAAAGGGGCCCTTTGGCACTTTGGAAGAAGGTGATCATCAGGCTCTGATGAGCTCACTCTAAAGGGCATGTGGGATCCTCCTGAAAATGGAATCCAAACTGGGGCTGCCTACCCTTGACTCAAAGCTCCCTCTGAGCTCATGTTGCCCACTATCACTCCCAAGAGACAGCATGGGGAAAATGAAAAAAATAAACACTCACTGGTGCCATGAGCATGATGATGTCACTTCCTCAGGAAGTGACAGTGGTAGCTCTAGGAATACTCCATGAAATGGTTACCATAGAGCAGGGGTGGCCAAACTGTGGCTCGGGAGCCACATGTGGCTCTTTCACACATATTGTGTGGCTCTTGAAGCCCCCACCACCTTGTTGACTGGCTTGGAGAAGGTATTTCTCTCTTTCAATCACTTCTCCAAGTCAAACCAGCTAGTGGCTTGGAAAATGCATTTAAAGTTAAAGTTGCAGGGTATAAATCTGTGGTCTTCTCCTCCTCCTCCTTTCTTCCTTCCTGCCTTCCTGTTTTGCAGCTCTCAGACATCTAACATTCATGTCTTATGTCTCTCAAACATCCAACGTTTATTCTATGTGGCTCTTACATTAAGCAAGTTTGGCCACCCCTGCCATAGAGTTTTCAGGAAGATTTCTAAAACTACCAGACATTACTGTAGTTTCTGTTGATTGCTAGAGCTACTGCACTTCCTACCAAGTTTTCCCTGGAAATGACATCATCATGCTTATAATGCCCCTCCACCAGGACCCCCTACCCATGCTCCCAAGCCTCCCACCAGATGCAAGGTTTAGGTGATCCTGCAATCCTAATCCATACTCCCTTAAAGTGCCTTGGTTGTTGCCTTGGAGTTCCTTGGATTCAAGAACTTCCATGGTTGTCCCAAAATTTTGCTTTGATGATAAGCATGATCATTGCCTTCCTTATTTCGTTGCCTTTCTTATTTCATTATTTCTATCAGAATATACAGCACATATTTTGTGTGGCATGCATCAAGATGCTGACCAGCATGATTGTTGATGACTGCCATAGTCCATGGCTCCTGCATAGACTGGATTCCATAGAAAGCTTTGTAATGTGCTTCGCAATGATCACTTTAAGCTGCGCCTTGCCAAAGGCTGAGCACATCTCACAGAGGTCTGAGAGGAGCAGAGCAGAGCAGCTCTGATAGCTGAGACAGCTGGAGAAATTGCTGAGAATTTCTGAGTTTTGAAGGACTTCATTCTAAGGTTTGTGGGGCTGCCTAAAATTCTAAGGTGTGATAGCTGGGGAACTGCTCTTTGTTTTGGTTGACTGGCTTAAGGGTGAAAGAGATTGAGAGTGATTGCTGCTGATTGAGAGTGATTGCTGAGGAATGCCTCTGCTCCACCTCTTTGCATTTTAAGCTGCGCCTTGCCAAAGGCTGAGCACATCTCACAGAGGTCTGAGAGGAGCAGAGCAGAGCAGCTCTGATAGCTGAGACAGCTGGAGAAATTGCTGAGAATTTCTGAGTTTTGAAGGACTTCATTCTAAGGTTTGTGGGGCTGCCTAAAATTCTAAGGTGTGATAGCTGGAGAACTGCTCTTTGTTTTGGTTGACTGGCTTAAGGGTGAAAGAGATTGAGAGTGATTGCTGCTGATTGAGAGTGACTGCTGAGGAGTGCCTCTGCTCCACCTCTTTGCATTTTAAGCTGCGCCTTGCCAAAGGCGCGAGCCTTTGGCGCGAGCCGAAGGGCGAGAGCTAAAGGGCTCTTGGCCTGTGGCTCTTCGGCTGGGGGCTCCCTAAGGAGCAGGAACCCAGATCCCTGGCTTCCTTGTTCTCCAAATAAGGTAAGTTCCCAATAAGGTAAGTTGAGGTAAGGTAAGTTGACCCGCCAGAAGGGGAGCCACTTAAACAGCATTTAAAGAGGACTGTATATTTTAATATATATATATACAATGAAGATAGAATGCCAGCAGGGGGTTGGGGGCTTTCCAGTGTTTTGCACTGAGTGTCACATGTATGACTATCTGCCCAAAGGACAGAAGTCTTGGGTGTGTGCTCGATGCAAGGAGCTCCTGGTCCTCAGGGAATGAGTTCGTACCCTTGAGGCCGAGGTGACTGCCCTGGAGAAGCAGAGACTGTCAGTTAGGCACTTGGGGAAGACTCTCGGGGGCGTATTAGATGAGCCCCGCTCCGAACGTAGCAGCCCTGTTGCTGCCAGAGAGCGTGAGGGTCGACAGGGAACAGGGCACCGTGCTGAGGATAAGGGGAATGCGCCCTCAGAAGGGACCTCTTCTTCGGTTGGTGAGCGGGAATCCTTTCGCGCCAAGGAACCATCCCTGAGCAGGGGGAGAGGGGGGGTATTGGTAGTTGGTGATTCGATCATTAGGCAAGTAGACAGCCGGGTGGCGAAACCGCGTACTGACCGTATGGTGACTTGCCTGCCTGGTGCGAAGGTAGCGGACATTACGCGTGTAGTAGATAGACTGATAGACAGTGCTGGGGAGGAGCCTGTGGTCGTGGTGCATGTTGGCACCAACGATGTGGGGAAATGCAGTCATGAGGTCCTGGAGGAAAAATTAAGGCTGCTAGGCGGGAGACTTAAGGCCAGGACCTCCAAGGTAGCCTTCTCGGAAGTGCTACCTGTTCCACGTGCAGGGCAGGAGAGACAGGCACAAATTAGAAGTCTCAATGTGTGGATGAGACGATGGTGTAAGGAGGAAGGGTTTAAGTTTGTTAGGCACTGGGATGCTTTCTGGAACAAGCGGGAGCTGTACAAAAGAGACGGTCTCCACTTGTCCCCGGATGGAACCAGGCTGCTGGCGCTTAAAATCAAAAAGGTGGCAGAGCAGTTTTTAAACTAAATCTTGGGGGAAAGCCGACAGGAGATGAAATGTCTCTGGTTCGGGAGGACTCGTCTCAAGGAGATGAAGGGTTAGCTGCTATTTTTCTACCGGGTAACGGACCGGAGTTGTCCACTGTGAAGGTGACAAACAATATGGACTGTCTGCCAGAGTCTCGAGGCGGCAGGAGGAAGGTGGCGGGCCTAGCTCGCCTGGGAAATTATAGATGTTTGTATGCAAATGCTAGAAGTGTTCAAAGTAAAATTGGTGAATTGGAATGTTTAGTGTTGGGAGAAAACATAGACATTGTGGGAATTTCAGAAACTTGGTGGAATGAGGAGAATCAGTGGGACACGGTGATTCCTGGATATAAGCTATATCGGAAGGATAGGGAGGGAAGGGTTGGAGGTGGGGTGGCTCTGTATGTCAGAGAGGATATACGGTCCAGTAAGACTGAGATCAGAGAATTAGATTCACTTTTAGAAATGCTTTGGGTTGAAATAGAGGGCCCAAAAGGAAATTTAACTATGGGAGTTTGTTATCGCCCACCAAATCAAAAGAGAGAGGACGATTATAATATGATGGAAGGCTTAAAGATAGCGGCTAAATGTAAAAACTGTGTCGTAATAGGTGATTTTAACTACCCGCAGATTAATTGGGTCAATATGTGTTCTGGTCGAGAGAAAGAGATTGAGTTTCTTGATGCTCTCAATGACTGTGCTACGGAGCAGATGGTCTCAGAACCTACAAGGGGTGGGGCGATCCTGGATTTGGTCCTAAGTAATGCCCAAGACTTGGTGAGAGATGTAAAAGTGATTGCGCCACTTGGGAGCAGTGACCATAATGTTATTGATTTCACCGTTTGTATAAATAGGGAGTTGTCCAAAAAGACCACCACAACCACGTTTAACTTTAAAAGGGGTAAATACACTGAGATGAGGAGGCATGTGAGGAGGAAACTGAAAGGAAAGGTACATACGGTCAAAACCCTTGGGGAAGCTTGGACGCTATTTAAAACGATAATCCTAGAAGCTCAGATAAAATACATACCACAAGTTAGGAAAGGCACGAACAGGCATAAGAAAAGGCCTGCGTGGTTAACAAACAAAGTAATGGAAGCTGTAAAAGGTAAGAAGGACTCCTTTAAGCGGTGGAAAACCAGTCCAAGTGAGATTAGTAAAAGGGAACACAGGCTGTGGCAAATCAAGTGCAAGACTGTGATCAGGCAGGCAAAAAGGGACTATGAGGAGCATATTGCAAAAAACATAAAGACCAACAATAAAACTTTCTTCAAATATATTAGAAGTAGGAAACCAGCCAGGGAGGCAGTGGGGCCCTTGGATGACCATGGGGTAAAAGGATTACTGAAGGAAGATAGGGAAATGGCTGAGAAGCTAAATGAATTTTTTGCCTCCGTCTTCACTGTAGAAGACGAGAACTTTTTGCCCGCCCCAGAACCACTAATTTTGGAAGGGGTGTTGAAAGACCTGAGTCAGATTGAGGTGACAAATGAGGAGGTCCTACAACTGATAGACAAATTAAAAACTAATAAGTCACCGGGTCCGGATGGCATACATCCGAGAGTTCTGAAAGAACTCAAAGTTGAACTTGTGGATCTTCTAACAAAAATCTGTAATCTTTCATTGAAATCTGCCTCCATTCCTGAGGACTGGAAGGTAGCAAATGTCACCCCCATCTTTAAAAAAGGTTCCAGAGAAGATCCGGGAAATTACAGGCCAGTCAGTCTGACTTCAATACCAGGAAAGTTGGTAGAAACCATTATCAAGGACAGAATGAGTAGGCACATTGATGAACACGGGTTATTGAGGAAGACTCAGCATGGGTTCTGCAAGGGAAGATCTTGCCTCACTAACCTGTTGCATTTCTTTGAGGGGGTGAACAAACATGTGGACAAAGGAGACCCGATAGATGTTGTTTACCTTGACTTCCAGAAAGCTTTTGATAAAGTTCCTCATCAAAGGCTCCTTAGAAAGCTTGAGAGTCATGGAGTAAAAGGACAGGTCCTCTTGTGGATCAAAAACTGGCTGAGTAATAGGAAGCAGAGAGTGAGTATAAATGGGCAGTCTTCGCAGTGGAGGACGGTAAGCAGTGGGGTGCCGCAGGGCTCGGTACTGGGTCCCATGCTCTTTAACTTGTTCATAAATGATTTAGAGTTGGGAGTGAGCAGTGAAGTGGCCAAGTTTGCGGATGACACTAAATTGTTCAGGGTGGTGAGAACCAGAGAGGATTGTGAGGAACTCCAAAGGGATCTGTTGAGGCTGGGTGAGTGGGCGTCAACGTGGCAGATGCGGTTCAATGTGGCCAAGTGCAAAATAATGCACATTGGGGCTAAGAATCCCAGCTACAAATACAAGTTGATGGGGTGTGAACTGGCAGAGACTGACCAAGAGAGAGATCTTGGGGTCATGATAGATAACTCACTGAAAGTGTCAAGACAGTGTGCGTTTGCAATAAAAAAGGCCAACGCCATGCTGGGAATTATTAGGAAGGGAATTGAAAACAAATCAGCCAGTATCATAATGCCCCTGTATAAATCGATGGTGCGGTCTCATTTGGAGTACTGTGTGCAGTTCTGGTCGCCGCACCTCAAAAAGGATATTATAGCATTAGAGAAGGTGCAGAGAAGGGCAACTAGAATGATTAAAGGGCTGGAGCACTTTCCCTATGAAGAAAGGTTGAAACGCTTGGGACTCTTTAGCTTGGAGAAACGTTGACTGCGGGGTGACATGATAGAGGTTTACAAGATAATGCATGGAATGGAGGAAGTAGAGAAAGAAGTACTTTTCTCCCTTTCTCACAATACAAGAACTCGTGGGCATTCGATGAAATTGCTGAGCAGACAGGTTAAAACGGATAAAAGGAAGTACTTCTTCACCCAAAGGGTGATTAACATGTGGAATTCACTGCCACAGGAGGTGGTGGCAGCTGCAAGCATAGCCAGTTTCAAGAGGGGATTGGATAAAAATATGGAGCAAAGGTCCATCAGTGGCTATTAGCCACAGTGTATATATATTTTGGCCACTGTGTGACACAGAGTGTTGGACTGGATGGGCCATTGGCCTGATCCAACATGGCTTCTCTTATGTTCTTATGTTCTTATGCACAGGGATACTGGAAACTGCAGTTGTTCTGGAACTATTGACAAGAGCTGGTCAACAGAAACACATCTTCTGTATTTTCAGACACCTACATCACCTGCCAGTTTCTTTTTGTGTTGAACATATGAAGCTGCCTTATACTGAATCAGACCCTTGGTCCATCAAAGTCAGTATTGTCTACTCAGACTGGCAGCAGCTCTCCAGGGTCTCAAGCTGATGTTTTTCACACCTATTTGCCTGGACCCTTTTTAGTTGCAGATGCCAGGGATTGAACCTGGAACCTTCTGCTTACCAAGCAGATGCTCTACCACTGAGCCACTGTCCCTCCCTTCCATTCAAGATGCTGGATATAACATTTAGAGCCCTTCAACGCCTCCAACCCATGTATCTATGGGGCCACGGGTCTCCATTTGTCCCTGTGAGCCTTTTACACTCATCTAGTTGCCACCTTGGGAGGGAAGATGACATGGTATAACTTAATTTCATCAGATCTTGGAAGATAAGCAGGGCTGGTACTTGGATGGGAGACCACCAGGGAAGCGTAAGCAGAGGAAGAGTTGACAGTTAGGCCCCTCATCCCACAGAAGGGTAGTTCAGCACTTGGAGAGAAGATACAGAAACATAATATAATATCACCTCCAAAAATCATAAATATAAAACACTGTCTGGTCCAAAATGGATGCCAGCCTGGGACAAGCCAGAGATAAGCTTTGAAACAATTTTAGGAAGGTGAAATCTGAGCAGCTAGCTAGCTAGCAACACCCCCCCCACCCCCAGAAGATGCATAATTTAGGAACAATAGGCCTCCCAAGAAACTCATCAAAGAGTGGCCTCACTTCCTTCTTATTCATTTACCCTAATTTAGCCACATTTAACGCTATTCACCAAAGCTGGTAGCCATTCCCATCAAGAATCATTTACACCTATAGTCCATTTCAAGTAAACTCATCAAGCCTCTCTCAAATTGTTGTCCATCTCTGAAAAACCCATCAAGTTATTGTTCTTGGGGTGCACATGTCAGACCACTGCAAAGTCCATTTCAAGTAAACTCATCAAATCTCTCAAATCGTTGTCCATGTCTGAAAAACCCATCAAGTTGTAGTTCTTGGGTTGCCCATGTCAAACCACTGCAGGGAACATTTTTTCCTATAATTATAGCACTCTGCTCCACAATGTGTGTGTGTATTCTTGATGTCATACTTCACACCCCTGCTTGCGTGTGGGCCTTCTTTTCTCCATGAAACACTGGTCTTTTCACTGCTGCCTCTGCAGACCTTCCTCTTCAAGACTGGTTACTATATAGCCTTCCCTGGAACTGCTTTCTCCCTCTTCTTCTGATTTCCTCCTAGCTAGCTTGTGTGTTCTCCATGTGTTTGTATATGTATGCTTTACCCTTTTATTCTCATTTCAATAAAAATCTTACTGATTTCCATCACCAACACTATTCAACGCTATTCACCAAAGCTGGTAGTACTAGTCGTTCCCATCAAGAACCATTTACATCTATATTCCATTTCAAGTAAACTCATCAAGCCTTTCTCAAATTGTCGTCCATCTCTGAAAAACCCATCAAGTTATTATTCTGGTTGGTTCTGCCGGGTTTATTTTGACAGTTCTCTTAAGTCAAGGATCCACACATATAGGTAGAGAATCTCAGTTACTCCCTCTCGCTCTGTCTCTTTTAAGACAATTCCTCTTTTAAGACAATTAAATAGGGGAGTGCCTCTTTGGGTAACAGAAAACAATGGCAAACCACCTCTGCTGTTGACTTGCCTTGGAAGCCCCTAGGGCTGTCATCACTCAGTTGCAACTTGACAGCACATATGTAGGTACATAGCTGCTGCATTATGGTTCTCCTTGTGCTTAAAGTTGCCCATTCGACATCTATAAAGCCGAATCCTTTGGCTTCCTTCTGGTGGAACAGGCTTTCTGGGAAGGTGAGGAAGGGGCTGTAAGACTTTTATTTTTGAGAAGACTTTAAGAGCGCATGAATTGCAGGCCTTTTCTTGATAGGGGTTAACGGGGCTTTATTTCATTATTTTATTTAGGTCTGCACAATAAACTGCCTTGAAACACAATGGAAAGTCAGCCTCCAGTTCTTTGCAGCAGTTTCCAGTTGGCCATCCCAAGACATGTTGGAATTGTCTTTTTTCTACTCTTCTTTGTCTTGCTTTCCTTACCTCTCGCTCCCCCACCCCTTTCAGTTTTTATTTTTTACTTTTCTTCTCCAAAAGGCATTCCTGGCCAGCTCTTCTCCATCAATCTCTCCACTGCATCTTTCCCTTAAAAATTCTCCAAAGGCTTCCTCTGCTTTCAGCCTGACTTCCCATTACCTCATGGCCTGTCAAAAACATTCCATCTTTAGCTCAATGCCCCTTAGTGTCTTACAAAGCTGGTTGCAAAACTGACTGATTCTGCAGAGGTTTCTGAGATTTATCATCCTCAAATTACTCACCAGGTTTTGGAGACTCAGGTTGCTCCAGTTTATTTGCAAAGTGGGTTGGATGCATTTGAAATTCCCCCATTTGCTCCGTTTTTAAATAATTATTTTATTAATTAATTAATGTATTAATTAATTTTATATTCACTTATACCCTGCCTTTAAGTGGCTTACGCTGATCTCCTCCGTTTCCTTCATTTCTGAATATTGCACAGAATATGGCGCCATTTTTCATGGCTTCCTTCCACTCAATGGTGCCCTTACCCTCCTGTGCATCACCAGCGTGCGCATATGCCTTAATAAGACACTGCAATCAAGAAAGTCAGCCCTGCAAGGTAGTTCACTTGCAGAATGAGTTTCCACAAGCAGTTGACCAGATAGGTAGGCTCTTTAGGTCTAAGGTACTGGACTAGAGCTGAAGCATCTGAAACACAGGACACCCAAATAGAATCAAAGGTTATTTATTATTAAAGAGTGCAAGAATATTTCAAAATGAACATTAGCAGTGAGGATTGAAACATGAACTACCTTTAAAAGACTAGTTTACACAGTAGTGCAGGAATTCAAAGTTTCCAGATGTTATCCTTCTTAGTTGAAGTCAGCAGACCAAACCTCTCTGTCCATACTGAGGTTAGCTAATCGTCCTCTTGATGGAGGTGTATTCTAGATTTTAATATGAAGCTCGAGTGTATCTAATATAAAACGAAGAAATTGAACTAAAGGTCCAATTTCTTTACACACAGGAACGTAAGAACAGCCCTGCTGGATTAGCCCCGATTTCATTTCTGTTTACATTTGTGTCTCTTTCTGGTTTCCCTTCTCTGCTTTCTGCTGTTCAGGCTTGCAGATTTGTTTTATGGTGGCCACATTTTGTTTATTTTCTACACCCAATTTAGACAGTCTTCAAACATATAACCTGCATTGTCTATACATACAATGCTGGTTTATAGTTGTGCATGCCATACTGGGTGGCAGGGGAGGTATTTTTATGGGGGGGAATCGGATAAAAGGAAACAGAAGAAGCTGCCATTGTAAAGAGTCCCTGATTTGATATTGCAAGATCTGAAAGGGGATTTTCAGGTCAAAACAACAGGGATGACAAATTTGAAATCATCCCTAACCGTTTAGTGGGAAATGTTTCCTAGCAGCTTGTAGCTCGAGGCTGCCGATACACTATCCCCGACCCAGAGAGATGACTCCTGGATTCTTTTGATGGACTGTTGTGATTAGAAGCATGACAGAGAGGTCAATAATAGTTCAGTTTCCTTCTCCTCCTCCCCACCCCGCTGTGTTAAGGATGAAGTCAATAGGAAGTAAATACTATTGACTGCTAGTTTCCACTCCAAAATAAAGATTCATTGAGGTGAAGCAGAGGGCGGCAGAAGCCCTCTGGATGCAGGGGGGCAATAAATTATGGCATGTAATAAAAGAATGCTTGCGTCCCAGCTGATCTGAATTGCCAGAAATTGTTTGGTTAAACTTATGATGAGGAGAATGATGGAGAAGGGGGGGGGAGGGGAAGTTAATGATGTTAATATGGGGTCATGGTTTAGGCTAAGCAAATAGGGCATCATGTTGGTTGCAGTCAGACGGGCAGTTTGGCCTGCTTGGCTTAGTAGTTAAGTGTGCGGACTCTTATCTGGGAGAACCAGGTTTCATTCCCCACTCCTCCACTTGCAGCTGCTGGAATGGCCTTGGGTCAGCTATAGCTCTGGCAGAGCTTGTCCATGAAAGGGCAGCTGCTATGAGAGCCCTCTCAGCCCCACCTACCTCACAGGGTGTCTGTTGTGGGGGAGGAAGATTCAGAGCTGCTCTGAGACTCTGAGATTCAGAGTGGAGGGTGGGATATAAATTCAATATCATCATTATCTTCTTCTTCCCTTATGCATTAAATGGGCTTGTTCACACTGCCACATCTGGCACCCATTCCCCAGTCATACTCACCCAGTGAACCTTTAATTTTGGTTTTGCCATTCTGTTTTTTTAAACTAGTAGTGCCTATGTGCACATGCTTTCAAAAAATGGCTAAGTTGTTTAAAAAAGAAGACCAGATCGCATGCTCTGTGGTTGATGCGCAGCACTAATCTGAACAGTCAGCCACAAAAGAAGCACAAAGTGAGGCCAGATCAGGTGGGAGTCTAGGTTGCCAGCCTCCAGGTGGGACCTGGAGATCTCCCGCTTTTACAACTGATCTCCAGCTGACAGAAATTGGCTCCCCTGGAGAAAATGGCTGCTTTGAAGGGTGGACTCTATGGCATCATATTATGCTAGGGTCCCTCCCCTCCCCAACCCCCCCCATCCCAGATCCACCCCCAAAGTTCTCCAGGTATCTTTCAACACAGACCTGACAACCCTAAGTTTGATCAGAACATCACAAAATGTGGCAGAGTACTTAGCGGTGCATCCAAACCATGCCAACCTTCCAGTCTGACCACAGCCTTTGACTATAGCAAATGAGTCATTAGTAAACAACTAAAATAGAAAGCATAACCTTCAATCATAGTTATTCTTGCAAATTCTAGAAGCTGAGGAACTAGTGATGGGAATTCAATGGTAAATGAATGTACTTGGTCCATGTGCAGATTGCCTCTTCAATGCCATCCCCCCAATCCTTTTAAGAATGGTCCCAGGCAATCAGGGATCATGTACTTAATCACATCACAACTCCGTGTAGCTGATCAGATCTGGCTTTGTGTTCACATCACTAAGGCCAAGAGAAGCCTATATAGACTCAGAGTTATATTTCCAAGATTGGTGACATGCACAATTCTAGCCAATCAAGGGTCACATTGAAAATGTGAATGTGGCAGAGAGAAAAGAAAGCCAGTTCAAGGCAATGCTTTCTGAATAGCTGGACTTTTCACAGCAGTCTCCAAAAATAAACTGCTGAAAGAGGGTTCCTGATTAAAGTATTCTAAAGAATACCTCCTTAGTCCAGTCTTCTTTATTGTACTTTCCAGAGCTGAGCCCTGAAATTGGCATGGAAATGCTATAGAGCTCAGATAAGTCCATCCAATTTGAGGGCTGCGTCCTTTACTGAAATACCAGAAAGTACATTGTCTCAGATGCAGTTTTAATACCAGTGACTAGCAACTGGCTGCTTCCATCTTTTCCAGCTACTGTGTCTTCCACTCTAAGGCTTAACTTGATCCCTGCTGCACCCCTGAACTACTAATGAAAAAAAAAAATAGAGATGCCCCAAATTATAAAATTCAGAATTTGAATTTGTCCAGTTTGTATAATATTTGGTTGCATTCAGGGGTGGAATTCTAGCAGGAGCTCCTTTGCATATTAGGCCACACACCCCTGATGTAGCCAATCCTCCAAGAGCTTACAAGGCTCTTTTTTGTAAGCTCTTGGAGGATTGGCTACATCAGGGAGGTGTGGCCTAATATGCAAAGGAACTCCTGCTAGGATTCCACCCCTGGTTGCATTACACGAGCATAGCACAACTTGGGAACAACCCGAGGCCATACTGTACCGATCTCATGTAGCCAGAGCTTCAGCACAACAAAAGTTGCAATCTCCATGATATCACTCCAGAGAATTTTGAACTTGTAAGATCTTGTATGGCCTACTCTACTGTTAGGGTTGCCAATTCTGGGTTGGGAAATACCTAGAGATTTTGGGGGTAGATCCTGGGGAAGGTGGGGTTTGGGGAGGGACCTCAGTGGGGTATAATGCCATAGAGCTTGCCCTCCAAAGCAGCCATTTTCTCCAGGGGAACTGATCTCAATTGTCTGGAGATCAACTGTAATAGCAGGAGAGCTCCAGGTTTTACTTGGAGGTTGGCAACCCTAGCTGACCTAGGGTTTATTTATTTTTATTTATTTATTCGGGATTTATATCCCGCCCTTCCCACAAGTGGCTCAGGGCGGCTTCCAACAATTAATCAAACATAAAATTTAAACAGTTTTAAGTATAAAACAATTAGATACTTAAACATTTAAAACCTTAAAAACCAGTACATTTCAATTTGATAAAAACAATTAAACCTTAAAAACCAGTAACATTACATTTCATATAAACAGATGGCTGGCCAGTTACATCAAGTTTTCATCCCAGCTAGGTGTAAGCTAGCCGGAAGAGGGTCGCCTTACAGGCCCTGCGGAACTGAACCAAGTCCCGCAGGGCCCTCACCTCTTCCGGCAGCTGATTCCACCATGTGGGGGCCATAACGGAGAAAGCCCTTTCTCTGGTGACTTTCAAGCGGGCTTCTTTTGGCCCGGGGATAGAGAGGAGATTTTGTGTTCCTGACCTCAGTGCTCTCTGGGGAACATGTGGGGAGAGACGGTCCTTCAGGTAGGCAGGTCCCAGGCCATATAGGGCTTTAAAGGTAATAACCAGCACCTTGTACCGGACTCGGTACATCACTGGAAGCCAGTGCAGAGTCCGAAGACCCGGCCGAATGTGTCCCCACTTTGGGAGACCTAATAACAGCCGGGCCGCGGCATTCTGCACCAGCTGCAATTTCCGAGTCCGGGACAGAGGCAGCCCCATGTAGAGGGCATTGCAGTAGTCCAACCTCGAGGTGACCGTAGCATGGATCACTGTTGGTAGGTCGTCACGCTCTAGGAAGGGGGCCAGCTGCCTAAGATGAAAAAATGCGGACTTGGCAGCGGCTGCTATCTGAGCCTCCATCTTTAAGGAAGGCTCCAACAGCACCCCCAAGCTCCTGACTCTGTCCGCCGCCATCAGCGGCGCACCGTCAAAAGCTGGCAGGGGGATCCCCCCGGGCCGCGGCGACCCAAGCAAAGGACCTCTGTCCTCGTAGGATTTAGCTTCAGCCCACTCAGTTTGAGCCACTCAGCCAAGTGGTTCTCCAATGGGGGCAGTGACATTGCTGATCTCTTGCAGTGCCAGAGGCCTTCGTGTTTGTATGTGTGCATGTAAAGTGCCATCAAGTCCCAATGCACTTATGGCGACCCCTCATGAGGCTTTCAGGGAATCAGATTTTCAGAGGTGGTTTGCCATTGCCTTCCTCTGCGTAGTGACCCTGGACTTCCTTGTTGGTCTCCCATCTGAATGCTAACCAGAGCTGGCCTTGCTTAGCTTCCCAGATCTGATGAGATCAGGCTAACCTGGACCATCTAGGTTAGGGGAAGTCTTAATACCTGCCCTGAGATACTTACATATGCTAGGGATGTTTTGTGCATACCAAAGCTGAAGTCAGAACTCATTCCAGATCCTACAACTCGCTCCAGATATGGGGGCGTGGAGTGGCATCGTTCCGTACTCCATGAAAACTTTCTGCAGCCATGCTAATGGGGTTCAACTCACCTCTATGTTGAGAGCCAGTTTGGTGTGGTGGTTAAGTGTGCAAACTCTTATGTGAGAGGACTGGGTTTGATTCACTGCTCCTCCACATACACCTACTGATGTGTCAGCCACAAGTTCTCTGAAGGCTGTTCAGTTCAAGAGCAGCTCTGCCAGAGCTCTCTCAGCCCCACTTACCTCACAGGATGTGGGGAGGGGAAGGGAAAGGAGATTCGTAAGCCACTCTGAGACTCCTTTGGGTAACGAAGGGCAGGGTATAAATCCAATCTCCTCCCCCTCCTCTTCTTCAAGATCACAGCAGTAGACAGGCTATGTCACGAGATCTGCTTCTGACTAGGGTTGTCAACCTCTAGGTGCAGCCTGGAAATCTCTTGGAATTAATATTGATCTCCCCACAACAGAGATCAGTTTCCATGGATAAAATGGCAGCTTTGGAGGGTGGACTCTGTGTAGGGTTGCTAACTCCCACTTGGGAAATACCTGGAGATTTTAGGGGGGTGAAGTCTGCAGTTTGGAAAGTAGAGGGATCTCAGCAGGTTATTATGCCCTAGCGTCAACCTTCCAAAGCAGCCATATTCTTCAGATCACTGGTGTTTGGATATCAGTTGTAATCTTGGGAGATCTCCAGTCCCACCTGGAGGTTGGCAAATCTAACTCTGTCACATCATATCCCTGCTGAGCTCTCTGCTCAAACTCTACTCTTCCCAGGCTCCACCCTCAAATATCCAAGTATTTCTCAACCGGGAATCAGCAATTCTATTTCCGACCCAGGTGAAGCACTGCTGAAGCGAAGAACATCAGAAGAGCCCTGCTGGATGAGACCAGTGATCCATCTAGTCCAGCAGCCTGTCTCACATAGTGGCCAACCAGTTCTCTAGAGAGCCAACAGCAGGGCGTAGAGACTGAGGCCTTCATAGGAACATAAGAAAATCCCTGCTAGATCAGACCAGTGGTCCATCTGGTCCAGCATCCTGTCTCACACAGGGGCCACCCAGTTCCTCTGGAGGTCCAACAAAAGGGCATACAGGCTGAGGCCTTCATTAGAACATAAGAAGAGCACTGCTGGATTAGAACAGTGGTCCATCTAGTCCAGCATCCTGTCTCACACAGTTACTGATCAGTTTCTCTGGGTGGCCAACAACAGGGCATAGAGGCTGAGGCCTTCGTAAGAAGCGCCTTGCTGGATCAGACCAATGGTCCATCTAGTCCAGCATCCTGTCTCACACAGTGGCCACCCAGTTCCTCTGACTAGCCAATGACAATGAATAGTGGCTGAGGCCACCTTCACCTGGTGTTGCCTCCTGGCTCTGGGATTTAGAGATGTAGTGCCTCTGAATGTCGAGGTTCCCCTCAGCAGCCACTGATAGACATCTCCTCCATGACTCTAATCTCTTTCTGCGTTCTGCCCTTTCTTCATTCTCCCTTTGCTGCTTGCACAAGTGTCAAAGCCAACGGCGATAAAAATACCTCTCTCCCCCACCACCTCCCTTTTCACTTTGGAATAAATCTCCTGGCCTACTGAAGACGCAGATGACTTAAGCCAATTGGCATTTGACGCTGTTCCCCCTTGCACTTCTGCTTTATTTATGCCGCCCTGTCTCATATGCTAACTCTTAGTGAAATATTTATTTGCGCTCCTCTTCCTTCTCAGCTCAGCAGGCCCAGAGCTCTCCTTCCCCTCCTTTATTGCCTCTCCAAGCCCTGCCAGCTGCATTATGTCAAGCAGTGAGGAGGGGAAAGGACTAGACAGCAAAGACCAAGATGTGTGTTTCCCATTACAATGTCACACTGTGAGATGAAGGCAGCCAGGGGCGATGTACAGGTAGACATTACATAGACCTCGACTGGAAAGCTGATTCATGTGAGGGGTTGCCAGTGCTGGGTTGGGAAATTCCACGAAACATGGGGTCAAGAAAGGGACCTCAGTTAATAGGGTTGCCAATCCCCAGGTCGGGGCAGGGGATCCCCTGGTTTGGAGGCCCTCGCCCCACTTCAGGGTTATCACTTCAGAAAGCGGGAGAGAGGGAGGGAAATGTCTGCACGGCACTCCATTATTCTTTATAGAGACCAGTTCCCATAATGAAGAATTGATTGGTGTGTATCTGGGGCTCTGCGAGGGCTGTTGTTTTAGGTAGATGCACCAAATTTGCAGCATAGCATCTGAAGCCTCTCTGCAGAACACCTCCCAAGTTTCAAAAAGATTGGACCAAGGGGTCCAATTTTATGAGCCCCAAAAGTAGGTGCCCCTATCTTCCATTATTTCCAAATAGAGGGAAGGCATTTAAAAGGTGTGCGGTCCCTTTAAATGTGATGGCCAGAACCTCTTTGGTTGGCTGCTGTGTGAACCATGATGCTGGAGTACCTGGACCAGTGGTGCAATCCAGCAGGGTTCTTCTTCTTATGTTCTAGGGTTGGGCCCACCATTTTAAAATCTACTTTTGGGGCAGCTTTCTGTTGGCTTTTTTCTCCATGACTGGTAGAGAGGCTTAAGGCACTGTAAGAAAGACAAATCGTGTTGCCAGGACCACTTCAAATTGGAAAAATGGCATGGGGAAGACCAGGGTTTCCAACTGTCAGGTGGTGCATGGAGATCTCCTACTATATATCCCTCCATCCCCCAAATCTCCAGGTATTTCCCAACACGAAGCTGGCAACCCTAAGGAAGACTGAACCCCCTTCTTCATCTGCAACTTGGGTCTGACTGTGACACTGTGGGGACCCCCAGTCCTGACCCATGTATTCTGTCATGTGTGAGTCAAGATTCTGGAGAGTAACCACTAGATAGAGCAGGCAATAATAAGCTACGTAGGCTAATAGTTTGAGTCAGAAGCTCAGAACTGCTAATGGCCAGGGTTGTCTTTGTTCCATCCTGGCTCTGTGTCTCTGTCTCCCTTATGAACTTTCAAATAACGATTCTTCAGCAAAGATCTGCATTACTCCTTGCTTGGAAATCACTGGGTTTTGTGTCTTTAATGGACTGGCATAAATGCATTTTGCAGAGCAACTTTGTTAATCTAATGCAAGAGGGATGGGGGTGGGGTAGAATTCGAGCTTTCTCAAAAATTGATTTTATTTATATCAAGTTGGTACCTTCATTTTCCAAGATCGTTGAGACTCTTCTATGTTATTATTTCCATTTCTGTAAGCAATGGCATTATGCATCTCTTCGCTTTTTTTTTTTTTTTGGCCTCTTTCTATAAACGAAAATATGAAAGAAGACATAATGATTGTGCCTCCTGAGGATCCACATTTCCAGGCAGTGGACGTCAGAGTCAGATCAGTCTCAGATTAGCCACAGATGGCAGCAACGGGGATGGAGCTCCCACAAACCTCTCTGACTTTTGCATTGACCCCTTCCTAATACACTGTTAACCAACCAGTTCCAGTTTGGTGTAGTGGTTAAATGTGCGGACTCTTATCTGGGAGAACCAAGTTTGATTCCCCACTCCTCCATTTACAGCTGCTGGAATGGCCTTGGGTCAGCCATAGCTGTCGCAGGAGTTGTCCTTGAAAGGGCAGCTGCTGTGAGAGCCCTCTCAGCCCCACCCACCTCACAGGGTGTCTGTTGTGGGGGAAGAAGATATAGGAGATTGTAAGCCGCTCTGAGTCTCTGATTCAGAGAGAAAGGCGGGATATAAATCTGCAATTCTTCTTCTTAGGGGTGAGCAAGGGGTAGACATTTAATGGTAGGATGAATTTAACTCCTCTTGTATTATTTCCTGAAAGTGCAAATGGGGAAAAAAATCCCCTTGGCTTTTAGAAATGCAAAATTCTCATTGTTTGTCCATTCTTGAATGCATTTGACTTGTGGTGAACTCAAAGGCCAGTGAAACATGTCCAGTCCCTTGCAAAAACAAACAAATAGCATGCTGTAACTGCTGTGCAAGGTTGGATGATCGTCACTATATAACATTTATGTAGACAAATTGGAACAGGGCCAGATCTCCAGCTATGGTGGGAGGTGTCCTGTTGTGCCCACCACCAAATGGAAGCAGCCTTTGGCTTTTATATATCACTTCTGGGGGAAACCCAGATGTAAGGTAGTTCTACAAATTGCTTGTGGGGGGGGAGGGAAAGTTGATGGTTTTAATTTATGATAGAGTTTTTGACAATTCCTAGAGCTACCTTACATCACTTCTGGGTTCTCTGTTGATTGCCAGGCACAACTTGCAACCCTGGGATCAGTGGAGGGCAATGAAGTGCTTAGATGGTTTACAAGAAGAAGAAGAGACTGGATTTATACCCCACCCTTCACTAACCAAAGGAGTCTCAGAGCGGCTTACAAATCTCCTTTCCCTTCCCATCCCACAATGGACATCCTGTGAGGTAGGTGGGACTGAAAGAGCTCTCCCAGAACTGCTCTTGAGCAGAACAGCCTTGAGAGAACTTGTGGCTGACCCAAGGTCACATCAGCAGGTGCATGTGGAACAGGGAGGAATCAAACCTAGCTCTCCCAGATAAGAGTCCACACATTTAACCACTACACCAAACTGGGGAATCAAGACCCATTCCATCTCTTATGATTCCTGCATCTGTGCAGTGACTGCTTCATGCAGCAGTTCTCTGGAAGACTCTCAGCTCCTGCACACCACTGAATGGAGAAGTTTCTAAGAAACCCACTCTAGAAATCATCAGGGCCTGTTTTACTTGATCAACATGTACATTCAGTGAAGAAAACCACCAACGGATGTATGGCATGGAAGGTACTGTTTCCGGGGTCAGATCTTGGTTCTCAAAACAGAAAACAACAACAACAGAGCAGTGGAAAGGGCAGGAGAAGCCATTAGGGAGGGCTGACCCAAAACCCACTTTCAGAGGCTTCATGACCCACTTTTGGGACCTGACCCCCTAGGTTGAGGAATACTGTGCTAGAGGAGGGTGCCATGTCTCAGTGATAGAGAATGTTCTTGGTATGAAGAAGGTCCCAGGTTCAATCCCCAGCATCTCCAGTTAAAAGGACCAGGTAGCAGGTGATGTGAAAGACCTCTGCCTGAAAGCCTGGAGAGCCACTGCCGGTCTGAGTAGCCAGTACTAACCCTGATGGATGGAAGCTCTGATTCAGTATAAGGCAGCTTCACAGGTACATGCATTGATCCTTGAACTAGAGGTACCAGTGAATTATCTTAGAGCCTTCTAAAGCATATCTACCATTCCCTTCCTGTTAGTGCACCCTAGTCAACATTCTGAGAGAGCATCGCAAAATTCACCAAAGGAACACGCCGAACCATTGAGCCAATGACTCAAAGACTCCGCAATAGAAGTCAGGCTCAGTTCTCAAGTTTTCAGTTTGTGGTATGAGTCGTTAGGTTGCTCTGGAGAGTTTCGACCGCTTCGTAACAAGTCGGAGGGAAGGGGGTAGGATGGGAGGGCAGGGTTGGGGAGATGTGGAGATGGAACTTGGGGATGACAGGAACCTCAGTGACACACAATGCCGTAAAGTTCATCCTATAAATCATCCATTTTCTCCAAAGGAACTGATCTCTGTAGCCTGGCGATGAGTTCTGGTTCCACCTGGAGGCTGGCATGCCTAGCTTCTATCAAAGAAGGGCTTTTTTTGTAGCAGGAACTCCTTTGCATATTAGGCCACCCCTCTACTCTGGTTCCACCTGGAGGCTGGCATGCCTAGCTTCTATCAAAGAAGGGCTTTTTTTGTAGCAGGAACTCCTTTGCATATTAGGCCACCCCTCTACTCTGGTTCCACCTGGAGGCTGGCATGCCTAGCTTCTATCAAAGAAGGGCTTTTTTTGTAGCAGGAACTCCTTTGCATATTAGGCCACCCCTCTACTCTGGTTCCACCTGGAGGCTGGCATGCCTAGCTTCTATCAAAGAAGGGCTTTTTTGTAGCAGGAACTCCTTTGCATATTAGGCCACCCCTCTACTCTGGTTCCACCTGGAGGCTGGCATGCCTAGCTTCTATCAAAGAAGGGCTTTTTTTGTAGCAGGAACTCCTTTGCATATTAGGCCACCCCTCTACTCTGGTTCCACCTGGAGGCTGGCATGCCTAGCTTCTATCAAAGAAGGGCTTTTTTGTAGCAGGAACTCCTTTGCATATTAGGCCACCCCTCCACTCCAATATAGCCAGTCCTCCTAGAGCTTACAGTAGAACCCTGTACTAAGAGCCCTGTGAGCTCTTGGAGGATTGGCTACATTGTGTGTGTGTGTGTGTGTGGTCCTAGATGCAAAGGAGTTCCTGCTACAAAAGAAACCCTGCATCAAAGCAAAGATAACAGGGCACTGATTTACCTAGGCCAGAAGCAAGATCCTGTCCTTAGTTAATGGAGGCAATAGTTGCTTCTGTTGCCGTTCCATCTCTGAATGGAAACAGCTGCCCCAACTTGTTAGGAAGTGGTTGAAACTCTCCAGAGCATCCTAACAAGTCATACCACAAACTGAAAACTTGAGAACTGAGCCTGACTTCTATTGCGGAGTCTTTGAGTCATTGGCTCAATGGCTCAGCATGTTCCTTTGGTGAATTTGCATTCCTGCCTCCTTTGAGCGGGTAAGATAAAGTTTGAGAATCCTGGGTTTTGTTGTGGCTTACAACCAAGACAAACCAATTTGAGCTCGACGGCGTCCAAAGCCACAAGGTCTGGCCAGGCTACCGGAACGAAACCCTTGTCGAAAATGAACGCCTGAGCCCTTTATTTGTCACTCCTTCAAAACATCCCCGTGTCCTCGGCGTGTTAGCTGAAGACCAGCTGCTTCCTCAATTCCTTCCCTGCTTGATGAGGTTAATAATAACTTTGAATGCGTATGTACGGCATTAGCTTTCAGGGTAACATGCATAATTCAAATCCCCCAAAGAACAGTCAAGCTTTGAGGAAGCAAACTTCCCTTAATGTACTGGGCAAAACTCCAGCTTTTACCAGCTGCTGAGGTTTGATGTACAATTTTTGGTTAAGTGAATAATTTATCATGGATATTATCTGTCGCGTATCACATCCCGCCAGTCGGTAGACCTGCGCATATGGCTCTCGAGATGGCAGAACACCGCCATATGCTGCATGGCCCATTACCACTTCAAACTCCCTTAAGATGTCTCCCCCCTATGTTAAGCATGATCGAGACATGCAAGTGGGGGAAGCCTGCTTGGTATGGATGCTCGCTGGAAAGCTCTCGAAAGGCTTGCTATGGCATGTGGGGTAGTTTGGGATTTAGCGCAAACTGCAACAGATACTCCGTATGTGCCTTGGGTTCTAGTAGGATGTATACAGTCTACGCAAACTCAGATGATTCTACACTGAACATTTTTGTCATGGAAAGATTTCGTAGAGGAACCGAAACTCTCCCAGATATCCTGCTCAATGCTGGCTTACAACAACGTGAGCAGTTTTGTGTTGAGTATAGAAATATTCACCTATCACTCATTGGCTATCATGCTGTATCTCATCCTAACTATCCTAACCTATCTCCTCCACATAACAATGTGTCTCATCAGTCTTGGGCTTATGGGGTGTCTTGTTGCCCAAGCCAAGACCAAAACCTTTTCTAGAAACATTAGACATAGTCACCAGGCTTGGTCTGGAGGAGCTACTGGACTGTCCGTAGAGGAATGTGGCAGGGCCATGACAGCTCCTAGGAGGACAATTAGTGCATCTTTTCTCAACCTCTAGTGCTTCAGCCACATGAAGCTCCACTGCTTGTTCAAGGTGGTGCTGGCTGATCCTGGCCAGTGTAAATACAGCAAAAGGAACTATCCTAACCTATCTCCTCCACATAATAATGTCAGTAAACAGCATACCAGAGGCCATTCACGATGTTCCCAAATAGCTCGGAAAGCTGTCAGGAGGACTGAGAAGGAGGAAGCTGGATCACTCTACCTCTTCCTCCCAAAGAAACAATTATCAAAAATGCCAATAGTGAACAGGTGCAAGATCAGTTTTTAGAAAGAAACACTAATTGCTTTGATCGCGAAGGAGAGGACCATAATAAGGCACCAAAGTCTTTGGGATTGAAGTGAGAGACGTGGATTCTTTATTACTGTTTTCCCCTGGGTCTTAGGCTCAAAGTATTAACCATTAGATTTCTGTAATGAATGTCAATAAATCAAAAGAGAGGTTTGCAACTTACACACACACAAACACACCTGAACAGCATATTTAAGATTACTACAACACAGACATTGTCTCCAGATTTTGATGCAATAATTCAGAGCAAGAGAAGAAGAAGTTTTGCCGATTTATACCCCGCCCTTCTCTCCGAATCAGAGACTCAGAGCGGCTTACAATCTCCCAGATCTTCTCCCCCCACAACAGACACCCTGTGAGGTGGGTGAGGCTGAGAGGGCTCTCACAGCAGCTGCCCTATCAAGGACAATCTCTTCCAGAGCTATGGCTAACCCAAGGCCATTCCAGCAGGTGCAAGTGGAGGAGTGGGGAATCAAACCCGGTTCTGTCAGATAAGAGTCCACGCACTTAACCACTACACCAAACTGGTGTCAGACATCAGAGACTGTTAAATAAACAAAATATTGTGAGAGTGCTAATCTTTTAAGCAAATTTTAAGGGTTTTTTTTGTTTTTTTTAAAAAACCCTTTAATTGTCTTTGTCCTTTATAAAGTCTATATCTCCGCTACCTGGCATTACATTTTATGACACACATGGCCCGGCCTGACAATGTCTCATTTATGTCAGATTTGACACCCCTGGTCTAAGCCATTTCCCTGAACAGGGTCTGGTTAGACTGAGATAAGTAGCTGGCAGTGGCAAAAGAAAGTCTTCCAGAGTTCCAAAGGCTGCCGGGGACACTCAGCCGAGCACCAAAAGGCAAGAGCCTGGGGATGGAGCTTGACAGAAGAATGAGATATGGTCCCATCGACTAACAGTGTGCATGAAGGTCGCAACCTCAGAAGAGGTAGGACAAAGCCACGGGAAAGGTATTTGAAGCCAGACAGGTAAGGATGACTCCCTCCAAACCCTGCCCTACCAGCTAGCCACAGAGCACAATGAAGAGGAGGACTGTGGGTGCATTCAGCCCCTTCACCTCTGGAGTTGAGGGAGCTGAGCATTAGGCTGCTGTAAGGTCAATGTGGCTGGAGAAAGCTTCACCCAACTCCAACTTGTGCAGACTCTGGGAGGATCAAACAGTAATCCTTGCTCAGCAGCTTCCTCCTTTTCCTCAGGTTCCTGCCCTGAGGATCTTTAAAGACTTGCTCTTTTTTTTGTTACTGTATACAACTGGGGTTGCCAACCTTTGGGTGGTACCTGGAGATCTCCTGTAATTACAACTGCTCTCCAGGCTACAGAAACCAGTTCTTCTGGAGAAAATGGTGGTTCTAAAGGGGGATATCCTATGGCATTATACCCCCAGGCTCCACCCTCCCCAGGCTCCACCCCCAAATCCCTAGGAATTTCCTAGCTCAGATTTGGCAGCCGTAATTTAAGCATATGGTATGCAAAAGATGCAAAATGTAAGCATATGGTGCAAAGTGGTAAGCTGCAGTCCAAGCTCTCTGCTCACAACCTGAGTTCAATCCTGGCAGAAGTTGGGTTCAGGTAGCTGGCTGAAGGTTGGCTCAGCCTTCCATCCTTCTGAGGTCAGAACAATGAGTACCCAGCTTGCTGGGGGCAAAGTGTAAATGACTGGGGAAGGCAATGGTAAACCACCCTGTAAAAAGTAGAACAAAGTAGGAGTCAAGTTTCACCTTTAAGACCAACAAAGTTTTATTCAGAATGTAAGTTTTCGTATGCATGCATACTTCTTCAGACAAGGGGATAGTGTACAGAGGCTGAAATACATGTAGTTGGTGGGTTAAGAGTGTAAACTGATACAAAGGATAAAATGGCAAAAAAAAAACCCCATTCTGAATAAAACTTTGTTGGTTTTAAAGGTGCATCTTGACTCCTACTTTGTTCTACTGCTTCAGACCAACACGGCTGCCTGCTTGGATCTAACCACTCTGTAAAAAGTCTGCCACCTCATGGGTCAGTAATGACTCAGTACTTGCACTGGGGACTACCTTTACTCTTACTTTTATGCATAAATATAAGGATGCTCCTTTGTTCATATGAATTCTGTTGGGCGCTAACTTTGACATACAATTGCTCCCTCCTCATGCTACTTCTGCAAGAAATCTAATCTTAATTAGGAAATGAGAGAAGGTGTAACCCCTTCTGCTATTTTGACCATAGGCTAAACAACTCAGAAGCTGGTGCAGTCATTGATAGTGCAATTCAGGGGTAGAATTCTAGCAGGAGCTCCTTTGCATATTAGGCCACACACCCCTGATGTAGCCAATCCTCCAAGAGTTTACAAGGCTCCTTTTTGCAAAGTACTATCAAGTCGCAGCTGACCCTGCAGCATTTTCAAGGCAAGAGATGTTCAGAGGTGGTTTGCCATTACCTGCCTTTGCATAGGAACCCTGGACTTCCTTGGTGGTCACCCATCCAAATACCAACCAGGGACAACTTTGCTTAGTTTGTGAGATCTGGTGAGATCAGGCTAGCCTGAGCCAGCCGGGCAGAGCTGTCTCTTCATACCCTGCCTCTCCCAGATTATAATTCCATTGAATGGTGATCTGAGCAGGCCGAGAAAGAGATAACTTTTGAGCTTCTCCTGAAGGCAGAATATGAGATTCCTGCAGAACCACTGAATCGAAGTCACGGCAGGTTCTGCAGACAAATAACTTTTGTTCATTTCTTGTACAGAGAAGGAACATTTTCAGATACGACTGAAAGACCAAGTCTGACATCTGGTGGTGCAAGGCAAACTTTCAGAGATCGCTTTCATCAGTATCTTTGTCTGGGATGGTGTCAAGCTTCAGACAGAAGCAGGAAGTAACTTGCATTTCTACTCTCTGAAATGCATTATTTTCTCCCCTTTAGAATAGACTTTATTAGAGAGAGAGAGAGAGAGAGAGAGAGAGAGAGAGAGAGAGAGAGAAAGCAAAGCATCAACGGAACAATCCTATACCGAGCTTTAAAAGAGTAAGAGATCGTGATAATGTGGATTTGTTGAATTAAATACTCCACCCCTGGAAACCACACTGCTTGAAATTTCTCCTAACCTTTTTCTAAAATTAGGTATAAGTGAATGGCTAGTGATTTTGCTAGGAAGGACGTATTTTCACAACATTGACAAAGATGGCGGGGATTTATCTTTCCGTCGCATAGCCGCCACAATTCTTGCAATCGCCGCCAGCACGGACATCTGAATCTGCATAATTTTGTTATCAGTTAAAATTTTGTTATCTGCCATGACTTCCATGGCGGAGGGCAGCTGGGATGGAACTGTCATTGAATAACTGATGAAGCCTATTGGGTTCAATAGGACAGTGTTGGAACAGAGTGATGTCTTGCATACAAAGAAGAGGAAAGAAGACGCTGCAGAGGGCAGCAAACTCTTACAAGAAAGGACTGTGGAGCAACCTGCTTTCTTTGTAAAGGGACTTTTCCTTTTCTGAATCTTGTTCTTAGGCTTTTCTTCTAGAACGCTCTACTCCTTCTCTCTTCCCCTTTCATCTAGCAAGGCAGCTGGGTTTATCTCTTCTTTCCTATCCAGTTTGTTGGTTCCATAAAGAATGTTTTTGTTACTGGCCTTCAGTTCAGTGTCCTGAGTGCTGCACAGGCATTCTGCCCACATGTAGGAAGGAGTAACTGTCACAACCTTAGGCCCAGATCCAGAGACCCATGTGTGCTGCTGCATTAGGGTTGCCAATCTCCAGGTGCTGCCTGGAGATGTCCTGGTATTACAACAGATCCCTAGACGACAGAGATCAGTTCTCCTGGAGAAAACGGCAGCTTTGGAAGGAGGACTTTATATACCAGTAAGGTCCCTCCCTCCCCAAACCTCACCTTTCCTAGGCTCCATCCCACCAAATCCCACCCAAAGTTGGCATCCCTAGGTCTTGCGAATGCCTTTTTTCCCCCCTGGCACAAGTTGTGGGGCTCCAATGCTTATCTGATGATCCGCGGCTGCAGGGGTGTTTATATTCTCTTTAATATAGAGGGGATCTTCATTTGTATACAGGGTTGTTGTTCAGTCGCACAGTCGAGTCCGACTCTTTGCGATCCCATGGACAAAGTCATGCCAGGCTCTCCTGTCTTCCACCATCCTCCGAAGTCTGCTCAAATTTGTGTTTGTTACATCAGTAACACTGTCCAGCCATCTCATATTTTGCCGTCCCCTTTTTCTTTTGCCTTCTGTCTTTCCCAGCATAGGATCTTCTCCAGGGAGTGCTCCCTTCTCATTTGGTGGCCAAAGTATTGGAGCTTCAGCTTCAGCATCTGACCTTCCAGGGAACAGTCTGGGTTGATTTCCCTTAGGACTGACTGATTTGATCTTCTTGCAGTCCAAGGGACTGTCAAGATTCTTCTCCAGCACCACAGCTCAAAAGCATCTATTCTTCTGAGCTCAGTATACAGGGAGATGTGAGCAAAACTGAACTTCCACTGAGGCCAGTGGGCGCACCATTGGGGATCAATGTTCCCTCTAAGCTGCAGAGTCTTGTGAGCTAAAATTGTACTTGGTAAGCTACTGGCAGGCCTCAGATTCAGCAGGAGCTCACAGGAGTGCAGCTCCTGAACCTTTCTGAGGGTTCCCCCTCCTCCTCCCCACTTTGTCCATTGAATAGTAGGTGCAGCTGCATAACAATCCCTGGATGAGCTCCACCACCTATTTTTCTACAAAATGACCCCTGGCTACTGACATTAAAGTTGTGAGCTACTGCATAAATTATTGTGCTCTGGGGTCATCCTTCCTGAGCGAAGACAAAAATGTGAGAGCTGGAGGCTAAAGATCTGTGAGCTAGCTCACGCTAACTCAGCTTAGAGGGAAAACTGTTGGGGATCAAAACATACACATCGGAGCTTTTCTCTGCAAGAGATTACAATGTTAATTTGTAAATGTCATGCTGATTGCAGTTTTTACATATTTGCAGGCTTGAGCATTCTACCCAGATGGAAGACGTCTATAGAAGAGGAACTGGGGCCAAGAAACAGGAAATGCAAATGAAGAAAGAAAAGAAGATTATATTGTATTTATACCCCACCCTTCGCTCTGAATCTCAGAGTCTCAGCCTGGTCACAATCTCCTTTACCACCCCTCCCCCACAACAGACACCCTGTGAGGTAGGTGGGGCTGAGAGAGTTCTCCCAGAAGCTGCCCTTTCAAGGACAGCTCTGTGACAGCTATGGCTGACTCAAGGCCATTCCAGCAGCTACAAGTGGAGAAGTGGGTAATCAAACTTGGTTCTCCCAGATAAGAGTCCACACACTTAACCACTATACCAAACTGGCTTACCGAAGGATTCTCCAAAGACAAAAGGCAAATTGGAAGTCCCTCTTATAGGGCAGTTATTGTCCAATGTTCTCTTTCTCAGAGCTCGAGGACAAAAGAAATGTTTTTGAAAATTTAAAGCCCTTTTTAAAAAGCTAACATCTAGAATTCCTACCATTGTAAATTATTACATCCCCCACCCCACCCCCCAAAAATCTATATAGTAGAGCTTCTAAAACGTTAATATAAAAATTGTATACATCCGTTCTCCCTATCTTCCTGTGAGTTTTGGAACTGCTGTTACTCACATGGAAATGAAGGAGTGTTGTGAGATGACCTTGAATGATTATTCCCAAGATGAAAGGGGACAGCAGTAATGGATCTGTCACGATATACCTCTGGCCACAAAGAAATAAATCATGTTACCAACCCAAGTAGGTGTGATCCTTAGGAGTTTATGTTGGCCAAACCCAGGGCTTTTTTTTGTAGCAGGAACTCCTTTGCATATTAGGCCACACCCCCTGTTGCAGCCAATCCTCCAAGAGCTGACAGGGCTCTTCGTACAGGGCCTACTGTAAGCTCCAGGAGGATTGGCTACATCAGGGGGTGTGGCCTAATATGCAAATGAGTTCCTGCTACAAAAAAAAAGCCCTACAACCAGATCATTTGAAAGCCTTAAGCCCTGACTTGGATAGCCCAGGCTAGTCCAATCTCGGAATCTAAGCAGGGCTGGCCCTGATTAGTTTTTGGATGCAAGACCACCAAGGTAGTATGGGGTTGCTGTGCAGGGCCAGGCTGTGCGGAAAACCACCTCTGAATGTCTCTGTCCTTGCTGACCTTACGGGGTCACCATGTCGGCTTCAACTGGCAGCGCTTTACACACAAACAAGCCACACTGAAAAAAGTAGACGTTGTATTTGACCATTAGGTGGCAGTATGGTTACAATCAAGCCATGATGGGCAAGAGAACCTGACAGCAGTTATGCTGGTTGGGAAAAAAAAAAAAGAATCTTTAGGCTTTGGCCAACCATCACCTTTCCTCCTTCCTGACCAGTTGAGCCCTGTAGTGTTCTAGCCAGAAGCAGTAGGAAAGGTAGTCCAAGAATACAGCAGAACACACTTGACATTTCACACTGCAATTGCGGTCCAGGAGCCTGTCACTCTTGTAGTTGAACTCTAGCTAGCCAGATAGACCAGAGCATCAGAATGGCCACCATCCCTCTGTGGACGTCAAGCAGCCTGATGTGGTGCATCTGATCAGGGCCTTCTTTGTAGCAGGAGCTCCTTTCCACACACCCCTGATGTAGCCAGTCCTCCAAGAGCTTACAGGGCTCTTAGTACAGGGCCTTCTGTAAGCCCCAGGAGGATTGGCTACTTAAGAGGGGTGTGGCCTAATATGCAAAGGAGTCCCTGCTATGAAAAAGCCCTGCATCTGATGCATTTGTCCCTCTGTAGCCCATTGTGGCACCACCAGATGCAGTTGTAGGCAGCCAAAGGTCAGAAGGATTGGCAGGCACCGAAGTCTAGGGAAAGCAAGCTTCCTCAAAAGACATTTGGGAGGCAGCAGACACACCTGGAAATGGGAAACAAAAGATGTGGCTTGGGCAAATAGCCCGTGAAGGCGTAATATGGAAACGGGATACAATGGAAGGGGTCATGGCTCTGCTTGGCCAGGCCGGTAGCTACAGGGGGGGCTGGGAGGGGCCAGGCCCATCCTTTCAAACCCTCTTCCAACTGTATGGCCCCTCCATTGGAGGGCCCTCGATCTATCCTCTTTGCTCACCACCACTCTGAACAAGTAGTAGCATTGCTGCTGGCCTGTTTGCTTTTTTCTCTCCCCTTCCCTAACACAGCAAGCAGAGCAAAGTGGGGGTGGGGGAGAGTCAAGAGGTCTCTGTCTCTTTGAGAGAGGGGCACATAAGGAAGGGGTGGGGGGAGCAGAGCTGCTGTGACTGCCCAGGCAAAGGGGGGTTCGCTTGTGGAACTTAAGGTAGCTTACAATGCTAAGAGCCCATGGCCAACAAACCAGGTGGCCCCCCACCCACCCCCAACCAACAGATCCTGCTGTGGGCCCCACCAAACATGAAATCCTGGCTACGGTCCTGTGCTTGGCATGTAGAAGGTTCCAGGTTCAATCCCCGGCACCTCCTCTTAAAAGGACTGGGTAGCAGGTGATGTGAAAGATCTCAGCCTGAATCCCTGGCAAGCTGCTGTCTGTCCAGATAGACCAGGGGTGGCCAACGGTAGCTCTCCAGATGTTTTTGCCTACAGTTCCCATCAGCCCCAGCCATTGGCCATGCTGGCTGGGGCTGATGGGAATTGTCGGCAAAAAACATCTGGAGAGCTACCATTGTCCACCTCTGAGATAGACAATAGTGACCTTGATGAACCCAGGGTATAAGGCAATTTCATGTCCTTTCAAGTTCAACGTGAATGTTTGTTCTCAATAAAATAGTCCATAAAACATAATGACCTTGCTCAGGCTAGGCCTAATACAATACATTGAGTGACATGCAATGTTCAGATAAACACAATATTCAGATAAACACAACATTCAAATAAACACAGTGTGGAATGAAAAGGTTCAACTAATAAAAAGAGGGAAGGAGGACATTTTAAAAGTTAGCTAAAATATCAGTATGCCTACTACAAGATTTAGAAGAAGAATTGCAGATTTATACCCTGCCCTTCTCTCCGAATCAGAGACTCAGAGTGGCTTACAATCTCCTTTATCTTCTCCCCCCAACAACAGACACCCTGTGAGGTGGGTGGGGCTGAGAGGGCTCTCACATCAGCTGCCCTTTCAAGGACAACCTCTGCCAGAGCTATGGCTAACCCAAGGCCATTCCAGCAGGTACAAGTGGAGGATCAAACCCATTTCTCCCAGATAAGAGTCCACACACTTAACCACTACACCAAACCGGCACTACACCAAACTGGCTCAAATTAGACCGATGTCCTCAGGGTCCATCAGTCAAGACAGTTTCAGGACTTGGTCACGGAGTTCTACTGCCTTTGAGATAAACTTTGCCATTGTTTCTTTAAGGAAGAAGTTCAGTTAGAAGAGAAAGGATTATAGCTTCCACTGCAGCAGTTGGAATGGTCAATATCAAAGCAATTCAAGATGGTGCTGTATCCTAGACTCCATATTTTTAGCTGTATGTTTATTTATTTCGGTAAATGTACATCTGTCTTCCGGTTTGGTGTAGTGGTTAAGTGCGTGGGCTCTAATCTGTGAGAACCGGGTTTGATTCCCCACTCCTCCACACACTCCTGCTGAGTGACCTTGGGTCAGTCACAGTTTGCTCAGAGTTGTTTTCTCAAGGGCAGCTCTCTGAGAGCTCTCTCAGCCCCACTTACCTCACAGAGTGACTGCTGTAGGGAGAGGAAAGGAAGGTGTTTGTAAGCCACTCTGAGACCCCGAGTAAAGGGTGGAGTATAAAGTCAATCTCTTGTCTTCTTCCCATATTTTAAAAAAGCAACAATATTATGTTGATAAACATTAGTGATTATACCAGCGCCAGCCAATCAGCACTGCACACAGCCAGCTTCTTCAGCACTGTGCTTGTAGCTTCTTTAGCAAAGTAGAATCTCCCTGACCTCAGTCCATGGGAGAAGAATGTACGTCTGCCTAAAACTTGATGGGTCAATTTCTACAGCTTGTTCTCTGTTAAAACAATGCTTCTTCGGACATACCTTTAGGCTATTTGCTATCTCTTATTTTTCCTCCAGATACGTCTGCCACCTATCTAAATACCATTCTGATTAGTTTTTTCTTTTGTTTTAAAGCAAACTCCAATGGAATAGTCTTTCTAATTCATCTGCTTCAAAAGGACTTCCTTGTTGCAGCCACCAGATGGATTTGCTGGATATCTGGAGTTCATACTTGCGGGCGTTCTGCACTCCATCTGGCACGGCGATGAATTTTTGCTCTCTGACAGCATAATAACCGCTACCCATTTCGGCTCCGTACAATCCATCTTTCCATCTCCCTTCCATTTTATCATCTCCCATTTACAAATGTGCGCCTCCCCACACACAAATACACATTTTCTTTCACCCTGCACACAAAATAAGCCAGTGCCAATGGAACTTCTCCCTGACCTTTTCGATTGCTATCTGCTGGCTGGACCGCAGAAGCTTTGTCGCTTGCAAACAGCAATATTGAAAGAGAAGGGAACAGTCTGTAACTCACTCGGAGGCTTCAGCTGGGCAGAGTGATCTATGGCAGGGCAGGCTGGGTCTGCCCCAAGGTCTCTTGGCCTTCTAGGGGAGCAAAGGACTTGATAGCTCCTCCATTGCTCAGGGACCACAACAATGACTGGCGGCTTGCATATCAAATCAGCCACCACAGATCAAGGACCGTAGAGAGCAAGATGCTGAAAAACATGAGGTTCCCCCAGTGCTGGATTAAACCGTGTGGAGGTCCCTAGGCAGTAGAAATCCCCCTCACAAATTAGCTCAGAGTCTGGACGCCCACCCCACCACCCACAGCCCTCCATTGCAGCCTGCAGGCACTTTCTTAGAGTCAAAGAGCCAGTTTGGTGTAGTGCTTAAGTGTGCGGACTTATCTGGGAGAACCAGGTTTGATTCTCCACTCCTCCACTGGCAGCTGCTGGAATGGCCTTGGGTCAGCCATAGCTCTTGCAGGAGTTGTCCTTGAAAGAGCCCTCTCAGCCCCACCCGTCTCACGGGGTGTCTGTTGTGGGGGGTGGAGAAGATATAGGAGATTGTAAGGTTCATTGGATTTCTATCGTGCCCTCCCCGCCGAAGAAGGCTCAGGATGGCTCACGACCCGTAAAAACCAACAATACATTCATATTGCTTACATCATAAATTAAAATTAGACAATTAAAACAGTTAAAACAGTCTGGCGCTAATATCATCTGGTATTATCTAATTTCAGATGACGTTCAGTATATATTCGACATATATCAGTCACACCATATCAATCATTCCAGATCAATTAAAGGCCTGCCGGAATAATGTTGGTCTTACAGGCCCTGCGGAACTGGGTGGGGTCCCAGAAGGCCCTAACCTCTTCCGGCAGCTGATTCCACCAGTAGGGGGCAGCAATTGAGAAGGCTCTCTCTCTGGTGGACTTTAATCTAGCCTCCCTCTGCCCAGGGATCACTAATAGATTTTGCGTCCCAGATCTAAGTACCCTCTGGGAAAGATGAGGAGAGACAGTCCCTAAGGAAGCCCCTCTGAGTCTCTGATTCAGAGAGAAGGGTGGGGTATAAATCTACAGTCTTCTTCTTCTTAAAAGCCCCTTCTACTAAGCTGCAGGGGAGTGGCAGAGAGATGCAAACTTGGCAACAATGCCGGCAGCAGCCATACCAGGCAAGTCGGGCAAAGAGCAGCTCAGTTGCTAGCTGCGTGTGCAGGCTGGGAGGGCTGCAAGCAGGAAGAAAACTGGGCCGGGGTGGGGGGGCGAGCCAGCCCAGGGCCCTTAAAGGCATGGAGGCCCATAGGCCAGTGCCTACTTTGCCTAATTGTTAATCCGACTCTGGGTTCCCCCTCCCCCACCAGTCGAGTCAGATAAAAACTTAGTAACCGAAAGGCTGCCTTGCTTTATAAGAACTTTATCCAGGGGTCCCCGAATGTTTTGAGCTTGTGGGAACATTTAGAATTCAGACATAGCATGGTGGGCACAGTGACAGAATTGCTGCCAACAAAATGGCTGCCAAAGGAAGCGGAGCCAGCCACAAAATGAATGCCACAGCTTCCCGTCAGTAAAATGGGGCAGATCCTTGTGCTGTGGTGTCAGCTGCTGTCAGAGCTACATTCTTAAAAAGATCTGTGCAGCCAATCAGATCTCCGAGAGTAAATCGGAAGCCTTTCTGGGCTCCACCCACTTCCTAAAAACACTTGGCAGGCACCAGAAAATGTGTCAGTGGGCACCATGTTAGGGACCTCTCCCTTAGTCCATTCCTGAGGTCTCTACCCCTCAACAGCCAGATGTCTTTGAGGGGTCACAAGCTCTGGCATGGTGATGATAGCTCCTCCCCAAGATTATCCCTATCATATAGCAAAGGTAAAGGTAAAAGGTAAAGGTAGTCCCTTCTGCAAGCACCGAGTCATTACCGACCCATGGGGTGACGTCACATCATGACGTTTTCTTGGCAGACTTCATCATCATGTCGGGAAGCAGGGTGCACAACAGCATCAATCCCAGTGTTTTCTCTTGCAGAACAAGCCCAGAATCCAAAATAAGGGGAGATGTTCAGACAAGGGTAATTTCAGACACAGATGCAAAAAGGTAAAGGTCTCCTGTGCAAGCACCAAGTCACTACCGACCCATAGGGTGGTGTCACAACATGACATTTTTTTGACAGGCTTTTTATGGGGTGGTTTGCTATTGCCTTCCGCAGTCACCTACGCTTTACCCCCAGCAAGCTGGGTACTCATTTTACTGACCATGGAGGGCTGAGTCAACCTTGAGCTGGCTACCAGAACCCAGCTTCTGCTGGGATGGAACTCAGATTGTGAACAGAGCTTGGACTGCAGTACTGCACCTAACCACTCTATGCCACTGGGCTCCCTATATAGCACACAACCTCTGCTAGGGCATGTGATGGACCCTCCCCTCCCACAAACCCATTGACCTGCCAAGATCATGTTTAAAGCACTTTTAACAATGTCCTGAGACCTTCTGAGATTATACAGGTGGCAACCAAGGAAAGGACCTTTTCTGATTAGGGTTTGTAGAATCTTTCAGGCTCAAGTGCCGTGTTCTACTGGAGAAAGTTTTCCTTCCAGGCGTTTCGTTCTCAGCTGCAGAGAACATCCTCAGTGGTGTTGCAGCCGGAGCAGGCGCTCTGACCTTCTTGACTGCTGTGCATTGCTGTGCAGCCCTGGCCCCACTCAATGCACAGCAGCCAAGAAGGTCAGAGCGCCTGCTCCGGCTGCAACGCTACTGAGGATGTTCTCCGCAGCTGAGAATGAAATGTCTGGAAGGAAAACTTTCTCCAGTAGAACATGGCACTTGAGCCCGAAAGATTCTACAAACCCTAATGATGTTACCAGCCATGAAAACCTGAAATCTTTGACCTTTTCTGAAGTTGGCCCTTCTTCATCGAACACTTCCCAAGCCATGCCTACCTGGTGCCTATTCTCTTGCTTTTTTGTATTGGCAGGTCAAGTCTGTCCTTTTGAGAGCCAGTTTGGTATAGTTAACAGCATGGACTCTAATCTGGGAGAACCAGGTTTGATTCCTCCACATGCAGCTACTGGTGTGACCTTGGATCCAGTCATAGGTTCTTTCAGAGCTGTTTTCACAACAGCAGTTCTCAAAAGAGCTCTCTCAGCCCCACCTACCTCACAGGGTATCTGTTGTGGGGAGGAGAAGGGAAAGGAGATTGCAGGTTACTCTGAGACTCTGAGTGAAGGGTGTGGTATAAATGCAGTCTCCTCCTCCTCTTCCTCCTCCTCTTGCTTGGATATTTGCTGTATAAATCTATCCTCTTCTTTTTCTTCCTTTCCTATTGTTGACTATCTTGTGGCAAAAGGGCTGTTGTCCACATTCTTCAGTTTTATATTGACACTTTACAATATATTTTAGTGTACTCCCTTATGTTCTAATGATGATTTGTAAGCCACCAAATTGGAAGAAAGCATAGCATTTAAAAAAAAATAGAAACAAATGCATATTGTGGATTTGTTTCGTTAGGTCTGCCTTTTAAACTGAGACCCAAGAGGGATTTTGCATCATCAGACAATTGAAATCAACAGGGATGGGACATCCAATAAACAACACCATAGAGATTTATGTTGCAGAAATCTGAAAATAGAAAAAGAAAAAAGAAAAAAAAGCTGAGAGCAACCGAAACCCAGCTGAAGCAAAGTGTAAGCGTTAACATGACATGTTAAACGGTGCTGGAGTTACATAGAAGGAAGATACTTATCACAACAGACAGCATGTACTAGACACCCTAGTAAGGCGACGGTCCCTATTCCTTTACCAAAATATCTTTCTGGAAGCATTTCAACAAAGTGTTGTTCAATTCTCTTCTCTCGGCTTGACTTTGCGAACGAAGATTTAAGAAAGGTGCAGTAGTCCACGTCTGCTGCAGGCTCGCTGGTGGCTGACAAGACCAATGCGGGACAGGCAGGTCCAGCCACAGTGGCTGCAGGGAAAAGTCTGATTTGGGGTTGGTGCTGTAGCAGTACGATTCTTCCTCAATCTCCTTTTGTCCTCAAGACCAGCTATGCGTGCGTTCTCAAAGGAAGAGACAGCCTGGTGGATGGTGTGCCTCCATGTTTTGCGATCTGAGGCTAGGTCAGACCACTGGTGATGGTTAATGCAACAGGTACCAAGGGATTTCTTCAAGGAGTACCTCTTCTTTGGTGCCCCTCTATTTCGATGGCCGGTGGAAAGTTCGCCATACAGGGCAATCTTGGGAAGGCGGTGGTTTTCCATCCTGGAGATATGCCCTGCCCAGCGCAGCTGTGTCTTCAACAGCAATGCCTCGATGCTTGTAACCTCCACCCGCTTGAGGACTTCAGTGTTGGTCACAAAGTCGCTCCAGTGGATGTTGAGGATGGTGCGAAGGCAGTGCTGATGAAAGCGCTCAAGGAGTCGCAGGTGATGATGGTATAAAACCCACGATTCGGAGCCGTAGATGAGGGTTGTCATCACAACCGCTTTGTTCAATTACCTGTGTAAAAAAGCCCTCCTGAATAATTCAATGTTGTGTAGTTTCTGGAGAGTGACTGCCTTCTGAACCTCCCAGACAGGCCATTCCAGAAGACAGGCCACAACAGAGAAGAAGAAGATATTGGATTTATATCCCACCCTATACTCTGAATCTCAGAGACTCAGAGCAGCTCACAATCGCCTTTACCTTCCCCCCCCCCCGCACAACAGACACTCTGTGAGGTAGGTGGGGCTGAGAGAGCTCTTACAGCAGCTGCCCTTTCAAGGACAACCTCTGCGACTGTGAGACCCAAGACCATTCCAGCAGCTGTAAGTGGAGGAATGGGGAGTCAAACCTGGTTCTCTGCGCACTTAACCACTGCACCAAAATGGCTGTCTTAGTTTTTGTTTTGTTTTTTAAGTTGCAAAGCACTTTATTTAGTGCGCGTGAATGAACCCAGTGTTGACTCAGCATGCAACTATAATAACAAAAGGCAAATGCAGTGCTGGTGATTATTAGGAAGGGGGTTGAAAACCAACCAGCCAGTAGGGTTGCTAAGTCCAATTCAAGAAATATCTGGGGACTTTGGGGGGTGGAGCCAGGAGACTTTGGGGGTGGAGCCAGTAGACATTAGGAGTGGAGCCAAGATCAAGGCTATGACAAGCACAATTGAACTCCAAAGGGAGTTCTGGCCATCACATTTAAAGGGATGGCACACCTTTTCAATGCCTTCCTTCCATAGGAAATAATGAAGAATAGGGGCACCTTCTTTTGGAGCTCATAGAATTTGACCCCCTGGTCCAATCTTTTTGAAACTTGGGGGATATTTTGGGGAGAGGCACTAGATTTTATACTGAAAATCTGGTGCCTCTACCCCAAAAAACAGCCCCCCCCCAGAGCCCCAGATACCTGCAGATCAATTATCCATGATTTTCTATGGGAATAAATCTCCATAGGGAATAATACAGTTCCCAGCAGACATTTCCCTCCCCTCCCCCCGTTTTCTGACGACCCTGAAGCGGGGGGTGGGTCTCCAAACCAAGGGATCCCCTGGCCCCACCTGGGGATTGGCAACCCTACCAGCCAGTATCATAATGCCCCTGTATAAATCTATGGTGAGGCCTCGTTTGGAATACTGTGTACATTTCTGGTCACCACGCCTTAAAAAAGATATTACAGCACTGGAAAAAGTTCAGAAAGGGACAACTGAAATGATGAAGGTGATGGAACACCTCCCCTATGAAGAAAGGTCAAAAAGGTTAGGTCTCTTTAGCTTGGGGAAATGAAAACTGAGGGATGACATGACAGAGGTTTACAAAATTATGCATGGGATAGAGAAGGCACAGAAAGAAATACCTTTCACCCTTTCTCACAATATCATAACTTTTGGCACTTAATGAAAATGATGAGCAGTAGATTTAGAAATGTTGATTGATTGATTGATTGATTGAAGTAATCCATCACCTAAAGAGTCATTAACACATGGAATTCACTGCTTCAGGAAGTGGGGGTGACTAGAAGTATAGTATAGGCAGCTTCAAGAGAGGATTAGATAAACACGGAGCAGACAAGGTATAAATGGAACACTATGTCTGGGGCGGTGATGCTTGGGGGAGCAACAGTGGGATGGGCTTCTGGAGTTTTGGCCTCACTGGTGGACCTCCTGATGGCACTTGGTTTTTTTGGCCTCTGTGTGACACAGAGTGTTGGACTAAATAGGCCATGGGCCTGATCCAACGTGGCTTCTCTTATGTTCTTAGTGAGGAGTGGTTTCTCTTAAAGGGATCACACTCTGGCTTGGTGTCTAACATGACTGTATTCGGTGTCACCTTGGCAAACCTGTCTGCTTTACTCCACTTCTATATGTGTAAACAAACTGATATTCAAAAGCACCAGGGCTTTTATTTGAGCAGGAATGCACAGGAATGCAATTCCGGCTGGCTTGGAATCATGGGGTGTAGCCTAATAGGCAAATGAGTTCCTGCTGGGCTTTTTCTACAAAAAAGTCCTGCGTGGAACGATGGTGATGGCAGGGGGTGTAGCCTAATATGCAAACGAGTTCCTGCTGGACTCTTTTCCTACCAAAAAAAAGCCCTGCAAAGCACCATCCATTTTAGCCAACTGGGATTCCCTTGCTGTTGTTCCTTGTGAGTACTGTGTGTTTACGAACACTCCTCTCCATCTCATGTTTCCCTTACCACTGCAGAACCCCACCGGCGAACCTGGCAAAGGTACTCTGCTGCAGGAACAGTGCATTTACCCAGATTCATCTCTGTGATATATGAATCAATCAAACTGTGGAGGTGAATTGTGGGATTGTTTCTCAAGCACCCTTGTCCCTGTCAATGGGCCCTCGAAGCACAGTGGCCTTGAGCCAAACGATCGACGAGTCAGTCGCTTTTGGAGGAGCCAAAAGGTGAGAAGGGGAAATATCGTTCCAGGGTTCGACATCAATAATGCACGAGCCACCGTTCTGTTCTCACACCGGGCTGCAAATGGAGAAGACAAAAGGAGAAACCCTTGGCGGTCCACGGCAGATTTCCATCTCATCTCTTGTAGAAAGTGGATGCACGGGCATGGGGGAGCTACCTCTCTGTTTGTGTTTGGAGGTGATTAGCATGTTGTCAGACATTAATTATTCAGGGCTCGTGTTTGGGAAAGGTGTTAAATTATGCAAAGTGTAGTCTTAAGTGTTTATTGAATTTGTGCACAGCAAAAAAAAAAAAGAATGAAAAGATGGGAGCGAGAGGATGGGAGCGCGTCAGCCTAAAATGGCTGCAGGCGGCTGGACCGCGTGGGAAGGAAAACATAAGAAAGCACTTTCTACTGGCTCAGCCCATTCATCCCCATGCCGCTGTATTGTCTCTTTTCCAAACATCAGCTACTAGAGCCAGCTTGGAGTAGTGGTTAAGAGTGGTGGACTCTCATCTGGAGAACTGGGTTGGATTTCCCACTCCTCAACATGATGACTGCCATCCAAATATTCAGGAATCTCCCAATCCAGAGTTGGCTACCCTGTGAGAGCCAGTGTGATGTAGTGGTTAAGAGCAGCAGACTCTAATTTGCAGAATTGGGTTTGATTCCCCACTCCTCCAAATGCAACCATTGGATCAGTCACAGTTTGGTGTAGTGGTTAAGTGTGCGGACTCTTATCTGGGAGAACCGGGTTTGATTCCCCATTCCTCCACTTGCACCTGCTGGAATGGCCTTGGGTCAGCCATAGCTCTGGCAGAGGTTGTCCTTGAAAGGGCAGTTGCTGTGAGAGCTCTCTCAGCACTGCCCATCTCACAGGGTGTCTGTTGTGGGGGAGGAAGATAAAGGACATTGTGAGTCGCTCTGAGACTCTGAAATTCGGAGTGGAGGGCAGAATATAAATCCAATATTATAATCTTCTTCTTCTTCTTCTTCTTCTCTCAGAGCTGTTCTCTCAAGAGCAGTTCTCTCAGAGCTCTCTCAGCCCCACCTGCCTCACAGGGTGTCTGTTGTGAGGAGGGGAAGGGAAAGGAGATTGTAAACCACTTTGAGACTCCAAGTGAAGGGCAGGGTACAAATCCAATCTCTACCTCCTCCTCTGCCTCCAAGCCTGGGACTAGCTGGAATAAGGCCTGGCCCAAGGGTTTTCAGCAGGGGTGGGATTCTAGCAGCAGCTCCTTTGCTATGAGGCCACACCCCCTTGATGTAGCCAATCCTCTATGAGGCTCTTTTTTTGTAAGCTCTTGGAGGATTGGTTACTTCAGGCATATGTGGCCTAATATGCAAAGGAGCTCCTACTAGAATTCCACCCCTAGTCTTCAGCCTATCACACCAGTTGCAAGTTGGGTGCATGCAGAGCTGCTGTGCCCAGAGATAAGCCTCCAGGCTCTGAGCTACTACATTTGATCTGGGCACACATGCTTGGACCAAAAAGGAGATGCTGTTGCATTGTTAGCTGGTGGGGGCGGGAACACCGAAGGCAGCTGCTTGCTCGTCTTCCTCCCTCTCTCCTTCCCCATGAACACGTCCTGTGTTGGAAAGGCTGAAGAGTCTGAGACTTTTCAGTTTAGGGGGCACGATAGACGCTTATAAAATGATGCACAGGCTAAAGAGAGTTGATAAAGGGAAAAAAAATTACCCTTTCCTAAGCTGGTAAAACTTGAAAGCATCCAATGGAGTTGATGTACAGTAGATTCAACACAAGCAAAAAAAAAAATACTTCTTTACCCAGTGAGTGAATAAAATGCAGAATTCACTGCCAGAAGAAATAGTGATGGCCACAGGCATAGAGGGCTTTAAAAGGGGATTAGCTAGATTCATGGAGGACAGGTCTATCGGTGGCTACTAGAGAGCCAGTTTGATATAGTGGTTAAGTGTGCAGACTCTTATCTGGGAGAACCGGGTTTGATTCCCCACTCCTCCACTTGCAGCTGCTGGAATGCAAGTCAGCCATAGCTCTGGCAGGAGTTGTCCTTGAAAGGGCAGCTGCTGTGAGAGCCCTCTCAGTCCCACCCACCTCACAGAGTGTCTGTTGTGTGGGGGAGAAGATATAGGACAGGGGTGTCAAACATGCAGTTCAGGTGCTGAATCAGGCCCCCAGAGGGCTCCTTTCAGGCACCCAAGCAACTGGCTATCTGCTTCCTTCTCCCCATATCTTGCTTCCTTCTGCATAATAGCTTGCTTTGCAAGGCTTGCTCAGTTGCACAGGAGCTACAGAGCAAAACCTCTGTTTTCTCCATTGGTTGAGACTCCTCCCTTGGAGAGTAAGGGGGGAGGAATAGCTTGCTTTGCCAGGCTCTCTCAGTTGCACAGTAGAGTTACTGAGCCAAGCCTCTCTTCCTTTTATTGGCTGAGGCTTCTCCCCCCCCCCCCCCGAGTCCCCTGGGGAAGGAAGAATCCCATGGGAGAAATACAAAGAAAGCATCTTTAAGACCAATGAGTGCTAAAGTTTTAAACATGTTATAAGTTTTTAAATATATATATATATATATTTGTGTTTGTCTGTGTTGTTTGTAAAGTTGATGTCTCTGCTACCTAATCTTATATAGGTACACACATGACCTGGCCCGAAATAGCATGGCCCGGCCCGACAAGGTCTCATTTATGTCTAATTCAGCTCTCATAACAAATGAGTTCGACAGCCCTGATACAGGAGATTGTAAGCCACTAGCTGATTCAGAGAGAAGGGCGGAGTATAAACTTGCAGTCTTCTTCTTCTACTAGCCATGGTGACTAGAGGGAACCTCCACATAAAGAGGCAGTCAGCCCATGCTAGGAAGCAACATCAGGGGAGTTCTCTATGTCCTGTTGTTGGCCCTCCAGAATAATTGGTTGGCTCCTGTGTGAGACAGGATGTTGGACTAGATGGAACACTGGTCTGGCGCTTCTTATGCTCTTATGTTGTTTCCTGGGGATGGGGAAAGGCAGGTCAGGTGATCAGGCCCCAGTGACAACACCAGAGCCACTTTCCTCCACTGGCGCCTCCACCTTTCAGCATCCTTGTTAGGGTGGAAACTTGTCGCCAGGATTTGCCACAATGCATCTGGGCTTTTTCTGTAACTCGTTGGAAGTTTCCTGAGCAGCGAATGGGTGGTGTTCACACACCTGCACAGGAGCAAGCTAGGGGCCATTGGCAGAATGTGGTAGTGTCCTTGGACCCTGCTGTGCCATTATCCAGAATGCCAGGCAGCCTCTGGGGTAATAAGCAGATGTTTTGGCCATCTGCTCACTGATGCTGGATGCAAAGAGTTTGGGTCTGAGGCAATAAAGGTAAGAAGAAGAGCCCTGTCAGGGCTTATAAGCTATTCAGGGTCCAAGCCCTCCAGGGTTGGGTTTTTTTTTTTGTAGCAGGAACTGCTTTGCGTATTAGGCCACACACCCCTGATGTAGCCAATCCTCCAAGAGCTTACAGGGCTCTTAGTGCAGGGCCTACTGTAAGCTCCAAGAGGATTGGCGACACCAGGGGTATGTGGCCTAATGCGCAAAGGGATTCCTGCTACAAAAAAAAAAAAAAAGCCCTGAATTCCTCTGTGAAGAAGGCATCAGGGTTATACCGGTCCTTCTGACAGCATGCGCTCATTTCAACTAAAATCTCTTGCTCAACCTGCTTGGGAGAACAAGCCTATTTGAAAGTAAAATTCTGTCTCAACGCTAGCTACAGATGGAGATGGAATTATTAAAGTGTCTAATCCTTGTCACGATTCACCACAGACTCTCTGCCTTTCCTTGACGTCCCTCGTATCCATGAATAATTACGAATCGGGAGGGCAGTAAGGGTTGGTATCTCCGCACGAAAGGCTGCGGTGAGGGAGCGCCGTCCCTGCCTCCCTCTTGTAAAGGATGGCCAAATGAAATAGAAAATTAACCTTATTTATCACCTCATCAGGACTTTGCGAAGGACAAGAGTTCTCAGTCCCGACTGAATCTTATTTCCTCGCAGGCTTACCGATGTTATCTCCTGAGAGCTACTTATTCCCCCCCCCCAAAACTCGCTTAACACATTCGACAATCATCTGTTTTTCCCTCTTCCCTTGCTTAAAAAAAAAAAAAAGTCCAAAAGGAGAGGATGTTCCTCGCTGTCCTTCTCCTCCCCTCCCCCTTCATTTTTATTTCAGTCACAAGCTGAAAAGCTGCAGATTCCAAATCTCAAGGGTATAAGGGATACCAAGGAACACAGATAAAAAAAAAATTGATTACAAAAGTCACAGCTGTCTACACCGCACAAAAGCCGCAAAATACAATTGGAAGTAAAGAAAGGGGGGGAATTAAAGTGGATAAATCAAGCAAAGCAGATAAGAGCCTTTGGAGTTTTCGGGGGGCTGAGAAGAGACATGAAGAGGCAGGCAAAAGTTTTGTGGTGGAAGCACTTTGGGATTGTACTCTGGAATCTTGATGCCAAGCCAGCCCCTGTCAGCTCTCCTTGCCTGACCTTGGGCCCGGTAATCTTCCTCGCCTTCAGCTCCCCCTTCGGTAAAGAAGACAATCCGTTTATTTGACTCTCTCATTTGCTTAGATCGTATCTCTTTGTCAAGGACAAAGCTTCATCAGCTTCATTCAGCTCGGCATGTGCTAGGGGGATCAGGCCTGCCGTATCGATGGGTTGCCATGCCAACTCCAGAATTAAGAAGGAGCCCACCTCCACACTGTGTACGGCCAGGTTTTCCCCTCCCTTCACCAGCCATTGCAGACCCTGAGAAGGTTTATTCATGGGGTCATGGGACCAGTGGCAGACCGGCCAGGGTGTCAGTTTGCCCGATGGCAGGTGGGCCCTGTGCGCCCCTGATGAAATGGGCCCCTCTTAAACATTAGGCAATGTGTTAAAAATGTTAATGACACTTTTAGTAGCTTGAAAATATAATAGAAGTTCCAGTAATTACTGTAATGCCACTAAAATTTACATTGCATTTAGGGTTGCCAGCCTCCAGGTGGGGCCTGGGGATCTCCCGCTTTTACCACAGATCTCCAGCCAGCAGAGATCAGCTCCCCTGGAGAAAATGCAGTCTGTATTTACATGTAATATCTACTGCATATATGTACACAATATATGTACACTGTTTTATATATATATATATATATAGAGAGAGAGAGAGAGAGAGAGAGAGCGAACATTATATATTTATATATATAGCAAATATCTATCTATTTATATATAGCAGATATCTGTCTGTCTGTCTATATAGCAAAAGTTTTAATTGTACCTTTTCCCCACTTATGTGTTTTTTGAAAATTTTATGTATTTTTTTACAAAAATTAAATGATAGCCTTAGAGTTGTGGGTCGGCCCCCTATGTCTCCTGGCAACCAATAATTTTAGACCTAGTCCACCACCGTATGGGACCCACATGGAGTAATACCTGTGTTGGAGGCTGCAATAAGGAGGGGGGAAGGGGGTGAAATTGTCCAGCCTGTGGAGCTGAAACCACTCCAGACACCCTCACCTTCTTAGATCATCATTGCAGGGCCTTCTATAGGTGCCTGGCCTGTGAATTGCCCACCTGTCAACCATCAGGGCAAGCACATTTGCAGTGGGTGGTCTCTGGAACCAGCTCCCTGGGGCAATTCATGAACAGGAACCCCGCAGAAGCTTTGTTCAATGTCGAAGGCTCAGCTGTTCCACTTTGAAACCGATGCCTCTGCTCACAACTCTGTGAATAAGACTCCAGGCTCTTGAGAAAGGCGAGAACACTTTGAAACAATTTGCCAGGTTTGGACATTTTGTCTTCTCATTTGTCTGCACTGGGAAAGTCCATTTGGAGTGATTTGTGTCTACCTATTGATATGGTAGACTTTACACCCCTTTCAGGACACCTGTTCTATTGATATCTTTGCTGTTGATGAATTTGGATTCTTTACTTGTGTGATTTGTATTTTGTGTATGTGATGGTAATTTCAACAGATTTTATTATAAATCAGTACATAATTGTTTCCCATGTTTCTTTTCTTTATAGAAGTACCTGCAGTATCTGCCAGCATTCCATAGGGCATGTAAGGCTGCTTTGTTTTGTGCAGCTTTTGCATAGCTCAGCACTATGAACTGGGGGACTGGCCAGATGTTTGGATGCTTTTGTGCAGCTTTTGGTTAGTGTTATGAACTGGGGAGTTGACCAGTTGTTTTAATTCTCCAAGTGGTTTGTTATTAAGCTGATGTCTTCCTTCCTTCCTTCCTTCCTCCCTCCCTCCCTCATTGCATTTATTTGTATTGCATCTATATTTATTGCATTTTTAAATGGAAGTCACCCTGAGTCCACTGTGAGGAGAGGGGAGGAGGACACAAATAAAATAAAGAAATAGCAGCATGAGAGAACAATTTTGCCTCCTTCTCTCTCCCCACTGCAGTCTCCTGACCCACATAGCTATTACCCAACATGGTTCCAATGACCCCAGGAATAAACATCCTTGGGGAGCAGAAATCAGGGTTTCCAGCATTGCCTTGGCAAATGCCGGGAGATTTTGGTGGTGGTGCCTTGGGAAAGTGGAGCTTGAGGAGGATGCGACTTCACTTCCAGGTGATACTGTAGGAATTTCCGTTAATCTCTGTGGTAAATACCACTGAGACTTGGGGAAATTCCTAGAGCATCACAATGGAGTTCACTGGCTGGCCATTTTTTCTCCTGCTCCTCAATTTCTTGAGGCGGAGGGATTGGATCCAAGTGCAGGGAGGGTTACCTGCCACAAGTGGGCAAATGGCTATTCTCTTGGAAAGGACTGCTGGAGAGAGGGGAAAGCTGAAAATATTGGCAACTGTCACCTGACAGATCGTGGGATCAGCCTTTGCTTTGAAGCCCTCACTGGGAAATGTGGCAAACCGTTGAGAGAGCCCAGCTTTCTGTGGCCTTGGCAGGTCAGGGAAATGGCAGCTTCAAGCCCCAGGAAAGCAGCGATCGATGCCCTGAACAAAAATCTGTCGATAGTGCTGATAAGGAAAGCAAGTGCAAGCCGGGGAAATTAATGCAAGCGGACGGTCCTGTGTGAAGGTTAAAGGATTTATGCTGCTTTCCATGCAAGTAAAGAAAAGGAGTGGGGCCATCAGACTAATCCTCAGCTGTTCAGTGGTAGGAGGCAGCAATCAGCGGAGTGGAACACGTCTCCTCCTGTAGAATGCTCCAGAGGAGGCTGCTCATTTGTAAATGTATTGAGTGTAAAATGCACTTCATCGCACTGCTCAAACTCGGTTAACCTCTCCCATCCATCATACGGGGTTTCCATTTGGGGCTGTTATAGAATTAACTCGAGGTGGTGGTCGTCTTAAGAGTAGAAGGACGCCAGGAACTGTCAAGGGAATTCTTTGCATCACTCCCATCCAGGGCTGCAAGTAGGCAGGGGCCACAGGGGCTGAGCCCCCTCCCAAAGCTGTCAGACGCATCTTCTCCAGTTTGGTGTAGTGGTTAAGTGTGCGGACTCTTATCTGGGAGAACCGGGTTTGATTCCCCTCTCCTCCACTTGCACCTGCTGGAATGGCCTTGGGTCAGCCATAGCTCTGGCAGAGGTTGTCCTTGAAAGGGCAGCTGCTGTGAGAGCCCTCTCAGCCCCACCCACCTCACAGGGTGACTGTTGTGGGGGGAGAAGATACAGGAGATTGTAAGCCGCTCTGAGTCTGATTCAGAGAGAAGGGCGGGGTAAAAATCTGCAATTCTTCTTCTTCTCCTAGCCCCTTGACCCACCTCTCCTACTGTTAGGGCTGCCAATCCTCAGGTGGGGGCAGGGGACCCCCTGGTTTGGAGGCCCTGCCCCACTTCAGGGTCATCAGAAAGTGGGGGTGGGGGGAGGGAAATGTCTGCTGGGCACTCCATTATTCCCTATGGAGACCGATTCCCATAGGGTATAATGGAGAATTGATCTGCAAGGATCTGGGGATCTTGGTGGGGGGGAGCTGTGTTTTGAGGTAGAAGCATGAAAGTTTCAGCATAGCCTCTGGAGACTCTCCTCAAAATACCCAAGTTTCAAAAATATTGGAATGGGGGGGTCCAATTCTATGGGCCCCAAAAGAAGGTGCCCCTGTGCTTCGTTATGCCAAATGAAGCACAGGGGCATTTAAAAGGAGCATGGTCCCTTTAAATGGGATGGCCAGAACTCCCTTTGGAATTCAATTGTGCTTGCCACACCTTTGGTCCTGGCTCCACCCCCAAAGTCCCTACCGATTGGCAACCCTAACTATTGTTTATGCTTTTCTAATTAAATTAGCATCCCCCAGCGCCCTTCCAGAAAATAAAACCCCCTAGATATGGGCCTACTCAAAGCTTTTTTTGTAGAAAAAGCCCAGCAGGAAGTCATTTGCATGTTAGGCCACACCCCCTGATGCTAAGTCAGCCGGAACTGCATTCCTGTGTGTTCCTGCTGAAAAAAAAAAAAGCCTTAGGCCTGCTCCTATCCATCACCCTTTGGACTCTAAGAACAGCAATGACTGGTGAGGAAAGAGGACTTTTCATGTACGGGAAGGGAAGGCACAGAATGGAAAGGGCAAGGAACACCTTGTCCCTCCGGCGCTGAAAAGAATCCTCCTCTAGAGAGTGACTTTGAGGAACAGAACACAGAATGGGGGGCTGCAACTTAAAGCTGAATACTAATGAGCAGCTTAAAAGCTCCCCCAGTGTTAGACCTCCTATTTACCCACCTGCGGCAGGAATCTACCCTAAGCACCTGTTTCCACCCCTAAGAAACTGAGGAATGGGAGAGAAAGTAACCTCCACACAATGACACTAGCCACATCCTCCAGTGCTATTGATGTGATCTTCAGATTGGATCTGAGGAGACTCCCATTCAGTCCCCCAAAAGTTGCCACCCTCCAGGTGGGACCTGGAGATCCCTTGGAATTATAACAGCTCTCCATACAGAGATCAATTCCACTGCCGAAAATGACTCCTTGGAAGCATTATACTTGGCTGAGGTCTCTTCCCTCCCCAGGATCAACTTCCAAATTTCTTCCCAAGATCAACTTTAAAATTTCTAGGAATTTCCCAGCTCACTTTAAGAAGAAGAAGCTCACTTGGTAACTAGAAGAAGAAGATATTGGATTTATATCCTGCCATATACTCTGAATCTCAGAGTCTCAGAGCTGCCACAATCTCCCTTACCTTCCCCTCCCACACACACACAACAGACGCCCTGTGAGGTGGGTGGGGCTGAGAGAGCTCTTACAGCAGCTGCCCTTTCAAGGACAACTCCTGTGAGAGCTATGGCTGACCCAAGGCCATTCCAGCAGCTGCAAGTGGAGGAGTGAGGAATCAAACCCGGTTCTCCCAGATAAGAAACCACGCACTCAGGGCTCCTTTTCTAGCAGGAGCGCCTCTGCATATTAGGCCACTCCCCCCTGATGTAGCCAATCCTCTTGGAGCTTACAGTAGGCTCTGTACTAAGAACCCTGTAAGCTCCAGGAGGATTGGATACATCAGGGGGCCTGGCCTAATACGCTGAGGAGCTCCTGTGAGAGAAAGAGCCCTGTGCATACTTAACTGCTACACCAAACTGGCTCTCTAATCCCTCTTCTTCCATGAAGCTCCTTGGGCCAATCCCTAATCTACTTTGAAGGGTTGTTAAGGAATTTTAGAAGGGGAGGAGACTTTGTATGAGGTCTTTGTAAGATTGCCAGGTCCCCCCCCGCAGCCCCCAGAGGGGGATGGGGGTAGGGTTGCCATATCCGGGTTGGGAAACTCCAGGAGATTTGGGGATGGAGCCTATGGAGGACAGGGACCTTTGTGAGGTACAAAGCCATAGGCTCCTCCCTCTAAAGCATCCATTTTCAACAAAGGGAACTGGTATCTGTAGTCTAGAGATGGGCTGTAATTCTGGAGGATCCCCCAGTCCTACCTGGAGGCTGGCATCCCTAACACTTTGGAGGGAGTGTGGGGCAATAATCTAGTAAATCTAATAGCAGTACTTGGGCTGGCTTTTAAATGAGAAGGTCGTCATGGATCTGTCCTATGGTTGCCAGCTTTGAGTCAGAAAATACCTAAAAAATTGGAGGGTGGAGCCTTTGAGGAGGGGAGGGACCTCGGCAGGGCACAATGCCCTAGAGTCCACCCCCCCAAAGCAGCCATTTTCTTCAGGTAAACCACGGGGTGCCAAGGGTAGCTCTCCAGATGTTTTTTTTTGCCTACAAACTCCCATCAGCCCCAGCCAGCATGGCCAATGGCTGGGACTGATGGGAGTTGCAGGCAAAAACCATTGGCCACCCCTGAGGTAAACTGATCTTCGTCACCTGGAGATCAGTTGAAACCCCAGGAGACCTTCAGTCACCAGCTGGAGGTTGGCAGCCCTTCACGAGCAATGTGGTTTAGCCTTCCGGGACTTGATGGAGAATTTGAATGTACTGGAATCTGCCAACAATGGAAAGTTCCCTGTCGGATCTTTATGGAGCCGCTCACTTAATGATCCAGAAATTTTTTTGGAATTAAAGTGCGCTCACTGCAATGGTGCAGTCATTAGCAAAGAGAATAGCTGGAGGTACCTGTAGCACTTGGCAGAGCAGCAGGGGAAACTTTCAAAGCGAGACATGGGCACCAGGGGCAAGTTTGCTCTTTAGATGGTGTGGTGTTCTTAAACTGTTACCATTTCTCACGTTTACGCACCACTTCTTCCTCAATTTGTAGTGAAACTCGATTAAACGCAGCAAAATAAACAGAAACAAAAACAGCAATCAAATCTACAGCAGGAATTATACCTCAGTCCACTTAAAACAGCAGACAAGTAGAGAAGGAAAGGAAAGGTCCCCGGTGAAAGCACCAGTCGTTTCCGACTCTGGGGTGACGTTGCTTTCACAACTCCGAGAATTAACAGAGTTCCTCTCTTTCCTTGCACACTGGACCATGTGCTTGCTGCACTTCTGAGTTCCTTGCGTACAATTTCTCCTAGACATCACCAGTGTGCATAGGTACACTGGCACAATGCAGGAGGGAAAAAGAAACACCCCTTTCCATACACACACACGGATGTTCTTAAGAACATAAGAAGAACCCTGCTGGATCATTGGTCCATCCAGTCTGGCATCCTGACTCACACAGCGGCCAACCAGTTCCTCTGGGCAGCCAACGACAGGGCATAGTGGCTGAGGCCTTTCCCTTATGTTTCCTCCTGGCTCTGCTAGTGCCTCTGAATGTTCCCCTTAGTTGCATGGCTAGTAGCCATTGATAGTAGGATTGATATTAATCTAATCCCCCTTTAAAGCTGTTTATTCCTATGGCCATCATGATAGCCTCTGGCAGTGAATTCCACATTTTAATTACTCGCTTTGCAATTTCCTTTTGTCTGTCCTGATTCTACTGCCCATCAGCTTCATTACATGCCCACGAGTTCTAGTATTTTGGGAGAGGGGAGAAAAAGTTCTCTTTGTCAGCTCTCTCCAGTGCATGCACAATTTTATAAACCCCTATTGTGCCCCCCCCCTCCCAGTCATCTCTTTTCTGCACTGAAAAGTCCCAAAGAGCCAGTTTGGTGTAGTGGTTAAGTGCACGGACTCTTATCTGGTAGAATCGGGTTTGATACCCCTCTCTTCCACTTGCAGCTGCTGGAATGGCTTTGGGTCAGCCATAGCTCTCCTAGGAGTTGTCCTTGAAGGGCAGCTGCTGTAAAGAGCTTTCTTGGCTCTACCTACCGCACAGGGTGTCTGTTGTGGGGGAGGAAGGTAAAGGAGATTGTGAGCTGCTCTGAGACTCTGATTTAGAGAGAAGGGGGGCGGGGTTATAACTCTACGGTCTTCTTCAGATTCTTCAGCCTTTCTTCAGCCCCCTCATCATCTAGGTTGCCCTCCTCTGCACTTTTTCCAGCTCTGCACTACTGTTCTTTTCAGGGTGGTGTTTCCCTGATGCTCACTTGAGCTCCTGCTCCTTTGTCAAACACAGCTCAAGTTGAAACTTCGTACAACCGTACATCCACACATCACATTAGGATTGCTTTTTCTTGTGGTGAGTTGTCAAATGGGCAATTGTGCTCGGGCAATATAGACGGGAGGAAAAAACTACAGGTGGGTTGGAGGTGGGGAAGAAGAGAAATTAAGACTGTGCTAAACTGGGCATGCACGCTGTTCTATATAATAATTTGAAATAAAAAGGGGACCAGGGGTGTGGATTTGCACCAATTCCATTTCAGAAAGAAGACTGAGACCGATTTCGCACCAGGGCTTGTTCCGGGTGGAGAGCCCTTTTGCCCCCAGCACTTCTCTCCGTTTTCGCACAAGCTGCCCCGGAGCTGCAAGTTGGTGTGCAGCTTTTCTTTGGCAAGCAGAAACTGCTTGTAAGAGGATCTCGCTTGCTGCAGAAAAGCGGCGCGCCAACTTGGCGCTCTGGGGCAGCTTGTGCGAAAATGGAGAGAAGCGTCACAAGCAAAAGGGCTCTCCAGCTGGAACAAACCTAATGTGAAATCAGTCTGAGAGTTGGATCCCTTGATTCAGTTCCAGTAATAGTAGCTATTGCCCTGACCTGAATGGTCCAGCTTGACCTCATCAGATCTCAGAAGCTAGGCTACAGCAGCTCTGGATAGCACTTGGATGGGTTACTATGCAGAGGAAAGCAATGGCAAACCACCTCTATTGGCCTCTTGTCTTGAAAACTGTTGTGTATGTGGATTCATTTGAATGTTCTTTACCAGTGTTCCTGCCTGGCTTATTGGAGCCTTAAGGACTGAGCTTGGGGACTCTAGAACAATGGGGAGTAGGATCCAAATCCCTGCTGCCCTGCTCCAATCATGGGCCCCCTGCTGGTTTGAATGATCCAATGGCGTCCTAGCATTGGAACCCAGGACTGTATATAGTTGGCCTCATTGGCTCAGTTTAGTCAGTCTTCTTAGCCACTAGTTACCATTCTGTAACTCAATAAAGAGCTATGATCATGGCAACCTCGTCTCTTCTATCCGTTGAACCCACTCTATTATAAAAACCCTACAGGATTGCTATATATCAGTCAAGGCTTGGTGGTGCTTTCCACTACCAACGGTGGCACTCAACAGAGGACAAAGTCTCTTCATCTGCTGCCAGATGTCAAGCCTGAGGATAGAACTACACATTATTTGTCCCTTGACTGGTGTCTTATTTTACAAATAACTTGAGTCACAGGGCAGCAGTTTAGAGCAGAAGACTGGAAGGGGAGAAGTTGTCTGTTTTCCCTTACACTTTTCCCCCATTCCAAAACACCTTCCTGAAGCTATTGTTTACATACAGCAACTTGCCAGTCCCCAATATATACAAGCTATAAATGTAACAGGTTCTTGAGCCAGTTTGGTGTAGTGGTTCAGTGTGCAGACTCTTATCTGGGAGAACCGGGTTTGATTCCCCACTCCTCCACTTGCACCTGCTGGCATGGCCTTGGGTCAGCCATAGCTCTGGCAGAGGTTGTCCTTGAAAGGGCAGCTGCTGTGAGAGCCCTCTCCAGCCCCACCCACCTCACAGGGTGTCTGTTGTGGGGGAGGAAGGTAAAGGAGATTGTGAGCCGCTCTGAGACTCTTCGGAGTGGAGAGTGGGATATAAATCCAATATCTTCATCTACCTCACAGGGTGTCTGTTGTGGGGGAGGAAGGTAAAGGAGATTGTGAGCCGCTCTGAGACTCTTCGGAGTGGAGGGTGGGATATAAATCCAATATCTTCTTCTATCTTCTTCAAGATTTGTTTTGGAACATTGCATCGGGTTTTGATCATAATGAGTTGGAGCTTCCATTTTGTTCTGCCAGCATCCACCGTGTCCTCTGGCAGAAGGAGCCTTCCATTGACAAAAAGCAGGGTAGGACCCATCCACAATTATTCCAAGAGGTTCCTACCTCTAGAACAGGAGTGGCCAAACATGCTTAATGTAAGAGCTGCATAGCCGCAAGACATTAACATCAGGTGTTTGAGAGCTGCAAGACAGGAAGGAAGGAAGGAAGGAAGGAAGGAAGGAAGGAAGGAAGGAAGGAAGGAAGGAAGGAAGGAAGGAAGGAAGGAAGGAAGGAAGGAAGGAAGGAAGGAAGGAAGGAGGGGAGGGAGAGGTGGAAAGAAAGCAACTTTAAATGCATTCTCCAAGCTGCTGGCAGGCTTGGCTTGGAGAAGTGAGAAAGAGAGAAATGCCTTCTCCAGCCCAGCTGATATGGCAGTGAGGGCTTTGAGAGCCACATAATATGTGTGAAAGAGCCACATGTGGCTCCCAAGCTGCAGTTTGGCCACCCATGCTCCGGAACACCATAAAAAGGACCCCACATCTCGAACACCAGGAGTTCTCCAACCCTCTCAGTTCTTGATAATGACCTTCTAAACACTCATCATGCTTGGGAAACGGCTCCTTCCATTTCACCATCCTCGACTAGCTACTATTTTATCCATCCGTTTCCATTGTCCATGGAACATTAGGATTCATTTGCTAAGGCCTGACATGTTCATACATCAGGTGATAAAGCCACCGTTTAATGACACCGTTGTCCTTCTGACATCCGCAGTGGCCAGTAAAGCAATGCTGTTACCATAAATCACAATTTCTACATTTTGATGAATGCGGGTGTCCGCCTAAAGTAATATTTCATCATCAAGCAGCCGTTCCTTCACGGTGCGTGGGTTTTTACCCTCCTTAAATATTTCTTTTTGAAAATGCAAACCTGAAGAACAGGGATGGTCCTGCACCTGGGGAGAAGAAAGTCCTTTTGAAACACGCAGCCCCATCGCTCATCGAGTGTCAGAGAAGCCAAATGTCTTGGGTCCAGTTCACTTGGAGCATCCAGGTTTTGATTTCCTTTCACCTTTGTGATTCTTCATTTCCACACCAGGCTCTAATTTGTTCTGAGCTGCCGTGGTGCAGTGGTTAGAGCTGGGGTAGCCAAACTTGTTTAATGTAAGACCCACATTGTCTACTAGACAGAGACCGATTCCCTACTAGTTTTATGCTGTTCTCATGCTCTTCGTTGTGGGCATCCGTCGGATTTCACACTATCTGCCCCAGGGCTGCAATTTGCTTCGCCTTCTTTGCACGGCAAACAGGAAGAAGTTTTTAGAAGATCTTGTTTGCTGCGTAGAAGAGGCGGAGTGAGTTGAAGCCCCGGGGCAGCTTGTGTGAAATCCGACTGAAGCCCCACAGAGAAGAGGAGAGTGAGAGCGGCATAAGGCTAGCGGGAGTTGGTCAGAGATTCCCCTGACCCTCCAGATTTGGTACTGACAATCCATTGTGGGTTATGTCAATCAGTTTGCATTGTCTACACATGCTGTAGATTTTTATTGATATATACCATGCACATGTAATACAGTATTTACGCAAATGCAAAGCTAGTTTTCACTGGTACCCCATTAAAAAAAAAAGATGGGTTTGCCTTACATTTACATACAAGTCCAATAATATTTTTTTTTGGGGGGGGCGTATGACATTTTAAAGGGGTTTGTCTTACATTTGGGATCTTCCTTTAGAAGATATTGAAGAAGATATTGGATTTGTATCCCACCCTATACTCTGAATCTCAGAGTGGTCACAATCTCCTTTGACTTTCCCCTTCCCCACAACGGACACCCTGTGGGGTGGGTGGGGCTAAAAGGACTCTCACAATAGCTTCCCTTTCAAGGACAACTCCTGCCAGAGCTATGGCTGACCCAAGGCCATTCCAGCAGCTGCAAGTGGAGGAGGGGGGGGATCAAACCCGGTTCACCCAGATAAGAGTCCACACACTTAACCACCACACCAAACTGGCTCTAGGGTAAATACGGTATTGAAAAAGTGTGCCTATTCTGCTTACTTATTTATTTAGTTCATTTATACCCTGCCTTTCTCCCCAGTGGCCACCAATGTTCCCTCTAAGCTGCAGAGTCTCGTGAGCAAAAATTCTACTCTGTGAGCTACTAGCATTAAAGTTGTGAGCTACTGGCATTAAAATTGTGAGTTACTGCATAACTTAGTTTGCTCTGGGGCCATTTTCCCTGAGCTAGGACAAAAATGTGTGAGCTGAAGGCTAAAAATCTGTGAGCTAGCTTATGCTAACTCAGCTTAGAGGGAACGCTGGTGGCCACCTAAAGCAGCATACATCATGCTCTTCTCCTTTATCTCCTTTATACTCACAACATCCCTATCAGGTAGGTTAGGCTAAGCAGAGTATGACAGGCCCAAGATCACCCAATGAGTTTTCATGGTACGTGGAGAGTCGAACTCGGGCCTTCCAAATGCTAGTCTCTCATCCACTACACCACACTGGCTCAAGGAAACAGAAAATGTGACAACGAAGACTTGTGAGATCAGTTTGTAGAAGAGACGAGTGAAACTGAAACACATTTTTTTTTTACACCGGAACAGAAGAGCTGAGAGTCGAAAGACTCTAGCCTACACTTTTTGACAATTTGTTTGTGCAAATAAGCCATTGCAGCTTAATCCCTATTGACAGATGGTTCACATCGCCCGCTGTCAACACAAACAATATATGTTGCCTTGCATTTAATGGGAGTGGAACATCTGATCAGCTTGAGCAGGTGTGACAACGTGGAAACTCACCTGTTTTCAAGGAATAAAAATGTCAGGCCGTTTATAGTCCAATTTCTGTGAGGGAAGTTCTCAAGCTTGGTGAGGATTTAAAAAAAAAACTGGCATAGGCACTAGGAGCAATCAGGGGTGGGATTCTAGCAGGAGCTCCTTTGCATATTAGGCCACACAACCCTGATGCAGCCAATCCTCCAAGAGCTTACAAGGCTCTTTTTTGTAAGTTCTTGGAGGATTGGCTACATCAGGGGTGTGTGGCCTAATATGCAAAGAATCTCCTGCTAGAATTCTACCCCTGTTAACAATAATAGCTCCATGTGGAATATTGGACACGGGCTCCAGGAAGTGGGGAAGATAAAAGGCTGGGATCAGACAAGCCAGGTAGTTGATGGAAGGGTGTTAACCAGGAGACTGAATTTCCCTCTGCAAAATGTGAACTCATTTCCCTGCAAGATGAAGCCTGCCCTTCACGGAATATATTTTGCCCTGTCTTTCTGTCCATCGCTCCCCAATGATTTCGTTTTTTCTGCTGTTGCAGGCATAGTTCATTGGTAGGTACACACAGTAGCCTTCCTTGATTTGTCAGCCTTTCTGTCTTCAGTGCACAGAAATATCAGGTCCTGATGTGCAGGGGTGGAATTCTAGCAGGACCTCCTTTGCATATTAGTCTACACCTCCCTGATGTGGCCAATCCTGCAAGAGCTTACAAGGGTCTTTTTTGTAAGCTCTTGGAGGATTGGCTACATCAGGGGTGTGTGGCCTAATATGCAAAGGAGCTCCTGCTAGAATTCCACCCCCGCCGATAATAAACACCGGGAATTATTTAACACTCACACAAAACATGTGTATATTGACAAACATATTCTGGAAACAAGAAGTAAAATATTCAAAGCCCGTTAGGGGAGGGCAGGATATAAATCTGATAAAATAAATGAATCAAAACAACATTTTCCTTCTCCTAGAATAAAGCAACTGTTCCTTTAAACATAATAGGGGCTCTCACTCAATCTCCGCAGGAAATATTTCATAAAGAGTTCCAATAAGCTACAGTTGCCTCAATAATATAAAATCAACTTTGTGTAGAACCCTTGAAGATCCAATTGTGCGAAGAAATCCAGCGTTCCGAAAGAGAGAATGAATCCGGGACTGTTCTCCTAGGACTTTTCGTGGTTTTGATCCTTCCTCAGCCTAATCTCTCATCAATGCCACTTCACAGAGCCACAGTGCATATTTTTAAGATTCAGATCAATGCATGTAATTCCCAATAAGTTGCAAATTAAATATGTTTATATTTGTCAATGTACACATGGTTTGTGTGAGTGTTAAATTACTTCTTCTTTCTATCTTCAGTGCCAGGATCTCTTCGGTGTTTCTGTGTTAAGCATTCCCGAATTCCAACAGATGCCTGAGCAAGAAATCCGCAGTGACAGGTGTGCAAACTTCAGTGGTCAAAATGGTTCTGCCGTCCCACTGAAGGTCTTCACTGACATGCTTGAGCTGCTGCTGAACTTTAAGTTAAATCCCACTCGGGCCTCTGTGGGGATTGTGATCTGTCAAGCTCAAGCGTTCGGGATGAAAGAAGGCCAGGAGGAATGGTTCAGAAGAGCCTGGTGGCCTAAGAGCTCAATTTGAAAACAAACAAACTGCTCCCATTGGCTCGAAGGCATTGAGCTGGAATTCTTGCCCATAACGTGGATCGATGCTCCTTCTTCACCCATAGAACAAAGTTTGAGTCCGGTGATGCCTTTAAGACCAACGAAGTTTAATTCTGGATATAAGCTTTTGCACGCGTGCGCAAGTGACACGTCTCCAGATACTTTTTAGGTATTTTATTTACTATACTTTGCTTATTTGGTAATACATAAATTCTTTTTGTGCACCTTGGCTGGTACCAGAAAGGCGGTTTAAGGCGCCCCAGGAGTGGCAGGTGAGCGCGCAGAAAAGTGCATCCAAAGGCACGCATCTGCTGTCCCGCTCCTGCCCTCAACCTGTCCCTACCTGACCTGCAGCCAGCCCAAAGAGGTACCATGTCTGAAGTGGTACCTAATTGCTGAAGTGCCTCCCTGGCACCTCCCAGAAAGCACCCAGGGAGTGGCAGATGGAGAGTGTGAGTGCTCCGGATGGCTCCCGGCATGCTTGTGGCCTGTCCCTGTTCTGTGGTCCATCCGGATGCTCCAGGGCATTCCAGTTTCTGCCAGCTCACTTCTGGGTCGGCATGCTGCTGCCCTGAGCCAGCGGTGTGGAACCACTGCTTATGTCTCTTATATCCATAGAAGCCCAGGAGAAACTTCACTACTGGAATTGTAATAGCTGGATAAGAGCCACCAAGCAAGAGTTCAAGCTTACTTGCTACGAGCAAGCCAGCATTGGGAACTAACAGATCAATGAACTATGTTCTTAGATGCTTATGTCTTTGGCAGAAAAAAGGAACATGCTCTATGGTTTCAATGGAGCCAGATCTGCAGCTACATAGACACTCGGAGTACAGCTTTTTAGTGTCACACCCACTTCAAGACATCAGTAGGTAGTACACTGAACCCGGCTAAAAAGAAAGTTCTTCTATAAGCTGGGATGATCAAGAAATCTGTATACAGACCTTAAGATACGTCAAGCCAAAGGAAGCAGGAGAGCACACGCGATGAACGTGGGGAACAGTATGTTTAGGTCCCAACCATTCCACATGGTTTAAGGTGTTGCCTTCCATGAAGATAGATCCAGGTGAGTAGCCATGTTGGTGTGAAGCAATAGAACAAAGCTTGAGTCCAGTGGGACCTTTATAGGGTTGCCAGGTCCAGTTAAAGAAATATCTTGGGACTTTGGGGGTTGAGCCAGGAGAATCTGGGGGCAGAAACAGGAGACATTAGGGGTGGAGCCAGGAGCAAGGTTGTGACAAGCACAATTGAACTCCAAAGGGAGTTCTAGCCATCATATTTAAAGGGACCGCACACCTTTTCAATGCCTTCCCTCCATTGGAAATAATGAAGGATAGGGGCACCTTCTTTTGGGGCTCATAGAACTGGACCCCCTAGTCCAATCTTTTTGAAACTTGGAGGGTGTTTTGAGGAGAGGCACTGGATGCTATGCTGAAAACTTGGTGCCTCGACCTCAAAAACAGCCCCCCCCCCAGAGCTCCAGATATCTGCAGATCAATTCTCCATTATACCCTAGGGGAATCGGTCTCCATAGGGAATGATTGAATGCCTAGCAGATATTTCCCTTCCCCCCCCCCACTTCCTGATGACCCTGAAGCAGGGGGAATGGCTCCAAACCGGGGGATCCCCTGCCCCCACCTAGGGATTGGCAGCCCTACACCTTTAAGACCAACAAAGTCTTAATTGAATTCTGGGTATAAGTTTTTGTGTGCATGCACATTCCTTCAGATACCGACATTCCATGTGGCTTAAGGTGGTGCCTTCCATGAAAACAGATCCAGGTGGATAGCTTTATAGGTCTGAAGCAATAGTCCAGTGGCACCATTAAGACCAACAAAGTTTAATCCTTCGTATAAGCTTTCACAATGCGCATGCACGCTTTTTCAGATACCAACCAGTCCGTGAGGTTTAACATGGTAGCCTTCCATGAAGATAGATCCAGGTATGTAGTCATGTTGGTCTGAAGCAATAGAACTAAGTTTGAGTTCAGTGGCACTTTTAAGACCAACAAGGTAATGTTGCCCATAGAGGGCCAAGTGCTGTTTTTGATCAAACAGGTGTTGCAGGTTTTTAAGCATCACAAAAGTCTCCACAGCCTTTTTGACCATGAAGGACAATGGTAAGAACATGAACACCACAGGAAATTTTATCTTCTGCCTCTGGACACAGCTTTACAGTACGCAGTACCATTCCTTCTATAAGAATGATTTCATAATTCTGTTTTGATCAGGAAAAAAAGAAATCCCCTTTTTGATTTTGTTTCTACCTTATGTGACTTGAAAACTTGATTCTTTATTTTCATGCCATTTACTTTTTTTTCTTGGGGCTTACTATGTATCCATAAATCAGTATTATATAGTAGACACGCCATGACATACACTGTGTACAAAAACTATATGCATCGCATATGCAAAATCATAGCAGCATAAATGCACAATGCAAATGAATCTACAATACCAACAGTCAAATGCTAAGAACCAAACCACAGAGGGGAAAAATATATGTAAACTCACATAAAAAGAAGCAGAATGGCTGGGATCACACACACTAAATAATGCACTTTCAATCCACTTTCAATGCACTTTACAATCGGATTTTACTGTGTGAACTTGCAAAATCCAGTTGGAAAGTGTATTGAAAGTGGAGAGTGCATTATTCAGTGTGTGTGACCACAGTCAACAGATCATTGCGGCTCAGCCTAAATACATTTAAATAGAACCCTCCACCTGCTTTCTCTTTAGAATATTTCAGTGGGGCCATCATTTTTTCAGCCAAAATATTTCCAAACCCACGTACTTGGCACAGTTTGCAGTTATAACAACTAAGCCCTAGAATTGGCTGACTCTTCTGGGCAAGAAAACACCTTCCATGCCAACTTCAATTGACATTTCCACAATTCATGCTAATTTGTCAAACTGAAAAGCACCCATTGTCTAACCACGTACCTGGCCTGGGCAGGGCAAAATGAACTGTCAGCCCTGCTGGCATCGAGGTGTACCTGCCAGCAGCCTTCATTACTCCTAGATGTGAAGTCCCTGCAATGATCTAGCTTTCCGGGCCAAGACTGGCCTCTGAGGAAGGCCAAACCCTGTTTGTGTTGGTAGGGAGAGAGAAGGTTGAGGGAAAAAAGCTCTTTTGGGAGTTGTCCTTGATAGGGCAGCTTCTGTACGAGCTCTTTCAGCCTCACCTACCTCACAGAGTATCTGTTGTGTGTGTGTCGGGGGGTGGGGGGAGGTAAAGGAAATTGTGACTGCCCTGAGACTCTGAAATTCAGAGTATGGGGGAGAGTATAAATCCAATATCTTCTTCTTCTTCTCTAATAACGCCAGGTAAGCCTTTCAGCAAACAAAACTACAAACTTCAGGCTGCATTGGAGACTCTGAACAGCCAAGTCAGAAGGTCACAGATGCCTTTAATAGCAAATCTAAGAGGCATGCACAGCCAGGGATATCAATCCAGATGCCCATTCCTGAACTCCCTCTCCCTTGATTATTTTAAAAAGAGCATTTAGAAAGCGTTTTGCGCCGGTGCATATAATGAATACAAGGGAAATGCATTATTTGTCTCTATGGGCAGGTCACGCTGGGCTGCCTGAAAACTCTGTTTGCTTTCTGACTTATCACCCAAAGTGGTTCCTGGCATGGTGAATAATGCAACACCCCCCTGCCAAGAGGCCCAGAACCCACAAGCTATACATCTTGAAAATGTTGGAGAAACAGAATGATGGCTCACAGGACTGGTTCAGAGGTGGGGAGGGGGGAGAAGCTGGAAAGTTGATGCAAAAGAAGGAAAGAAGAACTCTGGCTGAAAATAATCATCAGCTTGAACTTTTAGAGAAATGAGTGTTCCAGCGAGGCAAATTGCGGGAAAAGTGTACTAAACCTTAGCAGTAAATCAACATAAGAAGGAAAACCCACTGAATCCTGCTGAGATTCTTGCAGACAGCGATAGAGAGACATGACACATGAAGCTGCCTTAGGGATGGAATTCTAGCAGGAGCTCCTTTGCATATTTGGCCACACACCCCTGATGTAGCCAATCCTCCAAGAGCTTACAAGGCTCTTTTTTGTAAGCTCCGGGAGGATTGGCTACATCAGGGGTGTGTGGCCTAATATGCAAAGGAGCTCCTGCTAGAATTCCACCCCTGCTTACACTGAATCAGACTGAATGATCATAATGTCTACTCAGACTGGCAGCAGCTCTCCAGGCAGAGGGGTCTTTTCACTGCTAGATGCTTTAACTGGAGATGCTGGAGATTGAACCCTGGACCTTCTGCATGCCAATAAATCAAAAGTAGGTTTGCAACTTAACAGGCATGCATCTGGACAAGACCTGAACAGCATACTCAAGATTGCCACAGCACAGACATTGTCTTCAGCTTTTGATGCAATCGTTCAGAGCAAGTGGTGTCAGTTATCAGAAACGGTTAAACAAAATATTGCAAGAATGATAATCTTTTAAGCATATTTTAAGTTAAAAAAAACATTAATTGTGTTTGTGCTACCCGCTACCCGTCATTACATTTTATGACATACATGGCCTAGCCCAACAAGGTCTGGCCCTCATAACAAATGAGTTCAACTCCCCTGATTTCGTGTAAAGACTGGATTAGCGATGAGCCAACTGGCTCAGTTCAGAATTGGCATGGTCGTCATGATGAGTTGTCTCAGCAGGTGTTCAGAAAAGAAAAACTGGTCCAGAGTACTTTCTCCCAGCTCAGACTATTCTTAGTTGATTTGATTTAAGATCTTTTATGAGACTGTTTTGGTTTTTGCTGCTTGTAGTATGGTTGTGTGTTGCTTTTAAGAAGAGTCGAACATCCGCAAGCTCAGTTCACACCTTCCCTGCAATGCTCCTTTAAACTTTTTGTAAGCACAAATTCTACTTTGCAAGCTGCTGGCGTTAAAGATGTGAGCGAACAATTTGGCTACTGCATAAATTAGTTTGCTCTGGGGCCATCCTTCCTGAGTTAAGACCAAAGCTGGATTACCAATTAGGCCAAGAAGGCACTGGCCTATGGGCTCCCACACCTTTAGAAGTCCTGGGTTGGTTCCGCCTCCCCCCCGGTTTTCCCACCCCGCATGTGCTCTTTGCGTAACTTGCCTGGTGCGGCTGCTGCTGGCGTTGTTGCCAAGTTTGCCTCTCTCTGCCTCTCCCTTGCAGCTTAGTAAACGTTTTTTTTTAAAGTTTTTAAGATGGTGCCTGCAGGAGTGGGAAAAACTTTGGAAGCAAAATTTAAAATTAACCAAATTGTCGGTATTTAAAGAAAATGTATATAAAATGGTATATCGCTGGTACCTGACACCTGAAAGATTGGCTAAGACATATCCAAGCTATTCAAATAAGTGCTGGGAATGTGGGAAAATAAAGGGGACCCTTTTCCACATTTGGTGGCAATGTGAACATGCCAAAAAGTATTGGAACCAGATTAACATCTGGAGTCAAAAATTTTTAAAAGTAAGGTTCCAACATACACCAGTATTATATCTGTTGAGTGTGTGTAAGGAAAAAATGTCCAAACTAGAGAAAAAAACTCTTGCTTCATATTATTACGGTTGCTAGAATTTTATATGCAAAATATTGGAAAGTCTCTAAAATACCAGATAGGAATGAATTTTTACAAAAGCTATTGGAAGCCGCAGTGATGGATACGTTAACGATAAGACTAAGAGGAGGAAACTCACAAGAATGCAGAAAGACTTGAGATCCATTGTATTTATGGATAAAAAGTATGGGAATCAGTATGAGAAATTCGGATCTTTGTTATGGGAATGCCCCTTAAACTCCTGGTTTTGGTTGGGTGGGTGGTGGTTATGGTGTATGGTGATTGTCTATATAATTGCTGTTAAACAATTCTATTGTTTGTGATGTTTGGACAATAAACTTTTTATATTGAAAAAAAAAGTTTTTAAGATGGTGCCTGCAGGCTTCAGCGGGAGCTGTGGGAGGTGGGGCTGGTGCTCAGACTCTGAAATAATTTGCAAGGGGGCCCCCAAGATTTTGACTGCCTAGAGGCCTCCACAGGGTTTAATCCGGCACTGGCTACGACAAAAATGTGTGAGCCAGAGGCTAAAAAAACTCTAAGCCAGCTCACACTAACTCAGTTTAGAGGGAACACTGCCCACTTGTCCATCCCAAGTAGGGAGCTGATGTTTTTTGCATGCAGTTCAGGTTGTTCATGAGGAGCTTGAGCCTGTTCATTGGTCCTCTGGGAATCAGTTCTGCCATAGAGGTGCACCGTTGAGGGCTCTGTAGGATATTCCCCCAATGAAGAAAAAGAAGAAGAATTGCAGATTTATCAGAGATGCAGAGCAGCTTCCAATCTCCTTTACCTCTTTCCCCCACAAAGGACACTCTGTGAGGTGGATGGGGCTGAGAGAGCTCTCTCAGAAGCTGCCCTTTCAAGGACAACTCCTGTGATAGCTATGGCTGACCCAAGGCCATTCCAGCAGGTGCAAGTGGAGGAGTGGGGAATCAAACCCGGTTCTCCCAGATAAGAGTCCGTGCACTTAACCACTACACCAAACTGGCTCTCTCACACCAAACTGGCTGTGAAGTAAAATGGACTAAAGTAAAAAAGGAGACAGTCGAAGAATTGCCCAAGGATAGGTCAGCTTGTTAAAGAAAGATGGCCCTTCCTGCAAATCCTGACTCTCAGACTGATTTCCCACTCACCTTATGCCACTCTCCCGTTCCTCTTCTCAGCAGGGCTTCCTTCCCATTTCACACTATCTGCCACGGGGTTGCAAGTAACGTTGGCGCTTTTGCACAGCAAACAGAAAACTCTAAAAACCAGTTTCTGTTTGCCACATGAAAATGCCGATGTTACTTTAAGGCCCGGGGCAGATAGTGTGAAATTGGAAGGAAGCCCCGCTGAGAAGAGGAATGTGAGAGTGACATAAGGTGAGTGGGAAATCAGTCTCTGTCAGCATCAAGGCCTGGAAAAGGTGCGACTTGATGGTTTTATTGTAGCAGGAACTCATTTGCAATTAGGCCACACACCCCTGATGTGGCCAATCCTCCTGGAGCTTACAGTAGGCCCTGTACTAAAAGCCCTGTAAGCTCTTGGAGGATTGGCTACATCCGGGGTGTGTGGCCTAATATGCAAAGGAGTTCCTGCTACAGAAAAAGCCTTGATGGTTCTTAAACCTGTAACTGGGTGCTGGCAATTGCCACTACAGCAAGTCTCAGTCAACCAGCCATTTTAGTATTCCAGCCTATTTCCTAGAGCTGCTGAACTTTCACTCTGTCCCTGCTCACTACCTGCTTGGACTATGATGGGTTAACAAGAAAGGTTGAGGAAAGGGCAAGGAGTGGAGGAGAGGAGAGGAGAGGAGAGGAGATGCAATAAAGTGGGTCTGTAGGTGCTGAAATGGCTACAGTACATAAGGATCAGCAAATGTCGCAGTGACCTTTGAAGAACCAGGCAAACAGAAAAGATCAAATTGAATCCGAATCAATACATTAGAAGACATTGTGATTACTTTCACTTAACACCCACTACACAGCTGAAGTGAGAAGGACTTTGATTTGAAAGGGAAAATTCCCATTTTCCTTTCTTTGGAACATTGTAGTGGAAAGAATTCCAGAAGGCTTATGTTGGAAGGAACTCTTGATACAGGAGCTGTATTGTCTATGCATTCTTCACACGAGTACACATATCCCCTACAAAGCCCATGATGCAGTGAAACTGTGAGCAAATGCATCAGCATAAAAACTCCCAGCTTTATTTGAATCTTACTAGCATAGAAAGCACAAATGGAACCAGCTGGAATAATAGTTCCCATGATGACGCTGCACGCTCCTGGATAGACTGTGAATTTTTAAATCAATCAATCATCTATCTATCATATGGATGGACAGGTGATAGATAAATAGATAGATATTACAAATATATATATTTCCTTGATGATCCAACCAGGACTGCAAATGTACATGTGAAAGCATCCAGGACAAATTCCTTCCAGAGGTGAGAACGTATTGTGTGTTGATGACTTCTTCAGTGTGCAGAAGGACACGGAGACTTCTGAACAGTCCAAGAATAATTTGAAACATCATCAAAAGTACCAGGGAGTCTTGCAAAAGTACCAGGGAGTCTTGCAACACTGGTTTACTTTTCCTGCCCTGGACTTCCAGAATGGTATGGTTGGCTCCAGTGGTTTAGGAAATCCTTAGTGAGATACAGTCCAAGGAGAATATCTCCTAGAAGTGTCTGAGATCTTAGGGCTGTTAACTCTGGGTTGGGCAATTTCTGGAGATTTGGGGGCAGTGCCTGGGGAGGATGGAGGTTGTGGGAAGGTCAGGGGGATGTGATGCCATACGCTTTGCCCTCTAGCTGCCACTTCCTCTAGGAGAACTCATCTATGTAGTATGGAGATGTTGAGATACTGGAGAACTTGAGGACCTCTTGCTGTTGGAGAGGCAGCAGCAGAGGGGGGGGGGGGTGGTCAGAGCCACAATCTGCTCACAGCTTTGGGCAAAGATGGTGGTAGTGTCCAGGGGTGAAATTCTAGGAGGAGCTCCTTTGCATATTAGGCCACACCTCCTGATGCAGCCAATCCCCCAAGAGCTTACAAGGCTCTTTTTTGTAAGCTCTTGGAGGATTGGCTACATCAGGGGTGTGTGGCCTAATATGCAAAAGAGCTCCTGCTAGAATTGCACCCCTGGTAGTGTCTCATCCTGCTACAATAGCCCTATCTGATCTATATAGAAGGCAGTGCAGTGAATGGCCAGGACTCCTCTCTAGTCACATTTGCTCTCATCTGCCCAGGAGAATTAGAAGCTATTGTTGCTAGGTAGAGTTGATGCTGCTTCTTTGTCTTCTCCTTCTGCTTGGTAGCATGTACTGCTCCTCTAAGCAGTTTTCACTATTTACTCAGGGTGAATGACAAGGGGGCATTGGCATGCAGTGGTCATTTTTGTTGGCTTTTGTGGCCCATCTGTGATGGGACAATCGATAGCAAAACGGGCTCCTCCATTAGAATAACAATACAAAACTGCACAAAAAACAGGAAGACACACCTCCTCAATAGCATATCTTATATCACTTATATGACTAAAATTGTATGCAATAGTTAGTACAAAACTATTCTATTCCTATATCTTCAACAGTAACAAAGCACTCTAATCATATATTTCCAACTGTAACCAAGTACTGATAAGTCTCACAATCCACATCTCATTATACAAATACACTCTATAAGTGAAAGTCCTTCAAAACGAGTGCTCAAAGAATCGTTTAACAAGACAAAAAACTCTGGAAGACAGTAAAACTCTCAGAAAGACGCTGAGGTCTCTTTCTCCTGAGGTCCCTTGCCTGACAATCGTTTCCACTGGAAGTAAGGTCTTTTTTGAGGGCTGGGATCAATAATTTTGTATGGAACGGTAAAGCCTTCCACAGTTACAAGAGTGGTCAACCCGACCTTCAGTTTGAAAACCTGGCAAGCTGTTCTGTGATGGGGGCATGTATGCAAGTGGGGAATGCGGAGTAGAAGGCATAAAGACATCCCAAGAAGACAAACTGTTGGATCCTACTAGCTTTTTGACTGGTGCAGGAGGAGGGGTGATCCCCACAACCTGATCTTTCATGGGTTTTGTCCATGTGGTTCCCCATGATCCCCAGCATAGTCATTTCAGGGGTCAAAAAAACCCCTTCCCCCTTCTCTTTGTACCAATGGAATAGCTGGTAGGCTACAACCAAAAGAAAGAAGGAGGGGTCAGAACTCAAAGCAGAGCAACTGCTTTGCATGCAGAAAGCACACCATCCAACATTTCACGGATGCAAATAGGGGCAGGCTTTAACCAAGTCATACTTAGGGTCTCCCGTTTTCTGCTTCTGACATCATTAGTTTCCTTGCTATAGATTCTTCCTGCCCAGTCCCTTTTTGTTGTTGTTGGAGAAGAATAATCTTGGATTAAAATAAATAAATAAAAAGTCATACTGAGGATCTCCCCTTCCCACTTTTGACATTACAAGCTCTTCACAGCGCACTGTATTCATTGCCTTTATAGTAGAGATGCTGCAAATTTTGCCACAAATGCATTTGACAGTCAAACTTACCACATTTGTGTCAATCAGACGCCAGTCAATCACTTGATCTCTTCCATTTATGACGAACAGCTGGAAGCATCTGGTTAAGAGGCGTGCATCAGTTTTCGCAATACTCCACAATGCATGAAGGTGCTGTTGATTCAAATTGATTGACATCCATTAGCATAAAGAAGAACTACTTAGATTCAGGTGGGTAGTTCTGTTGGTCTGAAGCTATAGAGCAAAACTGGAGTCCAGTGGCACCGTGAAGACCAACAGAGTTTAATTCGTATGAATGCATCTGATAAAGTGTGCCTGCACACAAAAGCTTACGCCCAGGATCAAACTTTGTTGGTCTTAAAGGTTCCACTGGACTCAAACTTCGTTCAAGAACGACTCAGATGAACACCACAGAGTAGGAGTTGATGGAAAACACAGCATTCATTAATGACCGATTTATATGATTTGTGAGTGATCTAACTGTCTATTTAAACAATTGCCTGCTGAACAGAGCAGTCACGTAGCAAAGTTGCAGGTGTGTATATTAGAATTCTCTCAGAATGTGTGAGTACGCACATGTGCAAAAAACCAGTTCTGCTCTCCTCCATGGCTAGGAAAACAACCCAGTGAAGCGACCTGTCAAAGACTGACGAACAGTTTGAGGAATTAAACCATTCATCAAAAAATCAGATCCACATTCACAACCAGCGAATAGGACAGGAGCCGAGGTTGTCAAACCAACGAATATTCAAGCATCCTGATTCTGCAATGACCTAGTTGAAAATACAAGGTTGTTTGTTCCGGTTGACAAGGGGTTGGAAAGAGCATTGCCAGACAAAACTGCTGTCTGTCTCAGTGGCTGGAGCATGTGAAATGTCAGTCCATGCTCTGTGGGGTGCCTTAGCGCTCATGGATAGGCATATACTTGAATGAGGGCTCCAGACAATCTGCCTCTATCCTCCGCTCAAAGACTAAACTTCTATCTAGACATCCTGGGGATGAAGCCAAAGCCTCATGAAGCCAACAACTGGGCACTAAGATAAGTTCACAATGGTAGGAGCATAACAACACCAACAACAATTGGTTCCTGCCTCCTCCTCCCCTCCTCCCTTCTCCTCTGTATTAATAGTATTATTACAATTTAACCAGGAAACACAATGATTTATTAAGGCCAAGAAATCAGAACAATTCCTTAGTAAACAAAGAGAGTTGGGTCATATGAGATGGGTTCCAGATGCGCTCCAGTTACAACTGAGAGCACTTGTAGGGTTGCCAAATCCAATTCAAGAAATATCTGGGGACTTTGGGGTGGAGCCAGGAGACTTTGGGGGTGGAGCCAGGAGACATTGGGGGTGGAGACAGGAGCAAGGTTGTGACACACATGATTGAACTCCAAAGGGAGGGCTGACCATCACATTTAAAGGGACCGCACACCTTTTCAATGCCTTCCCTCCATTGGAAATAATGAAGGATAGGGGCACCTTTTGGGGGGGGCTCATAAAATTGCCCCCCCTGGTCCAATCTTTTTGAAACTTGGAGGGTATTTTGGGGAGAGACACTGAATGCTATGCTGAAAATTTGGTGCATCTACTTCAAAGAACAGCCCCCCCGCAGAGCCCCAGATAACCGTGGATCAATTCTCCATTATACCCTATGGGAATCAGTCTCCATAGGGGATAATGGAGTGCCCAGCAGACATTTCCCTCCCTCCCCCTGCTCCTTGATGACCCTGAAGCAGGGGGAGGGCCTCCAAACTGATTGACAACTCTAGATAGCAGGATGTTAACGAAGTTCCTCTTCTGTTGAGAACTTTCTGCCATTGCTTGGTGGGGGTGGGGGTGTTTTTCTCACTGAGGGTCTTCAAGCAGAGACCGGACAGCCATCTGTCAGGGAGGCTCTGTACTTGGGTTTCCTGAATGGAGCAGGGGAGTCAGATTAGGTGGCCTATAAGCTCCCACCCAGCCCTGACATGGATGGCCAAGGCTAGCTAGATCTTGTCAGATCTAGGAAGCTAAGCAGTGCCAGCCCTGGTTCATACTTGGATGGGAGACCACCAAGAGAGCTCTTGATCCTATGCAGAGGCAAGCAAAGGCAAACCACCTCCAGATGTTTCTTGCCTTAAAAACTGTATGGGGGTTGCCGTAAGTTGGCTATAACTTTGATAACACTTTCTACCATCACCAAGCTCCCATCCAACTCGGTGTGGAATAAAATGGTCATGGGGAACATACAAGCCTGGGACATCCAGGTCAAGGTGTAGAATAAAATGCGTCCCCCATAACAACGACAATAATAGTGTGCCCCATAGCCATGGGGTTTTCAAGGCAAGAGACATTCAGAGGTGGTTTGCCATTGCCTGCCTGTGCATAGCAACCCCAGTCTTCCATGGGGGTCTCGCATCCAAGTATTAACCTGGGCTGACCCTTCTTATGTTCTGATATATGATGAGGTTGGGCAATCCTGGGTCATCCAGGTCAGGACATGGAATAAAACACTTCCCCACTAATAATAACATTGTGTGCCATTAAGTTGCAACTAACTCATTGTGTGCCATTAAGTTGCAACTAACCCTTAGCCATGGAGTTTTCAAGGCAAGAGACAAGCAGAGGTGGTTTGCCATTACCTACCTCTGCATAGCAACCTTTCCCATCTGCAACTACTAGCCAGGGCTGACCTTGAAGAAGACGGCAGATTTATACCCTGCCCTTCTCTCTGAATCAGAGTCTCAAAGCGGCTTACAATCTCCTTCCCCTACAACAGACACCCTGTGAAGTGGGTGGGGCTGAGAGAGCTCTGCCAGAAGCTGCCCTTTCAAGGACAACTCCTGCAAGAGCTATGGCTGACCCAAGGCCATTCCAGCAGCTGCAAGTGGAGGAGTGGGGAATCAAACCCGGTTCTCCCAGATAAGAGAGCTATGGCTGACCCAAGGCCATTCCAGCAGCTGCAAGTGGAGGAGTGGGGAATCAAACCTGGTTCTCCCAGATAAGAGTCCACACACTTAACCACTACACCAAACTGGCTCTTGCTTAGCTTCTGAAACTGGGCTAGGCTGGACTATTAAATGCTTTCAGGGATTTTTTTTTTCAGCAGGAACTCCTTTGCATATTAGGCCACAAACCCCTGATGTAGCCAATCCTCCTGGAGCTTACAGTAGGCCCTGCACTAAAAGCCCAGTAAGCTCTTGGAGGATTGGCTACATCAGGGGTGTGTGGCCTAATATGCAAAGGTATTCCTGCCATAAAAAAGCCCTGTGTAAATAAAAAAACCCACTAAGAGACACCATAAATTTTAAACGACAAGACAGTGTAATGTAAAGGTCAGTGGTGTTCTGACAAAGCTTACACATAGAACTTCAGATAGAAAAGAGCATGTAGCAAAAAAAAAAAAACATTAACAGAAGACAGTTCAAAAGCAGTCTTTGCAATCACAAAGGAGTGACAATATTCAAGTATTCAGTTCATGGAACTAAAAGAAGCCCTTCCAAAGACATCTGTTCTAGATATCAAGACGTTTCATCCGTCTTCCTTCAGTTTGGAGGCTTATTTATCACTGGAACCCAATCCTTTACAATACATTCACAGGAGACCAACAAGGGTCAGAACATATCTGTAAGATTTCCACGTTATTTACACAGCTGTATGCTAAGATCCTATAGTTTCGCCCTGGCTGCTGTTAAATGGGCATCACTAGCAGGAGTGCATGAGCAGAAGCCACCTCTGTTGGCTTGCAAGGGAAGTGGCTTTTGCTGCAAGCAGTTTGTTCTTATTACAGAAAGCATACTGGAGAATTAGAGGTGTCAGAAAGGGTAACTGGCACAATTAAAGGCCTCCAGGGTCTGGCTGCAAGAAGAGGTTAGGAAAACGAGTCTGAAATTCATTAGAAAACAGGAGATGACACACAGACACGATTGAGATATAAAATGCCGAAGAGCGGAGAAACTTGGAATGCCATGAAAGGAGCTGGAAAGTACTGGCTTGAAACAAAAACACATGCCTTGAAAAATGGACCAAGGAGTTTGCAGCAGCATCCAAGGCTTATTAACACAGCCACAGGTGATGCAATAGCTAGGGATGCTCTCAAAGTGCTCTGCATTTCACTCCGGCTTTTGGAGTTCTGAATTACCTGGGCTTGTTGCTGAAGCAGAACTGATACGTTAGGAAACCTCCACGGCTCTGAAATGTGTATGCATGGCTTGCCTCAGTGTTTGGTTCAATAATTTCATTTGGAGTCTCTTCTAAAGTTGCATCTGAGTTTTGAGAACACATTTAATTTGGAAGTTCAAGCTGAGTTTCTGGCTTCGCCCCTCTTGGGCCAAAACTGCAGCTGTCTTTCTTTTCCCCCCAGAGCAAACCAATGAAAATTCATAGAAATGTGTTTGTGTTAAGTGCTGCGGTCGCTTCTGGTTTAAGATGACCCTATGAACAAATGACCTCCAAAACATCTCACCCTTAACAACCTTGCTCAGGTCTCGCCAGGGCTTTTTTCTGTAGCAGGAACTCCTTTGTATATTAGGCCACACGCCCGTGATGTAGCCAATCCTCCAAGAGCTTACAAGGCTCTTATGCAAAGGAGCTCCTGCTAGAATTCCATCCCTAGATTGAACTGAGAACTGTCAATATACAAAGCATGTATTATAGGTTACTACAGAGCTTACTGTAGGCCCTGTACTAAGAGCCCTGTAAGCTCTTGGAGGATTGGCTACATCAGGGAGGTGTGGCCTAATATGCAAAGGAGCTCCTGCCACAAAACAAGCTCTGATCCCACTCATCCACATCCCCACCTGCCTGTGTGATCTTCCCTTCCACCCATTCCTGAGCCTTCCCATTGCCCGTGCTCTATTTCCCTGCTGCTGCTGGGTGGTGTGTACAAACCGGAACACCGCCACTGTGCCTGCCAAGAGGGTTCTGACCTGCAGGTTCTTCTCTGGCAGCCTGAGGCTGGGGGGCTCTATGGCAGTGGGCCCCACCAGAAACCCCAGACTTTGGTAGCTGTCCCACTTCAGGTATGCTACGCCAGCCCCGGATGTGAACGTGCCCTTGTTGCAATAAAGCCCCACCTCAAGAAAGAAGGCTTGGTTGTATTTTATAAATGCACACATGTGCAAGGGTCATGCGCAGCAGAAGGAAAATGCAAATGAATGGAAAGCTACAGCAAAGTGCACATGCTTTAATTCCAAAAATAATTTTAGAACTTCTCCTAGTTAAAGACTGAGAGGGAATGGAGTTCCTGAGCAACCAGGCCAATCTGCTCATCCTTCATCAGAGCCGTGGGAAACGCATTGGAAATGGCGACCTGGATTGGCTTCCACCAAGAAACTCAATCTTTCCTGCGGCTTTTTACCATAAATCAGAGTTTCTCCAACTCCCTTCTAAACTTATCCCGTCTCCTGTCTCCCTTCAGTTCCATCTGTTCCATAGCAGAATGTTCAGAGACCCCAGCGCACAGTTCTGCAGATACTGTCTGCTGTTGCATGTAGAGATTGGCGCTCTAACCCAACACTGGCATCTGGAAGGGGAATAAAACATGACGTTTCTGATCCTTCCAAAAAGCCACATACAGGGGAACATTTGAACAAAGCAAAGCTCTTTCCAAGTTGGGAAGCCATCAAGCTCACATATGCGACGCAAATTAATCAGGATCCTCTGCAAGAAAATATTCCGCCTGTCCATGTTTTTGGCTTAGGAGAGGAGGAATCCTTCATCTGCCTTAGGATCCTATCCCTCCCTAGAACTTTGGGCTCAATTTTCAGAGCTTCCCATGTCCTTCCATTTGCAAACCACTGCCACAAGCCACTTGCACATGGCTTAAATGAAGACTGTTGTGGTCCCACATGGTTGTCTATGGCTTAGTTCTTGTGGTCAATTGCTTCCTATGGCTAGATAAGACTCTATGAACATATGGAACCCTGAGTAGCCCATCAGATTCAGTATTATCAGATTGAGAGTGGCTCTCCAGAGCCTCAGGGAGATAAGTCATCCCCAATACCTGTTGCCTGAAATCCCTTCATTGGAGACACCATGGATTGAACCAGGGGTGGAATTCTAGCAGGAGCTCCTTTGCATATCAGGCCACACACCCTTGATGTAGCCAATCCTCCAAGAGCTCACAAGACTCTTATGCAAAGGAGCTCCTGCTAGAATTCCACCCCTGGATTGAACTGTCTATACATGAAGCATGTATTATAGCACTGAGCTACAACCTCTCCATGCAAATTGCAGGGGCAGTCCAGTGGAAGAGCCTCTGCTTAGCAAGCAGAAGGTCCCAGGTTCAATCCCCAGCATCTCCAGTTAACAGGACCCTGCAGTAGGTGATGTGGAAGACCTCTGTCTGACACCCTGGAGAGCTGCTGCCAGTCTGAGTAGACAATATTGAGCTTGATGGCAGCTTCACATGTGTTCCATATACCATCCGGTAACTTTTCCATATTCATCGACATTGTCTTGTCTGATGGGAAACAGCCTCCGAAATCTCTGGCAAAGGTTTGTCCCAGGCATTCAACTGGTTTATGAATGGTGAGGACAAAATCTGAGACCGCATGCATGCAAAGCATGCACTTACACACTGGGCATGGAAGAAAAGACATTTTTGAACAGGGATGGTTGCTGAATGAGCACTGAATGAGGTTGCCAGTTCTGTACAGGGGGATATGCAAGGATGAGGCAATGGATTCTTACAAACTGGCATGCTTCCAGAGCAATGAACCAGAAGCTTCCAGTTGTCTATTTTTGCCAGACTGACTGCCAGAAGGTGTGATCTATCTGAAGCTCCAGACTGTCCATTACCTCCTTCTTTGGTCCAAAAGAAGGGAAAGGGTGACAGGTGGCCACACATTCCAATGCTGCTTCCTCATATTTGATGTGGCATTTGATTATCCACCTTGAGCATGGGTTCCTTCTCCAGCTCAGAACTAGCAAAATTAGACTGGGTGTGTATGTTAGGTAAAACATCGTTACTACATGTCAAGGGTCAGATCTGGTGGATAAGAGAGAAGCTGGTTTCTAGTGGGCATATTCCCATAAATTACCAAGCTGAAGTGAAGGATAAGCAGTCTGAGGACAGCTTACCTGAGCAACAGGTTGCTCAGCTTCAAGAGGGGATGGGATAAACATATGGAGCAGAGGTCCATTAATGGTTATTAAGCACAAGGTATGCATGGAACTCTTTGTCTGGGGCAAGTGATGCTCTGTATTCTTGGTGCTTGGGGGGGGGGGGGGGCAACAGTGGGAGGACTTCTAGTCTCCTGGCCCTACTGGTGGACTTCTTGATGGCACCTGGGTTTTTGGCCATTGTGTGATAGAGTGCTGGACTGGATGGGCCACTGGCCTGATCCAACATGGCTTCTCTTATGTTTTTAACCTAAGAAACCAAATTAGAGTTGGATAGTTTCTAGGATTCTATTTGGCTCTTGAGTTATCAGAGCACAGCTGGAAGCTATTGACCTGGACGCTGCAATTCCCATCCGTGGCCACCCACTGTGGTGGTGCCAAAGGGCAACAGAGAGTAAGCAGCTCCCTGTTACGGCAACCTACAAGGAGTAAATTGTGCCCAGTTCCCTCTGCTTTCACTAGAGTTCCCAATTTGAGACCCCTGATACCACTGAAAAAGCAACACATTTTGCCTGGACCATCAATGGTAGTCCTAAAGAACTGGTGGGCATATTCTGAGTAGATCATATTGGCAAAGATGGCTATATTTGCATAGCTGACAGCTCTGATTTGGAAAAGACAAATAGGCAGTTAACACACCCTGCCTGCCCAGAGATGCCCTGATGGGGTGAAAGGGTTTCTGGAAAGAACAGCTCATCAGCTGTCCTCCAGTTGGCCAAAGTCATCGGCGGAGGCATGTTAATGAGGTTGGAAACGGAGGTACAGCTGGCAACTGTACTTGGCAGGCAGTTTTCCATGAGCCTCAAAAGCCTGGCAAGGGCCAGCCAGGCCCATGAACAGACAGCAGTTTCCTGCTGCCCTCTGGCTCACTCCAGACTGTTCCCAGTGGGCAGAGTTTCACTGCCCGGCTGGATGAGGAAACTGCTCATGACACATGCACACAGAATCTGACATGCTGGCATGAGCACACAGCCACTGAACTGTGGATGCGCTCCAGATTTTGCTTTCCCACTGCCAGACGTTCCCTTTGCAATTCTGGAAGCCTCCGGATCAGAGCGCAGCTGAAATGTCACTGGCAAACATTTTTGAGGTGAAAAAAGAGAGGAATTTCGAGGGGCTGAATGGTTCTCCCGAAAGAAGAAGAGATTGGATTTATACCCTGCCCCTCACTCAGAGTCTCAGAGTGGTCTACAAACTCCTTTCCCTTCCTCTCCCCACAACAGGCATCCTGTGTGGTAGGTGGAGCCGAGAGAGCTCTCAGAAAACTGCTCTAGAGAGAACAGCTCTGAGAGAACTGTGACTGACTCAAGGTCGCCCAGCTGGCTGCACGTGGAGGAGTTGGGAATCAAATCTCCCAGATCAGAATCTGCACGTTAACCACTACAACAAACTGGCTCTCATCCCCTCCCCAAAAACCTCATCCCAACCTGAGCTGCTGGCGCTTTACTATTTGTTGTGAAGACCAGGCTGTTGTCGCCTCCCGTAAAAGCATCTCAGGATGCAGCCGAACTCTTAAATCACATCAGTAAAAGAGCCGGGCCCCCTAATGATAAAATATGATCATTGCCTGCATTTCTCTTCTGAGTCGGCAAGACTGGAAGGCGACTCAGCGTCAGCTTCTTCCCTGTTATAAATCTCGGTAACTAAGGAATGTGACAGGTTGTTGCACTTTACATATGAGAAGCGCATCCTGTAAATCCTGGCTGCATTAACCGCTGAGCTGGTTGCTCCTACTTTCTCTTTTTATTTACAATCTTTCAGCCACGGGAGCCAGCGGAGGACTCGAGGAGATGAAGAACAGAGCTATTAATTCTCCGTGTCAGCTTGTCCTAACATTTGGACACAGGAAAAAACAGAGCCGTTTCTCTCCCCGGTTCTTTTGTTTGAATCTTGACTTTCAAAAGGGCATGCCTGGAAATGGGTTCTATTTACTCCAATTTACTTTCTTTGATACCGACCGGCGTAGACGTAGGCTCCGTCACACGCGTTCCTGGCTCTCTAAGGAGTTTTTGATTACATCTTAAACCTACCCCTTAGGAACATAAGAACTCAAGAAGAGCCCTGCTGGATCAGACCGGTGAGCAGTGCCGGATTAAACCCTGTGGAGGCCCCTAGGCAGTCAAAATCTTGGGGGGCCCCTTGCAAATTATCTGAGTCGGAGCGCCTGCCCCACCCCCCATGGCCCCCGCTGCAGCCTGCAGGCAGCTTCTCAAAAGCCTTTTTGACAACACTGCAGGGGAGAGGCAGAGAGAAGCAAACTTGGTGGCAATGCCAGCTGCACCAGGCAAGTTGAGCAAAGAGTGGCTCATTTGCTGGCTTTGCGTGCAGGCTCCATGGGCTGCAAAGCAGGGGGAACACCATGGGGGAAAGCTGGCCTGGGGCCCCTAAAGGCATGGGGCCCCCTAGGCCATTGCCTACTTGGCCTAATTGTTAATCCAGCCCTGCCAGTCAGCCATCTAGCCCAGCATCCTGTCTGACACAGGGGATAACCAGTTTTTCGGGAGGTCCCTTCCTTCAGAGCGCTGCATAATTCTTCCCTCTTCCACGGAGGTTACTGTAAAAGAAAACACCTCAAAGCCTCTCCAGGTAACAAAAATAATACTCATTATTCCTATTTATCCAGTATTTACTAGTAACAAACACAGTGCTTAAAGTGATAGCCAAACACAATATAAACATACGTATTTATACAACACAAAATCCCTCCGGAACCGAAAGCACACGCTGCTCCTACTGTATGATGGATCAATGTCCTATAGACCAGTCCAATATTGTTTCGAGTGCAGAGACTCTTCTTCTTGGGACCGTCTTTTTTATTGCTGATTCAGTAGGTAAGTGGTGGTGCTTCTTTTGACTTTTGCTGTAAAGTATACCAAACATTTGTGATAGTCTCATGTAAACTAAACAAGCATCTCTACATAAAATTCAGCCACAAATATTACATTCTAGGCAACCAAGTGCATGTAAATAAAATGTGTCGCATTATTAACTCACTCTCACTTTCATGGCTTTGTTCTCATTTCTCCTTGCAACACCTGAAAATTATCTTCATATCCTGTGCTCGAAACAATATTGGACTGGTCTTGGATATTGTTGGACTTGTATCACAGCTCTGTATTTTTTCTATAGGGCATTGATCCATCATATAGTATGAGCAGCATGTGCATTCGGTTCTGGAGGGATTTTGTGTTGTATAAATATGTTTGTTGATATTGTGTTTGGCTATCACTGTAAGCATTGTGTTGGTTACTAGTAAATACTGGATAAGTAGGAATAATAAGATTATTTTTGTTACATGGAAAGGCTTTGCGGTGTTTTCTCTTACGACAATCCTGACGGATAGGTTAAGGGGGAGGATGTAACCAGCCCAAGGCCACCCACTGAACTTCATGGCCAAGTGGAGAGCTGAACCCGGATACGCCCTGTCTAATGCTCTAAACCGTATACCACATGGGCTCTCCCACTGGTGCATACAAGCTACAGAAAAGTCAGAAAGCCTGTGATCACACACACTAAATAATGTACTTTCCATCCACTTTCAATGTACTTTCCAACTGGATTTTGACGGTTCACAAGGTAAAATCCAGTTGGAAAGTGCATTGAAGGTGGATCAAAAGTGCATTATTTAGCATGTGTGATCACAGCCGAAGTGAGCGTGATGGTTTCTTGGGTTGAGTCCTTTTAATGAACTTCACTTCAAAAGGCACAACTCCATTTCCCCACCATCTGTAAATCCCTGAACTGATTTAGGAATCCCTGAACTGATTTAAGAATAACATAAACTTTTATTTATGGAGCTAACAAACTGGATAAGAAAGAGGAGAGATAAACCTAACTGCTGTACTAGCTGAGGGGCGGGGGGGAGGTTGCAGGGAGGATGGAAAATTCTAGAAGAAAAGCCTAAGGATAGTATTCTGCATACAGAAGAGGTTTAGCCCCTTAAGAAAGCAGGTACCTTCCCACAGTTACCCTCCTGTCTAGCTACAGTAGGAGTCCTCAATCTTTTCTGAGCAGGTGAGTACCTTTGGAATTGACAGCGTGGTGGGCATGGCCACTAAATGGCTGCTACAAAATGGTTACGCTAGGAGGTGGAGTTGGCCACACAATGGCTCAGTCAGACACTGAAGATCCTTGTGTTGTGGTGTGGCTGCTGCCAAAGCAACATTTTTTAAAAAATCCACAAAGCCAGTCAAATCTCCAGTGTTATGCAGTAAATAAATCTCTGCAGAAGCAGGGGTGGAATTCTAGCAGGAGCTCCTTTGCATATTAGGCCACACACCCCTGATGTAGCCAATCCTTCAAGAGCTTACAAGGGTCTTTTTTGTAAGCTCTTGGAGGATTGGCTACATCGGGGATGTGGCCTAATATGCAAATGAGCTCCTGCTAGAATTCCACCCCTGCCCAGAAGTATATTGCAAAAAAAAAAAAAAAAAAGGAGGGGGGTAAACTTACATTTAGTCAAATAGATCCAGTTCACATTCAGGCTGCAGTCAAAAGTTGAGAAAGAAGCCTCATCTAAAGAGGACTTTCCCTATCACAAATGGCCAGCTTGCCCAGCATCATGTGTGTGGGCATATGAAGGCATTGTATCTACAGGAGAGACCTACAGAGACATGTGTCTTCATGGAAGGCCATGTTGAGTAAGTGAGAGGACAAAGTGATGGGGTCGGGAAACCTCCCAGATGAGTGAGAGGCATTCAATTCCAGGAGATAACACCTATACACACTTAGAGTTATGTAGCGCCCCCCAGTGTCCCTGCATGTTGAGTCACTCTCTCCAAACGTCTTCCTGTTTTGGGGACTCAGATGTAGTGTGTGGCCATGGCTTGCTACAGTTGGGTCTGGGTCTCTCAACATTATCTGTCCTCCTGCCCTTAGGAAGTGGGCCACTTATTGCAGGTTGCTGGATCTGAGATTGGCAGTTGGCTAGGCCAGTCAGCAGTCCCCCAAAGCCCCAGCAGCTTCCTGACAATGCCCACCTCTTGTGCCAGGCCTGAATGCAAGGCTCTGATCTAGCAAGACTTTTCTCATGTTCTTAAGCAAGGCTGCATGCTTAGAATTGCTTAAGAGAGATTAGTTGTGCCTTAACTGCTAAGTGGTCCCAAGTCTGCCCTCTTTGCTTTGCAAATTTCAGACACATCAATGCACTGCAGGGTTTCTAGAGAAGGAAAAGGGGGGAGGGGGGAAACAGACTGCACGAGGCTGAGTTCAGCCCACCATCCACCCCAGCTCCTTGCATTGATCTGCTCCTGCAGATGAATTTCTCCTTTGGTAAGTGGCAGAAGAGAAGCTCCCTTGCGTCGTCTTTCCTGGAGCTATAAATTGAAATTTCACTTGTAGGGAAATCCATCCCCTTCCTCTGCTCTTGTTTACTGCTGGGGCAGGAGGTCACCCTCACCTCCCCAGCTGCCTTCCAAGCAGCCAGCTGCATCTGGAGACCCAGGAACCATCTGGCTGGTCCTCCTTTTGCCAGCTGTGAGTGGAACCAGCGGGGCATTTGCAGGGTTCGTGGCCCCGTCTACGACCCTGCTGAGACCTTGAGGAAAAACCTTGCGGAGCAGCATGACGGGACCGTGACAGATGTTTGAATGCACGCCTCAGACAGGATCCTACAGAGCGCAAACCCCAGCAGTTTGTCATCATCATGGCATCCGGTTCGTCCAATGCTCAGTTTCTGTTCAGACGTGGCCTTGCACGGTGATCCGTTTTTCCACGTGCATTTTACAGAATGCATTAGGCACTCGATTGCACTAACTAAAGGCCAAGTTTTTACCTTCTTAACTGGTGCTGAAATAACTTGCGAGTCACCAGGCTGAATGCAGATCACATGGCAGCTGTTCTGCTCTGCCAGGTAATGATCAACCTCTCTCTCTTTTCGCAAGCTCAGATCTGTAGCAACAGGGCTTTTTTTTCTGAGCAGGAACGCAGTTCCAGCTGGCTTGGTGTCAAGGGGTGTGGCCTAATATGCAAATGAGTTCCTGCTGGGCTTTTTCTACAAAAAAGGCCCTGTGTAGCAAACAAAGAAGTAGGTTTAATAAAGCTCCATTAGCCCTCCATGAGGATGTAGAATGGTATTGTGTGAACGCCAATTGTCTGAAAACCAATTGTCTGAACGATGGTCCTTTGTTTTAATCTCCATGTTTTATATTTATGAGATAGTTTAATTTTGTTGATATGCTTTATTTATTGTTGTTGTAATGCTCTCAGTGCTGCAAGCCACCCTGAGCCCGCCTTGCGGGATAGGGCGGGATATAAATCATATATTACATTAAAATTAAATTATAGTATAGCCCAATCTTGTCTGATCTCAGAAGCGAAGCAGGGTCAGTAGCTGGAGTGGAGAACACCAAGGAAGGCTTTGCAGAGGAAGGCAAAGGCAAACAACCTCTGCTTGATCATTTGCCTTGAAAGACCCTATGGCTTCATCATAACTTGGCTATGACTTGATAGTACTTCATACACACACACGCTAGCTGTCCGTATGTGTTGGCTGGTGAGCCCCATTCAAAAGGAAGGAGTTGACCCCCTACTTTTTCAGTGTCATAGCCCAGATACATATAGCATTGTTGTGGAGAGTGAAATTTCTTTTTCTTTTTTGAAATTTACTTTTTTAGATATAGCCATTAGTTTCTCTTACTTTCCTTTTCTCTTCCAAAAGAGGAATTTCTCTTTGATTTCTCTCTGTAGTTTTACGTTACACCACATGGTGGTGCTCTATGTGCCCTTTCTTGATGTTTTTAATGTCACACACCACAGGGTGGAGCTCTGTTAGGGAGATAGGAAGTGTCTGGGAAGACACTGCCTTTGCCTCTGACTGTGGCAGAAACGTTGTAGAACCTCTCTTTCTGTCCTTCCTCTCTTCAAATTCCTCTTTTGATCAAAAAGGAAAAAAAAAACCCAACAGATTGTTGGATTTCAAAGAGGAATGAAGAGAATCTCTCTTAACAACACTAGATCCAAATTGCCATTCTGCCTGATTTACCATAAGGTTGTTTGAATCTGAACCATTTTAGGGATAATTCTAGAGGATTTGCTTAGTCAGTTACACCAAAATTAAACTGGAGTCCAGCAGCCCATCGAACACTCATGATTCCTTCCAGTATCAGTTTGCTTGAGTCAGAGCTTCTTGGAGTCAGGAAGTAACCGTCTATTAGGCACATACATTTAGACTGCGAGCTGGGGTAGGAGAGACTGAGAGTGAACCTGGGAGCTGAAATGGTGTGGGAGCAGTACTCATTTTGGGCAGGAGCTCACAGGAGCAGAATTCCGGAATCTCTAAATTTTACTGTGCTCATTCTTTCTTACCCCCCACCTCAATACTTGCTTCTGTTCTGGGCTCCGTTGTTCAAGCCCCCTGTCAGAATTTTACTGAACTCTAAGATTTGACAAACTTTCTAATATTCCCCCCCAGACAAAAAAGGGGAAAAATAACCAAAACATATAAATCAGAGAGATGGAAATCTTCATCCTGTCACGGAGGCCACACAGGAGAAAGTAATTTTAAAAAATACAATGGGCGAAAGGTTTTATTATGACAATTATAATTCAAGAAGCATTTTCAGGCAGCTGCTGAGCTGATATAATTTAGTACACCTTCCAGTGAACATGTGAACATATGAAGCTGTCTTATGCTGAATCAGACTCTCGGTCCATCAAAGTCAGTATTGTCTACTCAGACTGGCAGTGGCTCTCCAGGGTCTCAAGCTGAGGTTTTTCATGCCTATTTGCCTGGACCCTTTTTAGTTGGAGATGCCGGGGACTGAACCTGGGACCTTCTGCTTACCAAGCAGATGCTCTACCACTGAGCCACCGTCCCTCCCCTAAGGATGTCCGGGGTGTGTGGCATATGCAGTTGAGTTATGTGCATCAGTTGTGTTAATGAGCTCTGACCCCAGTGCCAGATTAAACCCTGTGGAGGCTTCTAGGTACTCAAAATCTTGGGGGGGGGGGCTTGCAAACTATCTCCGAGTGGGAGCACTTGTCCCACCCCCCATGGCTCCCGCTGCAGCCTGCAGGCCCCTTCTCAAAAGCCCCTTTGACAACACTGCAGGGGAGAGACAGAGAGAGGCAAACTTGGCGAAAATGCCAGCAGCAGCTGCACCGGGCAAGTTGGGCAAACAGCGGCTCAGTTGCTGGTTTTGCAAGCAGACTCCAAGGGCTGCAAGCAGGGGGAAAACCGTAGGGAAAGGCTGGCCTGGGGCCCCTAAAGGCATGAGCCCCCCTAGGCCAGTGCCTACTTGGCCTAATTGTTAATCTGTCCCTGTCTGGCACCTAGGGTTGCCAATCCTCAGGTGGGGGCAGGGGCAACCCCTGGTTTGGAGGCCCTCCCCCCTCTTCAGGGTCATCCGAAAGCAGGGGGAGGGGAGGGAAATGTCTGCTGGGAACTCTTTTATTCCCTATGGAGATTTATTCCCATAGGAAATAAGAGAGAATCAATCTGTGAGTATCAGCTTCTGGGGGAGGGGGGCTGTTGTTTGAGGTAGAGGCACCAGATTTTCAGTTTAACACCCAGTGCTTCTCCCCAAAATACCCCCCCCCAAGTCTCAAAAAGATTGGACCAGGGGGTCCAGTTCTATGAGCCCCAAAAGAAGGTGCCCCTATCCTTCATTATTTCCTATGAAAGAAAGGCAATTAAAAAGGTGTGCGGTTCCTTTAAATGTGATGGCCAGAACTCCCTTTGGAGTTCAATTACGCTTGTCACGCCCTTGCTCCTGGCTCCACCCCAATGTCTCCTGGCTCTACCCCCAAAGTCCCCAGATATTTCTTGAACTGGACTTGGCAACCCTACTGGCACCTGTTTTTTGGGTTTTTTTTTTTAACAAAATAATCTCTGCAGGCAGTGAATCCCGCATTTTCATCACTCTCTGTGTAAAGAAGCACTTCCTTTTATCTGTCTTGAATCTACAGCTATATCGGATCAGAGGTTGTGGAACTGAACCAGCCAGCTTTTCACATTTGGCCTCATCCCAGAGTATAGTTTGAACCCCCGCAGCCACCCCCCCACCCCCCACCCACACACTGGCTATCATCTTCCTGAGGCTGCAGCAGCGAACGTTTTCTGCCCTCCAACAAAGCAGGGAGGATAAAGGAATGTTTTCCTTGCTCGGTTCTGACCCGGCGCTCAGTAAATTATCACATATGGCAGAAGCCCACTAAAGCACACTGTGATGAGCACTTCATTCGCTTGAATGTCAGGGAGCACCAGACGCTCAGGACTGGCGGAAGGGGGGAAGAGAAGGAGTCCGGTTAGAGTAATTTAGTCTGTTCACTCCACCTGCCAGGAACAATTTGTTCAGGATTAATGATTTTTGAACTTGCGTCTCTGGGTTGCTTGCAGAAGCCCGTGCTTTGTTGCTCGCCTTATAAAGCAGAAGGGGGTGAGCTTCTATGCTCCCAGTTGTGGCCTTCAGCTCGGCAGATCGTGAGCTTGAAGCACACTGGGCATGATGTGCTCTGAGCAACATCTCCTTGAAGAGGCCACAGTGGAACCAGTACAGGTTCTTCTGACCGGCTTCTTCTTTTTTTCAGGGGCAAGCTGGCTGCAGGGAACGTTCTGCTCCATTGCTACGTGCATTTCATCAGGTGGGAAGAAGATTCCACCAGGTCCAGAGCACATGCTCAGTATGCAAAACGTTGCAGGTCCAGTCTTCTGCAGGGCCTTGGAGAGCTGCTGCTGATTGGAGGAGGCCAGTCACCTGTTTAAAGCCTCCAGTTCCCTCCAGAAGCCAGCAATGATGATACTGATCTACCTTAAAAGATTGGGTAGATGCATTATAGCAGGGGTGGCCAACGGTAGCTCTCCAGATGTTTTTTTGTCTACAACTCCCATCAGCCCCAGTCAGCATGGCCAATGGTTGGGGCTGATGGGAGTTGTAGGCAAAAAACATCTGGAGAGCTACCATTGGCCACCCCTGCATTATAGGGTTGCCAAGTCTTCGTTGGGAAATTCCTAGAGATTTTGGGGGTGGACCCTGGGGAAGGTGGGGTTTGGAGAGGAGAGGAACCTCAGCGGGGTCTAATGCCACAGAGTCCACCCTCCAAAGCAACCATTTTCTCCACGGGAAACTGTTGTGTATGTGGACCGAGGTTGTGTATAATGAATGGTGTTCCTGCCTGGCTCATTGGAGCCTGTAGGACTGAGCTTGGGGACTCAGGAACAATGGAGAGTAGGATCCAAATCCCTGCTGCCCTGCTCCAATCACGGGCCCCCTGCTGGTTTGAATGATCCAATGGCGTCCTAGCGCGGGAACCTTGAAGTGTATATATCTCCTTCTTCTTCTACATTGTATAAGGGAAATTAATGGAGAGGGCAAAATAGTGTAAAATTAGGGTTGCCAGCCTCCAACCTGGAAAGCTGCTGCTTTTGTAACTGATCTCCAGAGTGCAAAGATCAGCACCACCACCACCACCCCCCTTGAGGAAATGGCTGCTTTGGAGGGTGGACTCTATGGCACCCTTGAGGAAATGGCTGCTTTGGAGGGTGGACTCTATGGCACCGTACCATGCTGAGGTCCTGCCCCTCTCCAACCCCCTCCCTCTTTGGCTCCAAGATTATGCATGGGATAGAGAAGGTAGAGAAAGAAATCCTTTTCTCCCTTTCTCACAATATGAGAACTTGTGGACATTCCATGAAATTGCTGAGCAGTCAGGTTAGAACTGATAAAAGGAAGGACTACTTCACCCAAAGAGGGATTAGCACATGGAATTCACTGCCACAGGAGGTGGTGGCAGCTGCAAGCATAGCCAGCTTCAAGAGGGGATTGGATAAACATATGGAGCAGAGGTCCATCAGTCGCTATTAGCCACAGTGTATTGTTGGAACTCTCTGACCGATTCCCCACTAGCCTTATGCCGCTCTCATGCCCCTCTTTTCTGCGGGGCTTCCATCGGATTTCACACTATCTGCCCTGGGGTTGCAACTAGCTTTGCCTTTTTTGCATGGCAAACAGAAACTGGTTTTTAGAGGCTCTTGTTTGCTGCGCGAAAGAGGCGGAGTGAGTTGCAGCCCCGGGGCAGATAGTGTAAAATCCAACAAAAACTCCATAGAGAAGAGGAGAGTGAGAGTGGCATAAGGCTAGTGGGAAATCGGTCTCTGTCTGGGGCGGTGATGATCTGTATTCTTTGTGTTTGGGGGGGGCACAGAGGGAGGGCTTCTAGCCTCACTGGTGGACCTCTTGATGGCACCTAGTTTCTTTGACCACTGTGTGACACTGTTGGACTGGATGGGCCATTGGCCTGATCCAACATGGCTTTTCTTATGTTCATCTCCTAAATCTCCAGGTTCTTCCCAACCCAGAGTTGGCAACCTATTTAACAACAAGTGCTCAAGGGTTTGATTTGCAGATAGGAGCAAAATTGAAATGGGGGAATTTTCAGGTCAAAAGAGCAGAAGAAAGACATTTACAACCATCCCTTGAATTTCCTTGCCAAGCTGCTGTAATACAAGCGCGGCGAGGCAGACCAGGTCTGAATTCAACGTTCGCCGTTTCTGAGGGTGTGCCTATTAGACGGATGGGACATATTATGAGGACGCTGGTAATCTAATTGTCTGAGCACTCATGAACAAACCGTCTGTCCGCATAAGATTGGTGCTCCGGCCATATTTACTGCGCACCTCCGTAGCCCGGGTTTGCAGAATGCCCTAGTTGTCTGGATTTGAATAATTTACGCCACACACCGTGCCAAAAAAAAAAAAAGAACATTGCTCCTAAATAAAACATGTGCTATTTCAGGACATCAGCAGACCTGCAAAAGGAGGAGGGGAAAGAGCACCCATTCTGGGAGATGATTTAGGAATGGTTGACATTTGCATTTTGCCGGGCATTGGCAATTTCCCCTTTGTTACCCTGACTTGCATTCATGTTTATTCATCTTGGCCAACAAATAAATCCATTGCAGAGATAGAAATGAAAGCCACTGTGGAGAACAAAACGCTGCCCAGCTCCCCTTCTGTTTGGATGTAATGAGCACCACCCAGGGTGAAGCTGTGTCCAAGCCACGTTTTCTCTTCTGTTTAATTGCTCTGCTGTGAGCTTTGAGGAAATCCACAGGGCTAAATATGAACCAGCAAATGAGCCAACAAGGAAGGAAGGAAGAACCACACAGGAACAAACAATATCCTACTGAGCTATCAACTATCAATATTAAATAATTTCAAAACAGCATTTGTAAGCAGAGGAGGCCAGGGGAAAATATGTATGTGAGACGTGAACTCTTGCTGTGTCAATGGTAAAGTGTAGTGCTCATTTGAAGAAACTTGTGTGTGTCTGATGGGGAGAGAGAGAGATTGGATTTATACCCTGCCCTTCACTCTGAATCTCAGCGCATCTTACAATCTCCTTTACCTTCCTCCCCCACAGCAGACACCCTGTGAGGTAGGTGGGGCTGAGAGAGCTCTCACAGCAGCTGCCCTTTCAAGGACAACCTCTGCGAGAGCTATGGCTAACCCAAGGTCATTTCAGCAGCTGCAAGTGGACGAGTGGGGAATCAAACCCGACAGAGTCTGCACATTTAACCACTACCCCAATTTGAGGGAGGGGAGAGGAGAAAGACCAGATCCCACCAACCCAGATGGCGAAGGCAACATTGCCCCAAGGTTGATAGGGGAGCTGGCATTTTTTTTAGGACCTCTTCTCTTATTGCCACGACACTCATGAAAATGGTGCCAGTGGTCTGGAACTGGATGAAAGGTTTGCAGCATGGCACCAAAGGCACCATCTTTTTGCCTAGACCCTTTGGTGGAAATGGGAGTGAGCAGGGCTTTTTTTCGTGTGTTTTTTTTAGCAGGAACGCAGTTCTGGCTGTTCCTGCTGGGCTTTTTCCTATAAAACACCCTGTGTGAAACAATGGTGATGTCAGGGGGTGTGGCCTAACATGCAAACAAGCTCCTGCTGGGCTTTTTCTACCCCCCCCCCCAAAAAAAAGCCCTGGGAGCGAGAGGACAATTCTGCTGAGTTGCTCAGAGAACATGCCTGCCAGGACTGCTGGTGATGGGAAGACCATGACTTCAACACTGCTGGTGGTGGAAAGCGCCATTAAGTTGCAGTTGACTGACGGTGACCCCAGAGGGTTTCCAAGGCAAGAGGCAAAGGTGGTTTGCCATTGCCTCTCTGCTCTGGACTTCTGTGGTGGCCTCCCATGTCAACCTACTAACCAGGGCCAACCCTGCTTAGCTTCTGGGATCTGACAATATCAGGCTAGCCTGGGCCATCTAGGTCAGGACATAATAATGGTAGTTATACTGAAATATGGGAAAGATGGAGGGGGGAGATGATGGGATCAAAGGAAAAGGGAGTCACTCAAGACCAGGGTTCCCTCTAAGCTGAGTTAGCGTGAGCTAGCTCACAGATTTTTAGCCTCCAGCTGACACATTGTCGTCTTAGCTCAGGAAGGATGCCCGAGCACACTAATTTATGCAGGAGCTCACCACTTTCATGCCAGTAGCTCACAAAGTAGAATGTTTGCTCACAAGATTCTGCAGCTTAGAGGGAACATTGCTCAGGACAGTTCTGGGCTTCTTCTACTTTTGCACCCCATCTGTGTGATGAGGGTTCAGTGCCTCCTATTTCCACCTTCTCGGTCTTGCGGCTGGTGAATGGCAGACCGGCAAATAAATAAATAAAGTCAGTTCTCCTCCAGAAAGAGAAGATTGCTGTTTCACTGATAAGGAGGAGGGCGATTATGCCTTTACACTTCCGCTAAAGATGTGAAGCTGACAATGAGTTTAAAGAACCTCTTGTCAGTTTCACCTTGGCAGTGAATGAATTTCTCTGGACTGGGCTGATGGGATGGGAAGAAAACTTGTCAGTTTCATTGCTCCTCTCTAAAACCTTTATGTACAAATCTTCTCCCTTGGGCGAGAGGCAGCAAATTTGAAACCCCTCCTCCACGCCTTCTGTCTTTAGCAGCATCGACAAAAAGATTGCACATCTGGGCACTGATCATTTTTTTCTCCTCTTTTTATGGCAATTACATTGGACAGAACTGGATGTGGGGTAGATCCAAAACACTTCTCTGCACTAGTAGCATTGCCAAGTTTCCATCGGAAACACATTGCCATGTCTGTGTCTGCTTTTTCCCCATTATTTATTTTAGCTCTGTTTTTAATTGTTTTAATGATGCGGGGTTTTTGTTGGTTTTAGTGAATAGAATCATAAAGTTGGAAAGGACCTCCAGGGTCATTTAGTCCAGCCCTCTGCACAATGCAGGAAACTCACAAATACCTCTCCCCCACATCCACAGTGGCTCTTACTCCCAGCTATTTAAACCGAACAGCTAGGGGAAGAGTAGAAAGCAGGAGCTCTTCAGGAACTGCCATGAACTGCATCAAAATTCACGTAAATAAGTTGTGGCTCTTCAGTTCACAAACATTGCTTCATGAACCGACCAAAATCTGTGACAATCTTTAGTTTGTCAGCCAGTTCATGCCCATCCCTTATACTGTCTGCTAAAGTCATAACCAGACATAGTCAATCCAGACATAGTCTATGGCCTGGCCCTATCTCTGGTGGTCTCAAGCAGCAGCAGAAGAAGACTGTAGATTTATACCCTGCCCTTCTCTCTGAACTCAGAGACTCAGAGTGGTTTACAATCTCCTATATCTTCTCCCCTCACAACAGACACCCTGTGAGGTAGGTGGGGCTGAGAGGGCTCTCACAAGCAGCTGCCCTTTCAAGGGCAACTCCTGTGAGAGCTATAGCTGACCCAAGGTCATTACAGCAGCTGCAAGTGGAGGAGTGGGGAATCAAGCCCAGTTCGCCCAGATAAGAGTCCGCACACTTAACCACTACACCAAACTGGCTCTCCAGTTTAATGCAAAGCTCTTCTGTATCTTTTATTGCTAACGGTATTGAGTCAATCTGCATTTCTTTTCTCATGCAAGACCTTTAGTGGTGGCTCTGATGGTGTAAAAAATGGCACAAAAGCAACACGTGAATCAGGGACATTGGCAATGAAGATGGAAGCAATGGTAACAGACCCACTCAACTGCCCGCCCTCCCAGTCTGTAACATGCAACCCAGTCTACTGGTTTCAGCACTGCAGGATTCTTTATGAGAGTGTCCTCTGGCTAGAGGGATATTTCTCAGCTTCCCAAACTCTAGGCTTTGCAGTGAAAATACTGTGCTAGGCCTCTGTTGTTTTATGACACGAATCCAAGCAATTAAATACACTGTTCCAAGTCCTTGAGTATCCTGGCTGACTTCCAGTGCTGTCCTATGAAGTTACACTCCAGTCCTATATGCTTAATTACACTTCATATAAAATTAGGAAATCAGGGTTGCGTGGGCTAGGGGTTTTTTTTAAGCCATTGATTTTCCCCCCTCTATAAGCAAGCAAAAGAACAATGGCCTTGCATGAGAAAAGAAATGCAGATTGGCTCAAAGGAAGCTCTGATATCGTTAGCAATAAAAGATATGGAACAATTTTGCATAAAACAAGAAAACCCACACAAACTATTTCAAACATTTCCATCCCCCTGTTTTTAACAAAAACAAAAAATCCTCCGTTTGATTTTGCTTCTCCCTTATGATAATCAAGCCTGGGAGTCATTGCTTTTGTGGTGTTCTCTGTTTCTTTGCATCCCGTTTCCATGTTAAATGCGCACCACTGTAAACATTATTTTTGCATCACTCGTGCACAAGTGGTGCTTTGACGGTGTAAAAATGGCACAAAAGAAACAAATGAATCAGGGATATGGGCAATGAAGATGGGAGAACTGAAAAGACTCAGAACGATGACATACTAGAAGTGAAAACTGGCATATTTGTCTCTCTCTAAAACCAACCCTTCTCTTTAAGAATATAAGAGAAGCCATGTTGGATCAAGCCAATGGCCCATCCAGTCCAACACTCTGTGTTACACAGTGGCCAAGACCCAGGGGCCATCAGGAGGCCCACCAGTGGGACCGGAACCCCTCCCGCTGTGGCCCTCCCCCCAGCACCAAGGATACAGCGCATCACTGCCCCACACATAAGAACATAAGAGACGCCATGTTGGATTAGGCCAATGGGCCATCCAGTCCAACATTCTGGGTCACACAGTGGCCAAGACCCAGAGGCCATCAGGAGGCCCACCAGTGGGGCCAGAACTCCAGAAGCCCTCTTGCTGTGCCCCCCAGCACCAAGGATACAGAGCATCACTGCCCCAGACATAAGAACATTAGATAAGCCATGTTGGATCAGGCCAATGGCCCATCCAGTCCAACACTGTGTCACACAGTGGCCAAGATCCAGGAGCCATCAGGAGGCCCACCAGTGGGGCCAGAATTCTAGAAGCCCTCCCACTGTTGCCCCGCAAGGCACCAAGAATACAGAGGACTGCTGCACCTTACACCTTTGCTTTATAGCTTGCTAAATAGCAAATGTAAAAATTCTGCCTTCCTGAATTTTTGAGGAATATTTGTACAGCCAAGGCCAGTACATGCTAATTCAGAAACAATTCCCTCTGAATTTAAGGGTGATTATTTATTTATTTGATTCATTTATACCCCCACCTTTCAAAGATGTTTACATCATCTCCCCATCTCCATTTTATCCTCACAACACCCCTGTGAGGTAGGTTAGGCTGAGAATCTGTAACTGACCCAAGGTCACTCAGTAACTTTCCATGCTAGTGTTGAGACTCGAGCCTTGGTCTCCAAGATTCCAAATTAAGGTGTCTGGAACTGAATTTTCTATTTACATCATTACTTTTCTTCTTTGGTAACTCATATGAAATCCCTGCAAGAAGCATCCTGTTGGATCATACCAAAGGCCCACTTTTTCTAGCATCATTTCCCCCATAATGGCTATGCAGAGGCTTCTGGGAAATTCCCAAGCTGAGCATGAAAGCAATATTCTTCCCATTGCGGCTCTCTAAGAGCTGACATTGACAGGTTTACTGCCTTGGAACACAGAAGTTCCATTATGCCTTTGTGGCTAACATCTATTGAGAGACCAGTCCTTCATGTCTTCCTCTAATCCCCTTGTAAAGCCACATATTTATACCTAACGACCATTACTACATCTTGGAGCACCAAATTTCTTATATAAGGAGGTCTCTGTTAAACCACAATGTCTGCCCCCCCCCCCCACACTCCTATTCTTTTGAAGGTTTTATTCTATGGGGGAATTTCTCCATTGTCACCTAAAGAATACTTCATTCCCAGAGTGGCTGAATATCATGTCCCTTTGAAAAGATGGCAATTAAACAAGGAGTTTAAAACTTCCTACGTATCAGGCGTCTTGATGTCCAAGAAGGTTCTTTTGTATTGTGTCGAACAGGAGTTTAATTTTAGAAGGTACAGCTTCTCTTACCCCTCCTTTCCAGCCTTTTCCTGCCAAAATTCCTCCCATATGCAAATATGATTTAGAGACACTTCTAAAATTCGCCTATCCAAGTTTCTCATGGGCTTTAGCATCACAAATGATCGGATCTTTCTTCTGAACTTTGCCAGATGCTTTTGGAAACTTTTGTAGTCAAATATTTTACATTTCTGAATTATATACAGGGGCAAGTTCAGGGTGCTCTAAGTTCCCATTCCTTCCGTTCGTTTGTGTGTTCTAAGCATGTTCCAGTTCTGGAATTAATTTTAGAAATTGCCCTAATTAAATTGGAATTAAATGAGAGTGGGATGGAGCAGAGGGATGGAAGAAGAGATTTCTCTCTACTTGGGTTGCTTTGAGAAACGTAGCCTAAAATAAGATTTTTTAAAAATGGATGTGAATTAATAACAATAATAATAATAATAGTAGTAGTAGTAGTAGTAGTAGTAGAAGAAGAAGAAAAAGAAGAAGAACAGAAAAAGAAGAAGAAGACTGCAGATTTATACCCCACATCTCTTTGAATCAGAGACTCAGAGTGGCTTACAATCTTCTCTATCTTCTCCCCCCACAACAGACACCCTGTGAGGTGGGTGGGGCTGAGAGGACTCTCACAGCAGCTGCCCTTTCAAGGACAACCTCTGCCAGAGCTATGGTTGACCCAAGGCCATTCCAGCAGGTGCAAGTGGAGGAGGGGGGAATCAAACCCGGTTCTCCCAGATAAGAGTCCGCACATTTAACCACAACACCAAACTGGCTCTCTAGTAGTAGTAGTAGTAGTAGTAGTAGTTGTTGTTGTTGTTGTTGTTGTTGTTGTTTGATGAAGTGTATAGTATAACCAGGAGATCCTAAGATGGACTGCCATCCAAAAGTTCTAGCTCTTTTAGCATTATGCACCATTAGGAGGTGAGCTATACTTGTTTTCAAGGCAAGAAACGTGTCAGAGGTGGTTTGCCATTGCCTGCCTCTACATCTCACCCCTGGTATTTCTTGGAGGTCACCCTTCGAAAAAGTAGCCAGGGCTAATGCTGCTTAGCTTCTGAGATCTGACATGGCTGGGCTACCTTGGACTATCCAGGATAGGAATGTAGGTGGGATGGTTTTGAATTTCTCATGCCTGCTGTTTCCATTTGAAAGTCCCCATATTGATTTAAGTTTCTCCATCTGCAAAATGTACCCACAAAATGTACCTTCCCCCCGCTTTTGCATCATTTTCTCTTTTAACCAGCTAAGAAGCCATGAAGCTTGCTGGCTCACCTTGGGCCAGTCACCCTCAGCCTAACCTACCTCCAAGGCTTTTTTTTTTGTAGCAGGACTTCCTTTGCATATTAGGCCACACCCCCTGATGTAGCCAATCCTCCAAGAGCTTACAGGGCTCTTAGTACAGGACCTGCTGTAAGCTCCAGGAGGATTGGCTACGTTGGGGCGTGTGACCTAATATACAAAGGAGTCCCTGCTACAAAAAAAGCCCTGCCTACCTCAGATTTGTTGTGAGGATGAGATGGGGAATGGGGAAGTACATTTATTTATTTAGTTAAAACATTTTTAATGCCTCATATAAAAGTATAAAACAATTCAGTTAAAAACACGCATTAACAAACAAAGCCGGAAGGATAGCCAATAGCTGTTATTGCGAGTATGCCCAACGAAACGGAAGTCTTCACTAGCTGACAAAAGAAACAGATACAAGGAGACAGACAAATCTCCCTGGGGAGGGAGTTCCAAAGTTTTGGTGCCATTACTGAGAAGGCCCTTTCTCAGATTGTCACCTGTCTAGATTCAGATGGTGGTGGGATATGGTAATTGAAGTAGGGTCTCTGAAGGTGGCCAAAGTGAACAGGTAGGTTCCTATGGGAAATGGCAGTCTTTAAGTTATATATGCTGCCCAGTCGTCCTTGAAGGAAAAAGCAGGATAAAAAAATATTCAAGGTGCATAGAACTCCTCACCCACCATGATAATCTTTTATATAAAACTCTGCCTAGTAAGGACCTGCCATGCGCACCTGATAAAATGGGCAAAAGTGATGGTAGAACAAATACTTCATAATTTTTAAGGTGCCACGAGATTGTTTATTTTCACTACAGTTTCTTTCTCATCATGTTGGAATTTTTTCCCTTCTGTTTAAAGACAATGCGTTTCCAAACAGTGTAAAAATGGAATGTATGCACACATTGCATGAGAGAAACAAAAGAATGGCTGACAGCAATGAAAACGAAGTAAGCCAAAACCAATGACAATGAGGACATACAAAATTAAAAGGGATGAAAATAGCCATATCGGCTCATCCCTAAAAATAGCTTACAAGTTAACAAAAGCCATTGTTAGACCTGCAGGAATCTGCATTTGTACATGACAATAGTCCTGAAGACAGATTTTTGTCCTGTGTTTTAAGAGGGGACTTCATCTCAGGCGAGGTGACAAGGAAGATTGTGACAGGCAAAGGCAATTCACTTGCTTAGTCTCAGGGCTAAGATTGGCTGGGAGAAATACTGTTTCCTGGGGAATGGGAAGAAACAGGGTTTTTGGGGTTTTTTAGCAGGAACAAACAGGAATGCAGTTCCAGCTGGTGTGGTGTCAGGGGGTGTGGCCTAATATGCAAATGTGATCCTGTTGGGCTTTTTTCTACAAAAAGCCCTGTGTGATACAATGGTGCCACCAGGGGGTGTGGCCTAATATGCAAATGAGTTCTGCTGGGCTTTTTTTCTGCAAAAAAGCCCTGTGTGAAACAATGGTGCCACCTGGGGTGTGGCCTAATATGCAAATAAGTTCTGCTGGGCTTTTTCTACAAAAAAAGCCCTGGGAGGAAACCTTTTCAAAAGGGCAGGAAGGCTGTTAAATTCCCAACAGTTAATTCCCAATATCCAGCTGTGCACTCTTAGTGGATACAGTGTCAGACTAGAGCTGGAAGACTCAGGCTGAAATCCCTACTCTACTGTGGAAGCTCACTGGGTGACCTTGGGGCAGCCAAACACTCTCAACCTTAATCTATCTTTCAGGTTGTTGTGAAGATAAAATGAGGGAGATGAGAATGATGAAAGCAACTTTTGATCCTCATTGTGGAGAAAAATGGAGCATAACCAAAGTACAAAAATACATTTTAAGGATAATTTTGTGTAGGAGTTTGTATAGGACTTTGGGCTATTAAAACACAGTTTTACATTCACAATTATCCATGGAACTATCTAGGGGGCCTCTGGCCTGTCACCTGCCTACCTTTCAGGGCTGTTGTCATGTTAAAATGGAGGATCGAAGAACCATGTATGAGCTCCTTAGGGAAACACAGAATAAAGAGAAATTCCTTAGAGAAATAGATAATGCCTGCTGTCCCCTTCCGTTTTTAACTCAATTATTATCTTCTGGGCATGGATCAGGGGTCACTGGGGACGTATGTGTGTAGGGAAGATACCTGTGAGTTTCCTTCATTGTGCAGGGGTTGGACTAGATGACCCTGGAGGTCCCTTCCATCTCTATGATTCTATGATTTCAAAAGCACTAATAATAATAATAATAATAATAATAATAATAATAATAATAATAATAATAATAATACATTTATTTTTATATCCTGCCCTCCCCCGCCAAAGGCAGGCTCAGGGCGACTTATAATTCCCCCCCCCCAAAAAAATGTTTCCCAGTTGACTGTGGGCCCCATCAAAAGCTTTCCAAGTGACCCTCTGAATCACAAGCAATCAATTCAGTGGTGTACCCCGAAACATCACGTAGTGCCTTGTCTTTGAAGTTGGACCGGAAAATAAAGAGGAGTGGAATCAGGCACACAGGGCTGGCCCTACCACTAGGCAAACTAGGTGACTGCCTAGGGCGCCAGCCTTCTGGGGACACCAAATTGGGTGCTCCCATGTGACTCAGTGACATTATCAGTGCAGGGGGAGTGCCAGAAGTTAGCCCTGCCTAGGGTGCCAGACAGTCAAGGGCCGGCTCTGCAGGCATAGCTTGCGTGTCAGCAAGAAACAGTTCTGTTCCCTCAGGGAGAGAGCCCACCAAGCAACGCGAGAAACCAAAGCTGTAGGTCACCAGAGGCAAAGTGCGGTTTTGCCCTTCAAGAGGACACAGACAGAGGTGTTTACATTTGTACGAGCTGCTCAAGTCTGATAGGAAAGGATGTCTAGCCTCAGTGAGCCTGCAGATTGAAAGGAGTCGGCTGAGACTCATGTTCACTGAGCCTTGGGCCTGAGCAGACGTGACCCCATTCTGGGAGAAAACAGCAAAACAGAAAAGCAAAAGTCCAAGAGAAGTTTTCTGTAGGTTTGGACCGATCTCCTCCTCTCCATTCCCTGAGCCTCCCCAGGATTGGCTCTGCATGGCTACCTGCTCTGCCGGTTTCTCCTTCATTTCCCTCTTGGGAGTTCCAGCACCTTTTTTTCCAGAGGAAAAGAAAAAGCCCTGGTGGTTATACATGTGGGGCAGAAGTTAGAACTCCCAGTTCAGGCACTGGGTTGCTATCATTGTTACTGCGCTGGTGAAAGCTCTAAAATCTAATAATAACAACAATAAGAAGCCTGCGGATTTATCCCCCTCCCTTCTCTCTGAATCAGAGACAGAGCGGCTTACAATCTCCTATATCTTCTCCCCCCACAACAGACACCCTGTGAGATGGGTGGGGCTGAGAGGGCTCTCACAGCAGCTGCCCTTTCAAGGACAACTCCTGCAATAGCTATGGCTGACCCAAGGCCATTCCAGTAGCTGTAAGTGGAGAAGGGGGAAATCAAACCCGGTTCTCCCAGATAAGAGTCAGCACACTTAACCACTACACCAAATTGGCTCTAATATGGCTACTTTGCCATATGATAAATGATGTACTCTTTTAAAATACCATTAAAATGAGATTTATAGCAAATGCCGTATGCAGTCTTTTCTCTCTAGTGGAGACCCTGAGCTGCATTTTTAGCCTCTTCTCCATTTTATCCTCACAACAACTACCCTGTGAGGTAGGTCTAGCAGAGTGTCACCCAGCAACTTTCCAAGGTGAGTGGGGGATCTGTATTAGAGACATGTGATAGGTTGCTTAGAATTACATGTTGCCTGTTACGAAGATGACCTGGTTTGGGGCGTTCCAGTTCTGTTCATTTGTGGTACAGCAACTTCCATCAATAGATAGACTGCCTGCCAGATTATTTTATTACTATAAACAGGGCTATTTTTGTGGCAGGAACTCCTTTGCCCATTAGGCCACACACCCCTGATGTAGCCAATCACCCAAAAGCTTACAGTAGGCCCTGTCCTAAGAGTCCTGTAAGCTCTTGGAGAATCGGCTACATCAGAGATGTGTGGCCTAATATGCAAAGGAGTTCCTGCTCCAAAAAAAGCCCTGCTATAGATTGATGGTAACAGCAAGCCAGAAGATTTGTTTTGTTATGATATGTGGTTTGGATCAGGATCCTATGGGGGCCTCAAGTGGAATCTTTGTCTGGGGGCCCAGGGTGGTTCTCAGCAGCCCTGAGAATAGAATGGATGAGGGCACAGACTCCATCAAGAGGATGTTCACTAATCTCTCCTTCTGCTTCCACCATCTCTCTCTTACAAGATTATGCTTGGGATAGAGAACGTAGAGAAAGAAATACTTCTCTCCCTTTCTCACAATACAAAAACTTGTGGGCACTCAATGAAATTGCTGAGGGATTGGGTTAGAATGGATAAAAGGAAGGACTTCTTCACCGAAAGGGTGATTAACGCATGGAATTCACTGCCACAGGAGGTGATGGCAGCTACAAGCATAGACAGCTTCAAGAGGGGATTTGATCAACATATGGAGCAGAAGTCCATCAGTGGGTATAGATGGCCACAGGGTATAGATGGAACTCTCTGTCTGGGGCAGGGATGCTCTGTATTCTTGGTGCTGTGGGAGCAACAGGGTGAGGGCTTGTAGTGTCCTGGCCCCACTGGTGGATCTCCTGATATGAACATATGTATGAACATATGAAGCTGCCTTATACTGAATCAGACCCTCGGTCCATCAAAGTCAGTATTGTCTACTCAGACTGGCAGCGGCTCTCAAGCTAAGGATTTTTCACGCCTATTAGCTGGAGATGCCAGGGATTGAACCTGGGACCTTCTGCTTACCAAACAGATGCTCTACCACTGAGCCACCATCCCTCCCTTTATAGTACCTGGTATTTTTTTTGGGGGGGGGGGGCAATGTGTGATGGAATGTTGGACTGGATGGTCCATTGGCCTGATCCAACATGGCTTCTCTTGTGTTCTTATGTCCTTTGATCAGAGCTGCAGGGCCAGCTCTGCCACTAGGCAATTGCCTAGGGTGCTGGCCCTCTGGGGGTGCCAAATTGGGTGCCCCGCATCTGACTCTGTGACATTTCCAATGCAGGGAGGCACCAGAAGTTAGCTTTGCCTAGCGTGCCAGACAATCTAGGACTGGTACTGCAGAGCTGCACAACAAACACCGACCAGAGAAACCTTTCTGACATCACAATAACCAAATCCCCAGCTGGTGGATACTTTTTAATATATATTTTTTGCTTTATTTGGCATTCCCGCACTAATTCTCATTAACTCCCCCTTCCTTGTTTGTACATATGTATGTCTCTGTGTGGCTATTTTTACATATTTCACCTATATTGATCTGGATTTTAACATTCTTTTGGTTGTTTGCCACCATGAGGACATGAAGGCGTGCAAATGTTTTAAATTGACAAGCCAACCCATCACTACCCAGATAAATTGCCAGTTTATGACATCTCTAGAGTCCTGGAAGAACTGTTGGCTCGAAATGCCAGGAGCTGCCTTTGACAGCCATCCTAAGATCTACTCAGAAGGAAATGCTATTTTATTCAATGGGGCTTACTCCCAGGAAAGTGTACTTAGGTTCACAGTCTACGTCAATCCACCAGGCCTCACTGCAGAAGAGAGTAACTAGATATGGATCCACAGCACCCCCAGAGGTGGAGACAAGGCACTACAGGTCCAGTTACAGACATCCAACAAGAGAGGTAGTTGCAGCGATAAAAGTACTACCACAGCAGTAGACGCTTGGGGATGCCTTCCTCCCCCCAGAGCCTGGGCCCTAATGCAATTGTGCCGCTTTGCCCTATGGGTTTGCCACTGGGCTCCATGGATGCGCATAACTGCATTTTTAAATCACATTCCCATTATATAAGGACATGGATTGTGCACCTCAATTTAAATGGCCATTTTTTCCCCTTCACAGTGCTTTCATTGATTGTGTTATACTTTATTGCAGCAGAAGATGGAACCTTGAGAATCTCGTGTCACAAAATATTGGCCTGTTTTCTTTCGCCTTGCTACAGTTCAGTAGAAAATAATTACCAATTGCCCCAAGGCACCGTACACATTAACTTTACATTCCCCTCCCTTTATTAAAAAAAAGGACCTGTTCTGTCTGATATTCATGTTAACAGCAGTTTTCAAACACAAAAGAGGGGCCCTAAAGGAGACGGAGAGCCATTGTTCAGCTTGGCCATTGTTCAGCATCTATGAACATATATTTCAAAAACAAAAACATGACCTATGAGGATTAAAATGAAACGAGAGCTATAGCTGATCGGTGGAACGTAAGTTGTCAGACAGTCAAAACCAGTAATATTGGAAGGGTGGGGAAGAAGAAGAAGACAACAGAATTACACCTTGCCCTTCTCTCTGAATCAGAGACTCAGAGTGATTTACAATCGCCTATATCTTCTCTCCCCACAACAGACACTCTGTGAGGTGGGTGGGGCTGAGAGGGCTCTCATAGCAGCTCCCCTTTCAAGGACAACTCCTGTGATAGCTATAGCTAACCCAAGGCCATTCCAGCAGGTGCAAGGGGAGGAGTGGGGAATCAAACCCGGTTCTCCCGGATAAGAGTCCACACACTTAACCACTACGCCAAACTCGTTAAGGATCTGCAAATATCACAGGATCAATCTTCGCTTTTTTGCTCTGGGCTTTTTTTTTTTGGGGGGGGGGGAGAAGGAATGCACAGGAACACAGTTCCGGCTGGCTTGGCATCAGGGGGTGTGGCCTGATATGCAAATGAATTCCTGCTGGGCTTTTTCTTCAAAAAGCCCTGTGTAAAACAACGGTGATGTCATGGGGTGTAGCCCATATGCAAATGAGTTCCCATGGGGCTTTTGCTATTTAAAAAGCCCAGTTTGTGGCCACACCTCTGATTTCCAGCAATGTACAATCACTCCTCTGGTTTCTAACGATGTGCAATCACTCCTCTGCTTGGATTGCAAATTGCAATCCATACCGTCAGACACCTGGGGGGAGAGGGAAGTTCACTTTTTAATCAAGCACAAAATTGTTCTAAAAAATTATATAAAATAGCCGTGCGTATATGTTCTTGCCTATTTCCCTGTGGCGCTCTCTCTCTGTGCCATCTGTTCTCCACTCATCGGACAGAAAAGAATTAACTTACAAAAACAATATTTTCCTTCGTTGTCTTGATTCTACAGGATTTGGGGTGGAGAAAATGTGGATTAGATGTTTATTATTTATTTATTTCATTTAAAACATTTATTGGTCACATTTCTCCCATGGAGGGCAGGCAAGGTGACTTATAGTATAAATTATACCTTGCCTTTCTCCCCAAGGGGGACCCAAGGCTGCTTAAAACACTGGTCTCCCCACCTTCATTTTATCCTCCCAACAACCTTGTAGGGTTAGTCAGGCTGAAAGAGAATGATGGTGAGTGAGTGTGACCCAATGAGCTGCCATGACAGACTGGGAACTAGGAATTGGAAGGGCTTTTTTTTGTAGCAGGACCTCCTTTGCATGTTAGGCCACACCCCCTGATGTAGCCAATCCTTCAAGAGCTTACAGGGCTTTTCTTAGAGGGCCTACTGTAAGCTCCAGGAGGATTGGTTACATCAGGGGGGAGTGGCCTAATATGCAAAAGAGGTCCTGCTATTAAAAAAGTCTTGGGAGTGGGCACATGAAAATGTGGTTTGGTTCACCCTGGTTTAGATAGCCCAGGAAGGCGTGATCTTGTCAGACCTAAGCAGGTCCAACCCTGGCAAGTACCTGTGTGGGAGACCTTAAGGAATACCAGGTCCAGGACACAGAGGCAGACAATAGCAAGCCACCTCTTTGAACATCCAAGCCCCACTAGGAGTCACTAGGGGTCATGACTTTCAGACATGCACACACAAAAATACTTGCAAGCTCAGCACAACCAGTTCAGTCTACAGAATGCCCAGCAGAACCCAGTGCCGCTGTGGCACTGCAAGCTTAAAAGGACTGATCTCAAAGCACAGTGTCACAAGAAATGCTAGCGGGGGGATTTTGTAAGCCCAGCACAACCAGTTACAATGCAGAGAACAGCTAGCAGAACAAATCCAACTAAAGGAAGGATTTTGCAAACACTGTGCAAGAAAATAGGAATGGAACAGGAAGAATTGCTGGCAAAATGGGGGGGGGGGGGGCGGGGAAGAGGAACCCTCTTGAAATTAACATGACTAGTTTGAAACTGACAGCAGTGCTTCCAAGGCTGAAGAACCCTTCTCCTTCCCCTTTGATCTGAGCCTTGGTAAACATTTTGTTTGAGCAGACACAGTCTGTCTAGAAATGTTTCCATTCACAAACTGCCATGGACGTCCATGAACTGCTTGAAAGTTCATGCTGGTTCACCTGCCACAAACTTCAGTTTACAAACCACAAACCAATCAAAATTCATCACAAACTTCAGCTTGTGAGCTGGTTCATGCCCATCCCTACTGGGAACTTGAACCTGGGTCTCTCAGATTCTAGTCTTACATTCTAAACCCTACACCATGCTGGATTCTCTCTCTAGCATTTCATCTTCGCTAATTTTGCATGTCCAGTTCCCAAACATGGTTCATAAGGTGTTTTAAATTGAATTCCTAATGTTTTCTCTGTTCTTCCAGCGCTGCTTGGGAATTGTAGTTTGGTCCAGAAAGTTATGAACATGCACAAGTACTATAAATGTTGCTGAATGATGAAAACTGCTGACTGCACAAGTGCAGAAGAGCAGATACACCTGAAACGCAGCTTATTTTAATTGATAACTTCCCTGAGGTATACATAATCCAAGCAAATGCATAGCTTAAGAGGATGCAGCAATCACAGGAGTCTAACCAGCTGCTGTTGTAAAAACTAACAACAAAATATTGCTGTTTTGCAATGGGAACAAATCACCAATATCAGTGGTTGTTTCATAGAGAAATAGGTGGCAGAGCTCAGTGGCATAACTCATTAGCATATGCTGCCCCCCCCCCCAGCCAAAAGCAATCGGATGCAAGAAAGAAGAGCCCCAGGTGAGAGAGACCTGCTTGGGCTGGCTAGAGATTCAGCCAGCCCAAGCAGGCCTTGCTTGCCTAGGGCTCTCCTGGGCTGCCCACTCCCGCACAGTCAAAAGGCCAACAAATCACCCGCTGCCTAAAATCACATAAGAAGTGGAGAAAGAGCGGCATGGGCTTCTCCAGGGGTTAATGAGGGATGCTGGGGGTGTGGCAAAGCCCCCGTTGGCTGACTGGCTGCCTGCTCTCCTAATCCAGAGATTGTTATGCAGCTGCACCCACTGTTCAGTCGACAAAGCAGGTGGGGAGGAGGAGGGGAAACCCTCAGAAAGGTTCAGGAGCTGTGCTCCTGTGAGCTCCTGCTGAATCTGAGGCCTGATCAATATGCTTATATGGGAAGCTCAATTTGTGAGAAAAGGGAAATTAGAAGCAGGTTTTGAATGTGTGCTTTGCAAAACTCAAAGCACCACCAGACATGCTTCCAATAGGTAAGCTGAATGACTCAAGCACGATGGAAGAAATGCTCTTTAAGTCTTTTATAATTATACAACTCCTACGTGTTTCGGGTGCAGCTTCATCAGGGGGAATATATTGTGAGATGCAAAACAGAAACTGTAAGCTTAATACATCATTATTTTAAAAAATTAATAAAATATAGGATAATTCCGCAGAACTTGTACAGAGAACAATTCATACATACGTATTACTACTTATACAATCCAAACAGCTTTGACTGTAGAACATTGTGGAATTTCAATATTAACTCAACAAGGCCGATTCCCCAGACTTTGATGTTGATTGTTGAGAACTTTAAATATTCCCCAGTGGGAGACATAAGAGTGATAAGCAAGGATGAAGGATCGCATCATCTCTCTGTGCAAGAAAGAATCCCTGATTTGGGATCAGAGAGCTATCAGCTTTCTGATGTCATGTCAGCTGCATTTAATGTACACATATAACTCAGCTTAATATGCTCAGTTTCAAAGCATTAGCTGTCTTCGATCTAAGCTTTTGCTTTTCTTAATAAGCTGCGCAGCAATAACAAGGAAAGGGGTTTAGCCTACCGTTGATTGCATTTATCTTCCCGAAATCAGATAAATGCAGGTTATCATTACAGTCTCCAGGTCCACAGAGTTTTTAATGCTCTTACTTTAATCTCCACCGCTATGGATTTTGTGATTATGGCTGTGTTCTGGAGATGTGCGCAGGTGTAAGGAATGAGAATAAAGTATTTCTATCTGCTGAGTCCCAAGGAATTTCACTAGGATGCTAGGAGGTGTTTTCCTGTCTTTGCTAAGGAAGCACAGGGTTGGAAGCAACAGAAAGCGAAGGTTGCATAGTAGTTAGAGTAGGGGTGAGAGAACCTGAGTTCAGCTCTCCACATATGAGGGTGTAACTACATGATACATTTTTCCTGAGTGTGTCCGCAGGTTGGGTCCGCAGACATGTTCTGGGAGTCTAACTTCCAGGGGTGGAATTCTGGCAGGAGCTCCTTTGCATATTAGGCCACACACCCCTGATGTAGCCAATCCTCCAAGAGGTTACAAGGCTCTTTTTTTGTAAGCTCTTGGAGGATTGGCTACATCAGGGGTGTGTGGCCTAATATGCAAAGGAGCTCCTGCTAGAATTTCACCCCTGCTAACTTCCAGGCACTTTCCAGATCTCAGCTGGATCTCATCATGCAGAAAGAGGGGAATGAAGTTCAATCCATCGTTGCCTGACCTGAAACAGCCTTGGATGACACTGTTGGCTCCAGTGGGGAAACCTATATGAACCTCATCAGTATATGTGGAGCCTCCAGTGGAGCACATATTGCCTCTTCGAGCCATTTCATACTGGGGAATTTGCATGGGTTGGGGGGGGGGGCAGCTTACCTTGCCTGCCACAGTTCTAAGCTGAATTGAGTTTATGTACAGCTGGGATGCACGGACTCCCAAACATGTCTTTCAAACCAATCTAGAGATGTCTCGGGCGGGGAGGTGTATTATGTAAGAAGGACATCACCTATGAAGTTTAATCAGTGTCATTGGACCAATCATGGGTTTTGAATAAGTTGTGTGTATGAAATAATATGTTTAAGTTAAGAGCAAGAAGGTACCAGCTGGATATTAGGGAAAACTTTTTTTACAGTAAGAGTTGTTTAAAATTGCAATAAGAGAGAAGGGTGGGGTATAAATCAGCAATTCTTCTTCTTCTTCTTCTTCTTCTTCTTCTTCTTCTTCTTCTTCTTCTTCTTCTTCTTCTTCTTCTTCTTCTTGCAGCTGGATGAGCACTTGCCAAGGATGCTCTAGGCCAGGAGCATCTAACTCACTTATTATGAGGGCCAGATCTGACATTAATGAAACCTTGTTGGGCCAGGCCATGAGTGTCATAAAATGTAATTCCAGGTAGTGGATATATAAACTTTATGAAGGGCACAGACAAACACAATTAAATATATACATTTTTTTTTTAAAAAAAAACAACCTTAAGATATACTTAAAAGATTAGCACTCTTGCAATATTTTCTTTATTTAACAGTCTCTGATAACTGACACGTCTTGCTCTGAATTATTGCATCAAAATCTGGAGACCAAGTCGGTGCTGAAGCAATCTAGAGTATGCTGTTCAGGTGTTGTTCAGGTTTGTATCTGTAAGCTGCAAACCTACTTTCGATTTACTGACATTCATTGCAGAAATCTCATGGTCAATGCTTTCAGCCTAAGACCCAGGGGAAAACATGGAATGACTGGGCATTGTGAGCTTTTGTACATAAGCTGCTTCATGTGCTGGTCAGCCAATGGAGCAAATAGAGGCTTTGCTCTGCAGCTTGATTGAGCAAGCCTGGCAAAGCAAGCTGTGATGCAGAAGGAAGCAAAAGAGGGAGAAGGAAGCAGACAGCAGTTAACTGCTTGCAGACCTGACAGGAGCTATCCAAGAGCCTGATCCGTCCCACAGGCTGCATGTTTGACACCCCTGCTCAAACAACTATTAACTGTGCAAAATTCTTTGCACCTGCTTATAAAATATGCCAGAGATCCACAGCAGCAAGTTGTTTTGCTTTATTTTAAGCCAAAATAGAATTTTAATCTAGTTTTACATTATCTCTCTTGATTAATACGTCTTTGTTTTATTCTGATCTATGATCGTAATAAGTATATTGATTGATTGACACCCCTGTTCTAGGCTGATCCTGCAATGACCAGGGGGATGGACTAGTTCCTAGGATTCTATGACCAGTCATAACCTCTTTCAGCCTATCTCAAAAGGTAATGGAGGACAGGAGTACTGTGAGCTCCTTAGATTAGAAGATAAGGCTTTAATGGACAAGATCCCAGAAGAGGACAAGAAGAAGGTATCCCAGAGTCAGGTAGGCTAACCAGAAATTAAGGATATGACTCTTTGTGGCTATAGGCAGTGGCTTTCTTCCAGCTCTTGTCTCATGACAAGCTGTACCTTCTGAACAAGTCATAAAATCTGCATTGTATTCAGTCTCTTAAGAGTTGGAAGAGGTCTTATCTATCCCCAAACCCATCGCCCTGTTCAACGCAGGAAATCCCAGGTTAGAAGATCTTCTCCAAAGGGTGGCAGCTATCTTTGGCTTGAATGATCTCCAGCAAAAGAGATACTGTCCACTTTGGTCACTGGTCCCATTCTCAAACTGCCTCTCACTATTACAGGGTTTCTGTTAATGTTCAATTGAATCAATTCTCCTGCAATGTAAGCTCATTAGATCTCATCAGAATCTTTGTAGCAGTGGCGAACAAATCTTTGCCCTCTTCCACAAGGCGGTTCGTTATCTGAAAGGCAAAGATGCTTGACAATCTCCGCTTTTCTTCCCCGTGGGGATTCCAAGCAGTTTGCAATGTAGTTATCTTCTCCTCCCTGGTATCACTACAATAGCAACTCAGGGAGGCAGTTTAGGCTAAGAAAGAGTAGTTGGCTTAAAGTCAGAGCTTTTTTTTTTGTAGCAGGAACTCCTTTGCATATTAGACCATACACCCCAGATGTAGCCAATCCTCCAAGAGCTTACAGGGCTCTTAGTACAGGGCCTACTGTAAACTCCAGGAGGACTGGCTACATCAGGGGGTGTGACCTAATATGCAAAGTAGTTCCTGCTACAAAAAAGGTCCGCCTAAGGTTATCCAGCGAGGTCCCAAAGCAGAGTGGGGATCTGAGCCTTGATCTCCCAAATCTTCAGCCAGCACTCTTCAGCCAGCTTGGTGTAGTGGTTAAGTGTGCGGACTCTTCTCTGGGAGAACCGGGTTTGATTCCCCACTCCTCCACTTGCACCTGCTAGCATGGCCTTGGGTTAGCCATAGCTCTGGCAGAGGTTGTCCTTGAAACAGCAGCTGCTGTGAGAGCCCTCTCCAGCCCCACCCATCTCACAGGGTGTCTGTTGTGGAGGAGGAAAGTAAAGGAGATTGTGAGCCGCTCTGAGACTCTTCGAAGTGGAGGGCAAGATATAAATCCAATATCTCCTTCTTAACTATTACACCTTGCTCCTCCTTTTGAGTAGCTCAAAGGAAGGGGCTATCCCACTTTATCATCATCCTGTAGAGCAGGGGTGTCAAACATGCAGCCTGGGGGACGAATCAGGCCCCCAGAAGACCCCTACCAGGCCCCTGAGCAACTGGCTGTCATCTGCTTCCTTCGTCCTATCTCTTGTTTCCTTGTGCATAACAGCTTGCTTTGCAAGGCTTCCTCAATCACACAGAAGCTGAATCAGGCCCCTGAGCAACTGGCTGTCATCTGCTTCCTTGTGCATAACAGCTTGCTTTGCAAGGCTTGCTCAATCGCACAGGAGATACAGAGCAAAACCTCTATTTTCTCCATTGGCTGAGATTCCTCCCTTGGGGAGGAAGGGAGGGAAGGCAGAGCTCGCTTTTCCAGGCTCTCTCAATTGCACAGCCGAGCTACTGAGTCAAGCCACTCTTCCTTCTATTGGTTGAGGCTCCCCCCCCAAATCCCCTGGGGAAGGAAGGAAAGAGCCAGAGCTTCCTTTGCCCAGTTCCCTGGATCACACAGGAGAGATACAAAGAAAGCACCTTTAACACCAACAAGTGCTAATTTTTAAAGCATGTTTTTTAAGTTTTAAAAATTCTTTAATTGTGTTTGTGTCCTTTATAAAATGTATATCTCTGCTACCTGGCATTACATTTTACGACCCACATGGCCTGACCCAACAAGATCTTATTTATATCAGATCTGGCCCTCATATCAAATGAGTTTGACAGCCCTGCAGTGTAGAACATGAGTCCCCAGCCTTTTTGAGCACACAAGTACCTTCAGAATTCTGAACACACGAAGCTGCTTTATACTGAATCAGACCCTTAGTCCACCAGGGTCAAGACTGTCTACTCAGACTGGCAGCAGGGTCTCAGGGTGAGGTCTTTCACATCACCTCCTACCTGATCTTTTTAACCAGAGATGCCGGGGATGGAACCTGGGTCCTAGGACCTTCTGCATGCCAAGCAGGTGCTCTGCCAGTGAGCCGCAGCCCCTCTCCTTAGGAATTCTGACACATTCTGGTGGGGCCGACCACAAAATGGCTGCCACTGGAGGCAGAGCGGAGTTCTGCATAGTACACCTGCCACATTTCAAGCTGAAGCTCTTTTTAACCTAAAAGGAACATATTTGTTTAAATACCTCCTTTCATACACACAGCTTACCTTCAGCCATGCGGAGAAGATTCTTGTGCTGCGGAAGCAGCTGCTACCGTGCTTTGTTGAACAATCTGCACAGTCAATCAGATCCACAGCGGTCTAGCGAAACCTCTGCTGGACAAACCCCCATCTGGCCCCACCTGCTTTAAAAAAAATACTCGGGCACTAAGCAAGGCTTTTTTTTTGTAGCAGGAACTCTTTTGCATATTTGGCCACACGCCCCTGATGTAGCCAATTCTCCAAGATTAAAAAACAAAAACAAAATAAAACATGCTTAAATCCTCCCGTACTCCCTATAAAGTCTTGGAGGATTGGCTACATCATTTGGGGTGTGGCCTAATATGCAAAGGAGCTCCTAGGCTTGCCAATCCCCAGGTGGGGGCAGGGGATCCCCCGGTTTGGAGGTCCTCCCCCCGCTTCAGGGTCATCAGAAAGCGGGGGGAGGGGAGGGAAACGTCTGCTGGGAACTCTGTTATTCCCAATGGGGATTTATTCCCATAGAAAATCATGGAGAATTGATCCGCGGGTATCTGAGGCTCTGGGGGGGGGCTGTTTTTTAGGGTAGAGGCACCAAATTTTCCATATAGCATCTAGTGCCTCTCCCCAAAATAGCCCCCAAGTTTCTAAAAGATTGGACCAGGGGGTCCAATTCTATGAGCCCCAAAAGAAGGTGCCCCTATCCTTCATTATTTCCTATGGAAGGAAGGAATTGAAAGGTGTGCCGTCCCTTGAAATGTGATGGCCAGAACTCCCTTTGGAGTTCAATTATGCTTGTCACAGCCTTGATCTTGGCTCCACCCCTAATGTTTCCTGGCTCCACCCCCAAAGTCTCCTGGCTCCACCCCCAAAGTGCCCAGATATTTCTTGAATTGGACTTGGCAACCCTAGGAGCTCCTGCTACAAAAAAAGCCCTGACACCAAGAAAGGTGTTGTTGGACACCATAGACTAGGTTTGCCAAGTCCAATTCAAGAAATATCTGGGGACTTTGGGGATGGAGGCAGGAGACTTTGGGGTGGAGCAGGAGACTTTGGGGGTGGAGCCAGTAACAAGGTTATGACAAGCATCATTGAACTCCAAAGGGAGTTCTGGCCATCACATTTAAAGGGACCACACACCTTTTAAATGCCTTCCCTCCATTGGAAATAATGAAGGATAGGGGCACCTTTTTGGGGGGCTCATAGAATTGGACCCCCTTGTCCAATCCTTTTGAAACTTGGAGGGTATTTAGGGGAGAATCACTGGATGCTATGCAGAAAATTTGGTGCCTCTACCTTAAAAAAACAGCCCCCCTGGAGCTCCAGATACCCACAGATCAATTCTCAATTATACCCTCTGGGGATCTGTCTCCATAGGGAATAATGGAGTGACTTGCAGACATTTCCCTCCCCCTCCACACACACTGCTTTCTGATGACCCTGAAGTGGGGGAGGGCCTCCAAACCGGGGGATCCTCTGCCCCCACCTGGGGATTGGCAACCCTACCATGTACCCATGGGTGCCATGCTGGGTAGCTCCTGCTGTAAAAGACACTGGAAATAGTCTTTGTGTGGTGGCGGTGGCAATGCCTCATGGTCCCCTGTCCACATGGTTTGCCCTCCCCATATGGAGAATCTGCATACCGCCTCCAAACATAACCAGTGCTGCACAAACTCCATGTGCAATGGGTGTAATACATCAGGCACCACTCTACATTTTATGGACCCTTTTGCAGCAATGTCCACGCATAAGCTGGTTTGGAGGAACCCTGTCTCAAATGTTCCAGTCCCGTCATTGCCCTGCCTGACGTGGAGAACTTCTCCTTAAATAAGGAACAACTGTGAGGTCCTTCATGAATGCTAAGCACAGAAGATTCATTCTTATGCTCTGGGGATTCCTGGCACTCTCCAGTCATGGCAGAGAAAATTAATTTTAAGTGCACAAGTGGGAGGGAGAGATCTGCTTCATGTCATGTCTCTGGGGAAGTACAACAACTTCTCAAAAATCCCACACAGCCTGATTCATTCATGCTTCCTACAGAAAATCTTCTCTCCCCCCCCCCCCCCATTTGAAGTGCGAAAGGATTTCTCTTAGAGCGCTAGAATTTCAAGAAGTAGCCCTGGTTCCTCTAGAAAAAGGGTGTATTGAACTCACTTGTTATGAGGACCGAATCTGACACTTTTATTTATTTATTTTAGTATATTTCTATTCCGCCCATTCCTCGTAGGGCTCAGGGCAGAGTACAACATATGATAAAACAATAAAATTCAGTAAAAAAATATTTTCAAAAACAGACAACTCAACAGCACTCCGAGAAGTTTACCGTATCATCGCATATTGCCCAGCCCTATATGGTCGAGGACCTGCCTACCTAAAGGACCGCCTCTCCCCATATGTACCCCGGAGAGCACTGAGGTCTGGTTCCCAGAATTTATTAACAATCCCTGGGCCAAGAGAAGTTAGGTTGAAGGCCACTAGGGAGCAGGCCTTCTCGGTGATAGCCCCCCGTTGGTGGAACGACCTTCCAGAGATGGTGCGAGCCCTGCGGGACCTGAACCAATTCCGCAGGGCTTGCAAAACATTTCTTTTTCAGTTGGCATTTGCAGAACCTGATTAACTAACGAACAGGCGCTTAGCCATCTTATGTACATCAGGATTATATCATTTTAGCACCTATTTTTATATGTTTTATCTATTTTAATTAATTTATTTGTAATTGATATTTAAACTGTTATGTTTTATGTGAATCATGGGACTCCCATGCCTGTTATACTGTTTAATGTGAATCATGGGACTCCCATGTCTGTTAGCCGCCCTGAGCCCGCCTGGCGGGGAGGGCGGGATATAAAAATAAAATATTATTATTATTATTATTATTATTATTATTATTATTATTATTATTATTATTATTATTATTATTATTATTATCTCACATCATGATATCTCACAGAGATGGCAGATGATAATCCATTTTATAGCACGAGTGACAGTACCGATAGGGGAGGCCAACCAGATCAAGAACAGATGCCCGCAGCCTCAACTAAAAGCCTGGCGGAAGAGCTCCGTTTTACAGGCCCTATGGAAGGCTAATAAGCCAGGTAGGGCCAGGATCTCTGTAGGGAGCTGATTCCACCAGGTCGGGGCCAGGACTGAAAAAGCCCTGGACCTAGTTGAGGCAAGGCGGGCGTCTCTTGGGCTGGGGATGGCCAACGGATGTTGGGAGGGTGAACGTAATGGCCTCCTGGGCATATATGGAAGAAGACGGTCCTGCAGGTATGTTGGTCCCAGGCCGCGTAAGGCTTTAAACGTTAGAACTAAAACCTTGAAGTGGATTTGGTTCTCAATGGGCAGCCAGTGCTGGCCGAATGCCCACCCATAAAGGTGGTGCAGTCAGCAGGTGAGCTGCCGCATTCTGCACCCGCTGCAGTTTCCGGATCAATCTCAAAGGTAAGCCAGCATAGAGCGAGTTACAGTAGTCTAATCTGGAAGTGACCATTGCATGGATCACTGTAGCCAGGTCCTGGTGCTAGATGCTTGATCTGCCGAAGATAACAAAAGGCAGACCTGGCAACCATCGTGACCTGGCAACCATTCATGGAAAGGGAGGCATCCAAGGTCATTCCCAAGCTCTTCACCTGTTGGGCTGGCACCAATGTGGCACCATCCAAAGCTGGGAGCTGGATGCCCATACCAACCCCACCCCGACTCAGGTACAGGACCTCCATCTTAGCTGGATTCAGCTTCAGCTGGCTCTGTTGTAACCACCCAGCCACGGCTCCCAATGCCTCAGACAACTGGTGGTGGTGGTGGTGGTGGTGACTGGCCGGCCACTCATCAACAGATAGAGCTGGGTGTCATCAGCATACTGGTAACCCAGTCCAAAACCATGGGCAATCTGGGCAAGGAGGCGCATATAGATGTTAAATAATATTGGCGAGAGAATGGCTCCCTGCGGCACGCCACATATAAGTGGATGCAGCAAGGAAGTCTGCTTGCTAAACACCACCCTTTGTCCCCGTCCCCAGAGAAAGGAGGAAAACCATTGTAAGGTCACTCCCTGATCTCCGGCAACGGCGAGGCGGTGGGTCATAAGGTCGTAATCGACCACATCAAATGCTGTTGACAGATCAAGAAGTATCAGCAGCACTGACCTGCCTTGATTCAGATGCTGTCTTAGGTCATCTGTGGGAGTGACTAGGACAGTCTCCGTCCCGTGGCCCGGGCAAAAACCGGACTGGAATGGGTCTAAGGCGGATGTCTCATCCAGGAAAACCTGTAACTGCTCCGCCACCACTTTCTCAATTACCTTACTCAGAAACGGTAAATTCGAAACTGGGCGGTAGTTGGTCAAGACTCCGGGGCCTAATGATAAATGAGACCTTGTCTGGCTGGGCCATGTGTGTCATAAAATGTAATGCCAGGTAGTAGAGATATAAACTTTATAAATGACACAAACACAATTAAACATTCTTAAAGCATTAGCACTCAGTGGTATTAAAGGTGCTTTCTTTGTATATCTCCTATGGGATCCAGGGAACTGGGCAATGGAAGCTCTAGCTCTTACCTTCCTTCCCCAGGAGACCAAAAGGGAGAGGAACTGCCAATAGAAGGAAGAGAGGCTTGGCTCTGTAGCTCAGCAATGCGATTCAGAGAGCCTGGCAAAGCAAGCTCTCCCTCCCCCCTTCCTCTCCAAGGAAGGAGCCTCAGTCAGTGGAAAAAAATAGAGGTTTTGCTCTGTATCGCGTGTGCAATTGAGCAAGCCTGGCAAGCAAGCTGTGTTACAGAAGGAAACAAGAGATAGGGAGAAGGAGGATGACAGCCAGTTGCTCAGGGGCCTGATAGGAGCCCTCCAGGGGCCTGTTTTGGTCCCTGGGCCGCATGTCTGAGACCTCTGCTCTAGAAACTGACACTCCTTTTGCATAAAGGGCTGATAAATGCCACTAGCATCTCAGCAGCAACAATATCATGTCCAGCAAATCTGAAGTGGATGGAAGCTGTGATTTCTGTTCCTGACCACTGGGCCAACTGCAAGGTAGAGTTGCCAACCCACCACCAGGTGGGGCTTGGCATTCTCTTGGATTTAAAATCAGTCTCCAGGCTATAGAGTCCAGTTCCCTGGAGGACATGGCAGCTGTGAAGAGTGGACTCTGTGGCATGACATCACATCCCCATGGCTCTCCCTCATCCCAAACTCTGCCCTCCTGAAGAAATGCTCCCAAATCTCCAAAAATCCCTTCAACCAAAGTTGGCAGCCTCAGCTACTTTGCCTTGGGACGCTAGCAGTAAGAACGAGGTGATCTTGGAAGGCTGGTCACACCTCACAGCTTGTTGTAAATCTCTCTCATCGCTTGTTGGAAATCTCTCTCGTAAATCTCTGCTTTTTAGCCTGGGCAACAGAGGGGAACCACTTCCCATCTGTGGTAATTACTAGGTCTTGTGGCTAATAATGTCTGATATGTTTCATATTCAGCCCATGTGTTTAGTCACTTGCAAAAGGTAACCAGGAACGTTCTGCCAAGCCTTCAGACCGACTCGGTTCTCTGAGCCCTGTCACACCCATCATTTAAGAATGAAAACTTGAACCCTGCTGAAACAAAAGGATATCCATAAAAGAGCTACAGTCAGGGGTGGAATTCTAGAAGGAGCTCCTTTGCATATTAGGCCACACACCCCTGATGTAGCCAATCCTCCACGAGCTCACAAGGCTCTTTTTTGGTAAGCTCTTGGAGGATTGGCTACATCAGGGGTGTGTGGCCTAATATGCAAAGGAGCTCCTGCTCGAATTCCACCCCTGGCTACAGTAATGTCTTGACTTCAGTATTGATAGGCCATGGTTGGGGGAATAGTGGATGTGAATGGGCCATGGGGTGTTCCAGGGAACTAGGAATAGCACCTAATGAACCGTATGCTATCGGGAAACAATTTTACCAGGCAGAACTTGTAGGATCAGGTAGCCAGTTCAAGGTATCTCAGCTTTCCATCTTTCTGATGTCCGTAAAATAAGTTCCCAATTTGCTGGGGGTAAAGTGTAGATGACTGGAGAAGGCAATGGCAAATAACATCCCATAACAAAAAGCCTGCCAAGAAACCGTTGTGATGTGACATCACCCCTTGGGTCAGTAACGACTCGGTGCTTGCACAGAGGACGACCTTGACCTTTACCCTATTGCCTGTGTAGAAAAGCATTCTTGAACAATTCAGTTTTGAATTGTTGCATAATAGACCAGCACTTTGATTCGGGCAACCCTTAGTAGCAGGTACTAGCGATCTATCCAGCATTTCCAGCCCAAGGTCAGCAGCACTTGGAGAGCTACTCTGAACTGTAGAGAGACACGACAGACACTTAAGCCAAAAGGAAAAAGTTGTTTGTCATTCCATTTCATTGTGGAAGCTTTAAGCAGCGTTAGCATTTTCATTGTACAGAAATCTGAAAGAGAGGGAGATGGAAGATCAAGTGTGTACTTAAATGTGGAGACCACTGGAAACAATGCGTTGGCATTCGAAGGCTTGGAGAGGTGCCGGACAGACAACCATGTGCCTTACCCCAGCAGACACCCAGGCTTTTGCTATAAAGCAGAGGACTCTGAGGTATCACCTGATGCAGCAGAGGGATAAGTGCTAGCCAAGCTGCTTGAAGGAATGGTGCAGTTTTGTTTCCACCCTGTGATGAGCTATGCAGAGGTGTGTATGTATGTGCAAGCATGCATGCGTGTGAAAATCAGCACAAGTGCTGGATGTGCATCCCAAAGTCTCTAGAGCTAGATCTGTTTTTCCATACTCTTTAATCTCATCCCCATCCCTGGAACTGGGGGCATTAGACATTATTCTTCCTCCTCCCAGGACTTTTTCTTTTTTGTAGCAGGAACTCCTTTGCATATTAGCTTACAGTAGGCTCTGTACTAAGAGCCTTGTAAGTTCCAGGGGGGTTGGCTACATCAGGGGTGTGTGGCCTAATATGCAAAGGAGTTCCTGTTACAAGAAAGCCCCGCCTCCTCCTGTTTTGTAACAATCTGGGACTCAGGTTAGCCTGAGAGTAAGTGACTGGTCTAAGGCCACCCAGGTAGTTTTGAGGCTCAATATTGGTTTGAACCCATTTCACAAGTTCTAGTGCTGGTTTTGTATGCTGTGTCCCTGTATCATTAACTAGAGTGACCCCAAATTGGAGAGGCAGTAAAACGATTCTAACATCTCAATTAACTCCAATCACCAAGGCACCTTTTAACCAGGAAGGCAACCTTGACAGGGATAAATGTAAAGTTCTGCATTTAGGAAGGAAAAATCCAATGCATGGTTATAGGATGGGGAGACTTGTTTTAGCAGTAATATGTGTGAAAAAGATTTAGGGGTCTTAGTGGATCATACGCTGAACATGAGTCAACAGTGTGATGCGGTGTCTAAAAAGGCAAATGCAATTTTGGGCTGTATCAACAGAAGTATAGTGTCCAGATCACGTGAAGTGATGGTATCGCTTTACTCTGCTCTGGTAAGACCTCACCTGGAGTACTGTGTTCAGTTTTGGGCATCATATTTTAAGAAGGATATAGACAAGCTGGGACGGGTCCAGAGGAGGGCAACGAAGATGGTGAGGGGTCTGGAGATCAAGTTCTATGAAGAAAGATTGAAGGAACTGGGCATGTTTAGTCTGGAGAGGAGGTGGCTGAGAGGTGATAGGATCACCATCTTCAAGTACTTGAAGGACTGTCATAAAGAGGATGGTGCGGAATTGTTTTCTGCGGCTCCAGAAGGTAGGACCAGAACCCATGGGTTGAAACTAAATCAAAAGAGTTTCCGGCTCAATATTAGGAAGAACTTCCTGACCGTTAGAGCGATTCCTCAGTGGAACAGGCTTCCTCGGGAGGAGGTGGGCTCTCCTTCCTTGGAGGTTTTTCAACAGAGACTAGATGGCCATCTGGCAGCAATGAAGATCCTGTGAATTTAGGGGGAGGAATTTGTGAGTTTTCTGCACTGTGCAGGGGGTTGGGCTAGATGACCCTGGAGGTCCCTTCCAACTCTATGATTCTAAGTAAAGACTTCTTGTTGAAGATGCAATTGTATTGGAGTGGCAACAGAATTTGGTGATGCTGGAAAGTGCCATCAAGTCACAGCCAACCTACAGCAATCCCACGGGGCTTTCAAGACAAGAGGTCGTTTGCCATTGCCTGGCTCTGCCTAGCAACCCTGGACTTCCTTAATAGTCTCCCATCCAAATACTAACCTCGGCCAACTCTGCTTAGTTTTCAAGTTCTGATGAGATTGAGCTAGCCTGAGCCATCCGGATCAGCGTGCCTAATGAAGTGCCATCAAGTCTCAACTAATTTACGGCAACCCCTCAAGAGGTTTTCAAGCCTAGGGATGAGCAGAGGTGGTTTGAAAATGCCTGCCTCTGCGTATTATTATTATTATTATTATTATTATTATTATTATTATTATTATTATTATTTGTTTATTTATATTCCACCCAGTCCCTTATTGGGGCTCAGAGCAGAGTACATCAGTTTAAGATAAAATCACAATAAAACCATAGCAAAACCAATCTCAGCATTCAGTAAGATGCAACAAGATGATAATATGACAGCAGATAATTTAGTACAAGATGGTATCACAACACAGTAGTGAAGTAAGGCAGTAAGGGGAGGACGATCGATCTAGTAGATAGATGCCTGCTACCTCATCCGAAAACCTGGCAGAACAGCTCCATTTTACAGGCCCTATGAAGGCCAACAAGCCAGGTAGGTCCCGGATCTCCCTAGGGAGCTGATTCCACCAGGTTGGAGCCAGGACTGAAAAGGTCCTGGCCCTGGTAGAGGCAAGACGGGCATCTCTGAGGACTATCAGAAAATCCTGGGAGGCCAAGCGAAGCAAACTCTGGGGCATATATGGGAGGAGACGGTCCTGTAGGAATATAGGTCCCAGGCCGTGCAAGGCTTTGAAGGTTAGAACTAACACCTTGAAACAGATCCAGTACTCTATAGGCAGCCAGTGCAGGTCGCAGAGCGCCAGCTGTATGCTCACCTTAGTAACCCTGGATCTTCTTGGTGGTCTCCCATCCAAATACTAACCATGACCAAACCCTGCTTAGCTTTTGAGATGGATAAGATTGGGCTAGCCTGGGCCATCCCGGTTAGGGTAACAGTAAAGCTTGCTAGATGCCTGTTTGTAATGTCTACTGATCTGATCCCATATTTCCAGGGCTTTTTTTGTAAGCAGGAACTCCTCTGCATTTTAGGCTACACCCCCCTGATATAGCCAATCCTCCAAGAGCTTACAGGAGACCCTGTAAGAAAAGTCCTGTAAGCTCTTGGAGCTACATCAGAGGTGTGTGGCCTAATATGCAAAGGAATTCCTGCTACCAAAAAAGCCCTGCATATTTTTGGTCCCTGGTTGCTTTGGCAGCTTATAACAAAACTCAAACAAAGTAAACTACAGTCTGCCGGTTGGCTATCCTTGCTATAAAATAACCATCCAGGGGAGCTAAACCTTCTAAATATTATCATTTAAATTACTCAACATTTGATAAAATTATGGGCGAAAATGGGGAAATGTGAGCACAATTGGAAAGAATTGTTGTTCATGGAATGGAGCAACTGTCCTCTTATTAAGGGAAAGGAACATTTATTACCAAAAAAAGAGCCTTTTTAAGAGCCTTCTCTAATTGAAGTACTTCTAGACAGATCTGGAGCTGCAGAAACAAAAAAAATTCCCCTCCCAGTGAGTAAAAAGGGCCAAATCCACTCTTAGTCTTTTTGCGAAATGAAAAGTATAGCCAAAGTTTCAGACACCTAAATTTAAGTCCAGTGGCACTTTAGAGACCAAATGAGTTTCTGCTGGGATTTTTCTACAAAAAGCCCTGTGTGAAACAATGTTGATGTCAGGGGGTGTGGCCTAACATGCAAGTGAGTTCCTGATGGGCTTTTTCTACAAAAGAAGTCCTGCTCAAATCCAGCTGCTCTGAAGAGCAACATGGCCGCCCTTTGAAACAAAGCTTCAAAGTTTCTGTCAAGGCTGACTTTTGAGCCTTTGGTGCTATTAGCGGCTGAAACTCAATCAGTTGCCACGAACAGTTTGCCGCGTTCCCTGCCATCTAGAAACCACAGGCCCTCCCCGTTCGACACTTTCCCAGTGGCATTCTTCCTTGCCTTAAAAGTGATTTCCCATCGGGGAGCCACCCTGCGTCTTGGCATCAGTAACTGAGCCGGTAATTGAAAAAAAAAACCCAGAGAATATGCAGCTTGCGTTGGCCGACCACTGCGAAGTCTGCGGTTGATGTTTCTGCAGCTGATCTGTATGCATAATTGTCGCTTCTGTTTTCGTCCTGGATAGCCATTTGGTGGGGCTCAACTTCAAAAGAAAACATGTTTGTTACTCAAGAGGAGCCAGTCATACTAGACTTGGGTGTGGGTGTGGGTGTGTATGTTGAGGGGAAGCTGGGTTGGGGGCTTGTGTTTTGGATAGGGGGCTTTTTTAACGCAGCCGCTTCAATGCACACAACGACCACAGTTGGCAGGAATCAAAGTGGCAGCCCAATGGTTTTCTCCGTGACAATTCTCTTTTTCTAATTACTGTTGCCCATTCAGCCCATTATCTGCTTTTTGCCCATGTGGAGTTTTCTTTTCCGCTTTTCTATCCATCAGTCTCTCTCTCCTCTGGCTCTCTCTCTCTTTGTTTTTGTAGGGGGAACCCCCCCCCCCACAAATCAAATATTAAAAAACCTCACACAGCTTGGCTGGCTCATTCCGGCTTCTTTGTCTCGGCCGTTTCAAACGTCTCCTCTGTGCCGTGATTCTTAATTTTCCATGTGACATTCATTTGCCAGAAATCAGGGTTATTCAGCTAAGTGAATGCATCGCCTGAAGGGTTATATTCAGTCCCAGGCATGTGAAAGGGGGGACTGCAAGTTCGAGCTTTTGTGATTGCTTTTGATGAAGGCATAATTAAAACATGCTTTTTGGGGAGGGGAGGGGTGAAAGCAACTGCGCATACGCGTCAGGGACCCATTGCTGTTCGTGGCAAAACAAGCCTGTTGATGGTGGTGGCAGGGAGAAAAGGGATTCCCTAGGAAAACATGTCATGCTGAGGTGCCTTTAGCTTAGCTGGATGCCATAAATTAAACTTTGCATTGTGACAATTAAGTTTATTGACAATTACAGCCTTCCAAATGCTGCTAGAACAGGCCCAATAGGGTTTGTGAAAATGTTTGCTAATTACTGCAGCTTGTCTAGATGTTGCTTTCTTTCTCTCGTTTCTTCTCCATTAGGGGGGGAGGGTGGAAACGTGCGTTAAAGAAAATGTCTAAAATTAACAATTCTAATCAAACATCAGAGAATTGAGGCTAATGATTGCCATAACTGTGAAAACATCTGGGGAAGGGGAGGGAAAGAGCTTTTGACTTTGCATTTTAATATGCTGTATTTTTATATAGTTTTTTCTACCCTGTTTTCTTCCATAATGGGGGACCACAATATGGCTTACAACACCATTCTCTCCTCCTCCATTTTATCTTCCGAAAGTCTGGTGAGGTTGGTTAGGCTGAAAGAGTGTGATTGGCCCTTCCAAGGTCATCCAGCAAACTTCATGGGAGAGTGGGGATTCAAATGTGGGTCTTTTGCCTTAGTATATGTTTGCTTTGAGGATGGATTTAGAGATGAGCAAGTTCAACCTATTCTGTCCTTTCAGTTTTCCGAAAGGTCTTGTTTTGGTATTATCAGGGGTAGAATTATCAGGGGTAGAATTCTAGCAGGAGGTCCTTTGCATATTAGGCCACACACCCCTGATATAGCCAATCATCCAAGAGCTTACAAGGCTCTTTTTTGTAAGATCTTGGAGAAATGGCTACATCAGGGGTATGTGGCCTAATATGCAAAGGAACTCCTGCTAGAATTCTACCCCTGGGTATTATGCTGTATGACACTTGGAGCCAAGATTAGGGTTTCAAGATATTCTGCCTTCCCAAACAAGTACATCTGTTGCATCTTCAACATGAGAGGAACTTAGATGACGAGAGCAGTTGTGGCATCAAGAGTTTGGTGTAGCAGTTCTCCTTTATCTTGGAGAACTGGATTTGATTCCCCACTTCTCCACATGCAACTGCTGGAGTGATCTTGGGTCAGTCACAGTTCTTGAAAGAGCTGTTCTCTCAACAGCAGTTCTCTGAAAACTCTTTCAGCTCCATCTACCTCACAGGGTGTCTGTTGTGGGGAGAGGAAGGGAAGGAGATTGTAAACTGCTCTGAGGCTCCTTTGGTTAGTGAAGGGCAGGGTATAAATCCAGTTTCTTCTTCTTTGGGAAGTACTGATGAGATACTGATGAGTATAAGCCACACCCATTACTGTCTCATAAGCCAGTGGCAGCTTTCCTGCAAAAATATAACAACCAGTTCAGATCCAAGACCTCGCCAAAAGGCCTTCTCAAAAAGAACATGAACCCCATTCTGAAGGATGGGACCAGCCATAGAGAAAAACCTCTTGAATGAGTGGCCAACTGTGGAAAATCTGCTATACGATGCAGTGGTTGAGGTAAACAAAGTCAACACATAGATTTGTCAATGTACAGTCCTACAGACATGAACTCTAAACCATGCATGGGTTGAAATTAAGTCAAAAGAGTTTCCGGCTCAACATTAGGAAGAACTTCCTGACCGTTAGAGCGGTTCCTCAGTGGAACAGGCTCTCCTTCCTTGGAGGTTTTTAAACAGAGGCTAGGTGGTCATCTAACAGCAATGCAGCTGCTGTGAATTTAGGGGGGAGGTATTTGTGAGTTTTCTGCATTGTGCAGGGAGTTGGACTAGATGACCCTGGAGGTCCCTTCCAGCTCTATGGTTCTATTCAGGGCTTTGAAGGTAATCACCAGCATCTGGAACTGAGTCTTGAAACATATCAGGAGCTATGGTAACTTTTAAAATATTGGATCTATATGAACAGTGGGATAGGTTAACAGGTGGTAAGCTTGCCAGGCCCCAGGTCCCAGTGGAGGATCCCCCAGTTTTGCAGGCTCCTCTCCACTGCCAGCCAGCCAGCTGGTGAGGGGAAGCCCACCTTGACAGCTACAATATGCCTTTCCACCTCAGAAGGCTTAAAAGAAGTTTAGAAACTTGGAAGGTGTGTGTGCCTTTAAATCTTAGAAGAACCAAAGCTGAATGGGGGTGATGTGAGCTGGCAGAGCCATGTGGCTGTTCCCAAAGTCTGTGAAGCTGTGAGAAAGGAAGCCAGTCCAGTCCCTCCATTTGTTTTACATTCCTTTTCGAAGTCATTTGCATAGTAGAGTAATCTAGAAACTTTCATTTCCTGTCTTAGTCTGAAGAAGTTAGTGGAAATACAGCAGATGGTTACATTTAGCAACTCCTGTGAGTGAATTGCCCCACTGAGATCGCAAAAGTGTGTGCTTGCAAACTGCATGTATTTTGTCTGCATTGTGAGAGTGTGTGCTCACTTTCATTTAGCGAAAGTGCAGCCAGCTGCTGAGAGATGAGGAAATAAAAACTGTATTCAAGGGAACTGCACTGCTTTATTTTTATTTATTTATTTCAGGGAATGGGAAAGTCTCCTGGCTCAACCCCGCAAAGTCCCCGGGTATTTTCTGAATTGGATCTGGCAACCCTAACAGGTGAGTTGCGACATTCTGAATCAATGGAAGCTCCCAAGTTGTCTTCAAGGACAACCCTATGCAGGATGTGCTACAGTGATCTAGTTCAAAGCTTCTTGGGCTTTCTCATGCAGGGACTCTGTGGTCAACACTCCAAAATGTGACTTGCAATTATTAATCATGCTGCCTTCTCAAGAGAGCAGCACAAGTATTAGCACACAAGTTGAGTACTCCTATAATGGTTTACAGTGGTCAAGTACCAAGCAAGAGGTAATCTTGCTATTGTTAATTGCTTTTTACGGCTATGCTTTAGAGTTTCCCTGGGAATACAATTAAAGCACAAAATAAAACTCTTTGGGCATATCTGGATAACAGTAATAATAATAATGATACATTGGTCTGCATATTTGCATTTTCAGTATGGTTTTATTACCTCTGGGTCCATTTAAAAGAATGAGAGTCACTGCCTTGGAAGTAATTTAAGTACAATGGGTAAATGAGAACTTGCATTATTCTGGTTTTGCAAAATGAAAAAAAATATATATACAAAGCTCAGAGCAAATGGGATAACGGTCAGCCCAAGGGGAATAGCTTCCCCCTCACGGAGTTCTTTTTGGGATGGAGATCCTTAAAGAGTCCTTCCAGTCTAGGGTTGCCAGGTCCCTCCTGGCAGCCTGTGGGGTTTGGTAGGATTTACCAGGAGAAAGCGAAAGGCCCAGGCCATGTTGCCAGCATCACACAGGAAGTGACATCATCATGTTGTGATGTCACTGCAGTGCTCTAGTATTTTTTTTTGGGGGGGGGGACCTCTGTGGTAGAAATGGCTTCTTCCATAGAATTTTTGCCCAAATACCGGAGCTTTTCCTGGACGTCACTGCCGTAATGATGTAACTTCCTGTGTGGTGCCAGCAAGATGGCCTGAGCCTTCCTCTTTCCACTTGTAAGTCCCCCTGCTGGTCACCTTATCTCTGGCTGGTGGGCAGGACCTGGCAGCCAAGGACATGTGCCACCAGGGGGTGGCGGGGGAGGGTGTCCGGCATCCCTATCCTGATTTTGCTTGCATAAAAATAGGTAGGGTTGAGCAGAACCCATTGTTTCAATTCCAAACCCACGTGGACTGCATAATTGGGAGTGTAAGTCCCACTTCCAGGTGATATCATTGTACTGCACGGGCAAAACGCATGCAGCAGTAGATCCAGAAAAGGACCCGAGAGCCCCCTGCCAACTGGCAGGTAGGACCTGGCAATCCTATTAAAAATGCATACAAAAGCATAAAAACAGCAGTTTAAAACAAAGTGAAGGAAGGAAAGATTACTAGTGGAATGGTGAATGAAACAAAAAAGATGGCGACAGAAGGGAACAGGTCCATCTCTCTGGGAAGAGAGTCCCAGAGTTTCGGTAGCACAACAGAAAAGGCCCTCTCCCAGGTTGCCAACTGCCTAATCTAGAAAACAGGAGCACCTGAAGCTTGCTGAAGCTTAATCTAGAAAACAGGAGCACCTGAAGTCCTCAAAAGATGACTGCAGTGATTGTGTTCCCTCTAAGCTGAGTTAGTGTGAGCTAGCTCACAGTTTTTTAGCCTCTGGCTCACACATTTTTGTCTTAGCTCAGGAGAAATGGTCCCAGAGCAACCCAATTTATGCAGTAGCTCACAGCTTTAATACCAGTAGCTCACAAAGTAGAATTTTTCTCCACAGACTCCACAGTTTAGAGGGAGTATGAGGGGTTAGGAAGTCCTTCAGGTATGTTGGTCCCAAGCCATATAGGGCAGGGGTGTCAAACATGCAGTTTGGGGGTCTAATCAGGCCCTTGGAAGGCTCCTATCAGCCCCCCCGAGCAACTGGCTGTCATCTGCTTCCTTCTCCCTATATCTTGCCTCCTTTTGCATCACAGCTTGCTTTGCAAGGCTTGCTCAATTGCAAAGGAGCTACAGAGCAAAGCCTCTATTTTCTCCATTGGCTGTAGTGCCTCCCTTAGGGAGGAATAGCTTATTTTTACAGGCTCCCTCAATTGCACAGCAGAGCTACTGAGCCAAGCCTCTCTTCCTTCTATTGACTGAGGCTCCCCTCCCCAAGTAGGGCTGCCAAGCCACCGGTCTGGGCGGGGAATCCGCTGCCCAGGAGGTTCCCAACCCACCGGCCCACATTGGGTGGGTGGGGGGAACCTCCCCCTGTGTTGCTGGTGTGATGACTGGAAGTGATGTCATCAAAATGGTGGCGCACACGTGAGCCGCTCTAGCCATTTCCAGGAAAACTCTATGGTGTCCCTGGATGCTCTAGCCATTTGAGAGGTAAAACTCTATGATACAATAGGTACCATAGAGTTTTAACCTCCCAAATGTTTAGAGCATCTGGGAAAACCACAGAGTTTTCCCAGAAACGGCTAGAGCGGCCTGCATGTGCGCCGCCATTTTGATGATGTCACTTCTGGGTGACATCATTTCATCGTGCACGCTCAAAAGTCTCCTACTGGGACTTGAAGAGCACTTGGCAACCCTACCCCCAAGTCCCTGGGGAAGGAAGGAAAGAGCCAGAACTTCCTTTGCTCAGTTCCCTAGGTCTCATGGGAGAAATACAAAGAAAGCGTGTTTAAGCCCCATGAGTGCTAATGTTTTAAACATGTTTAAAGTTTTTAAAAATATATATTTGTATTTGTCTGTGTTCTTTATAAAAAATTATATCTCTGCTATCTAATCTTAGATACACACATGGCCCAGACAGACATGACCAGCCCAACGAGGTCTCTTTTATGTCAGTTCCGGCCCTCATAACAAATGAGTTCAACACCCCTGATATAGGGCTTTAAGGGATGTCAGAGGATGGGGGATTAGTCCATGGGCCATGATATGAAAAGATAAAGGCCTGCTGTTTTTGTTAGCATCCTCTGAGTTTGGTATCATATCTAGCTCTACACAGAATGCAAGTCAGCAATAAATAGCAGCTTTCAGGAAAAGGGGGCACCTTGACTCTTGCAAAAGATTCTTTTAACTTGCATATTCTAGTTGGAGCTCACATTGCCTTTCATCGGTGACTGATGGTATATCGTAACAGCACCCCGTGGCCCCATAAATATCTATGCTGGAGTCCAGTGTGGATCACAACTCCTTGCCTGTGTGTGGGCTTTGGCAAACAGGCATTTGTCATTATTTTGGTGCCTGGCTTGCACTGCAATGCTCTGTACGCTCCGCTGATTGCTCGATATGGTTTCTATTAATACAAAGACTTGGGTGACTGTCCTGAGAAGTGGTATTTACAAGGACTGCCCTGGTTATTTGTAAGTATGAGTCATATATTATCCAACACTAGGGCCCAACTTGGGCTACAAAATCAATTTTTAAAAAATGTACTGTATTATGGTTGAAAAATGATGCTTGTTCTCCATCAAAGAACAAAGAGAACTGGGGGAAATCTTTAATTTAAAGATGTCGTTTGAGCCGCAACAGCAAAATCTATGCTGAAATCAGGACTTTTTAAGCAGAAAAGGCCCAGCAGGAACTCATTTGCATATTAGGCCACACCCCCTGGTGTCTATCTGGGATTTATATCCCGCCCTTCCCACCGAGTGTCAAGCCAGCCGGAACTGTGTTCCTGTGCGTTCCTGCTTAAGTAAAAAAAGCCCTGGCTGAAATGTGCATGTTATTTCATGGAAAATCCAGACCACAATATTTAGAGATTTAATGAGATGAATTAATTTATCTGATGGTTTCATGTAGATGACCGGGGAAGGCAATGGCAAACCACCCCGTAAAAAGTCTGCCGTGAAAACGTTGTGAAAGCAACGTCACCCCAGAGTCAGAAACAACTGGTGCTTGCACAGGGGACCTTTCCTTCCCTTCATGCCAGAAGCCAGGGATGGCCAACGGTAGCTCTCCAGATGTTTTTTGCCTACAATTCCCATCCACCCCAGCCAGCATGGCCAATGGCTGGGGCTGATGGGAGTTGTAGGCAAAAACATCTGGAGAGCTACTGTTGGCCACCTTTGCTATAAGCCACCCTGGGCCCACTTGTGGGATAGAGTGGGGTATAAATGAATGAATGAATGAATGAATGAATGAATGAATGAATGAATGAATGAATGAATAAACAACACTATCAGAAAGATATTCAGCATGCATCTTGAGGGTGTCTAAGAAAAAAAATATGGAGCTGGATACAAAAATCTATTAATTAAGAATAATTTTTTTTTTTTAAGAAGTTAAATGTGGCCCATTTAATCCAAGCACACAGCCATCTGGCACAGGTTACTTGTGACGGGCAGATATCCTTGTAAGAATCTGAAATGGATTTGCACAGGGAATCCCATTCAAATGCTCAAAAATATTTTGGCATCAGCAGGTAGGGATGTACATCTTAAAAAACATTCATTTTCAGATTTGGATTTAGAAGCATAGAATCATAGATTTGGAAGAGTTCTCCAGGGTCATCTAGTCCAACCCCCTGCACAACGCAGGAAATTCACAAATAGCTCCCCCTCCCACACAACCAGTCACCCCTTCTCCATGTCCAGAAGATGGCAAAAAGCATAAGTGATGATTCCTTACAGTATTTTGGGATTTTGGTGGGTTTTCCCCCCCAGGGTTCTGGAATTATTCTAGTTTCATTTTAAGGGGGACTTTTGGGAGCGCTGGAGTGCCTATTCTTCAAGAAAATGATGTCCCACTTGCCAGGGGCCTCATGCTGTCTGTTCACCAAGGAGTCCAATTCTACAGACCCCTGAGCAGGCCCGTAGCTACAGTGGGGGCCAGGGGGGATCAGGCCCATCCTTTCAACTGCTCCCTCCAACTGTATGGTCCTTCCATTGGAGGTTCCCCAATCTGTCCCCTTTGCCCACCACCACTTTGAACAAGTGGTAGCATTGCTGCTGGTCTTGTCTCTTTTTTCCCCTTTGCCCACCACCACTCTGAACAAGTGGTAGCATTGCTGCTGGTCTTGTCTCTTTTTTCCCCTTTGCCCACCACCACTCTGAACAAGTGGTAGCATTGCTGCTGGTCTTGTCTCTTTTTTCCCCTTTGCCCACCACCACTCTGAACAAGTGGTAGCATTGCTGCTGGTCTTGTCTCTTTTTTCCCCTTTGCCCACCACCACTCTGAACAAGTGGTAGCATTGCTGCTGGTCTTGTCTCTTTTTTCCCCTTTGCCCACCACCACTCTGAACAAGTGGTAGCATTGCTGCTGGTCTTGTCTCTTTTTTCTCTCCCTTTCCCTAACACAGTGTGCAGAGCAAAGGTCTGAGTCTCTGAGGTCTCTGTCTCTCTGAGAGAGGGGCACATAAGAAAGGGGTGGGGAAACAGAGCTGCTGTGACTGCCCTGGCAAAGGGGGGTTAGTTTGTGGAACAAGGCAGCTTACAGTGACAAGAGACTAGGGCCACTAAGCTGGGTTCCCCTGCCCCCCCCCCAACAATAAATCCTGCGGTGGGGCCCACCAAACATGAAATGCTGGCTACAGCCCTGCCTCTGAGCAAAGTGTCTCCAGCTATCCTACTTGTCTCCATTGTTTCCTGTAGGGGGGGGGGGCAGAAACCAAAGATATTAATAGCCAAACACACAAGAGCAACCATTGACCGAAAGCTTCCAAATGCAAACAGAACAAACAAGCCAAACAGAGCCAATGTCAAACCAGAGAACCCAGGCCACACTACCATTGTGGGGGTTATTTTCTCCAAAATGCAGTTGTTGTTGTTGCTACTGCTGTTATTATTATTATTGTTTTCTGCCCATTCCCCCATTGGGGGCCCAGAGCGGAGTACAGCATAAGTAGTTATAAAATCACAATAAAATTACAGTAATATCACAATTAAAAATAGTTACAATATTTAGTCAAAGTACAATAGGATGGTCCAGCAAGATGGTATATACCAGTTATTAAAACCTACCTAGAAATTGTCTTCAGAACCTGCTGCAACAATCAAGAATTTAAAAAGCAACAAGAAAAGTCTAAAAAGTCACAAATCCTCTTCCTCAAAAGTACTACACCGAAAGAGCTTTACAAATCTATAGAGGAACAAGCGTAAAAACCAAAGCCTGAAGAATGTAAAAAACATGAACTTTTAAAAACAGTTACAACTTGGACCTCCCAAGGACAAATTCTTTATAAACTGAAGTCATTTTAGAAACACAGACAATGCAAAAAAAAAGAAGTTAAAACCAAGCCGAGAGAAGGGAACCTAATCCTTTTAAAAAACAGTACAACATACAACCACGGAAAGCTGTTTTTAAAGAATCAGAAAAGGAAAGGAAAAAAGAACCCAAGATTTAAAGAGTCAGAAAGGAATAAAGGCCCTCTCTCGACCCAACTACACACCCTGCAGGGGGGGGGGGGAATGCAGTAAGACCCGAAAAAGTATTTTAAAACAAAGTCAGAAATGAGAAAAACAATCCTGAAGATAACCTGCAGGCAGGCACAAAACAAGAAGGTCTTCCCAGGCAAGCAGCACTCCAACAGGGAGGCCAGAATGTTAGCAGCAGCAGCAAAGCAGCAACAGCAAGAGAAATAGTTATGGAATGGAGTCCAGCTGCAGGCATGGAGGAATGAGGGAATCGTCATGACTGGGCATACAGTTCACCCTCTCCCTCTGAGGTCTGATCCCATTGTCTGGGAGAGCTGCTTCCTTTCTTGCTCCCTCCCATTGCCCAGGAGTCCTGTCATTGTGAAGAAAAACTAGGATCCTTAAAATGGTGACTCTGAATATCCCCAAATATCCCCATCTATTTTTGGATTTTTCAAAATTAACCTGGTCTCGAAGAATCCAGAAATATTCGGGTATATTTGGGAATCCCGAATATCATGTGGATCCCCGAATGTACCCGAAAAACACAGTTAAGATATTTTCTGACCAGATACAGATGTCATTTAACTCTATTTGCAAGTGTTTGATGGGGCATTTGAAATATGTTCATGGACACGTGCAGATGTGGCCTCCTTTGGGCCAGCTCCATCTTGCCAGTTCCTTGTTCCCTCCCCCCTTCCCTGAGCCACAAGCTTTATCATTCTAAACATGTGTGTGTGCTTTTCTAGGAGAAACCACTAGGGATGACTCTTTGAAGAAAGAATGGGCTTTGACTGCAGCCTGTCTTTCCCATAAGACGCTCATCCATTTTTCCTCAGAGTGATTTCCTTCCAGGATTGATGAGAATTGTGGTTTTTGCATACTACGGAATTGCTGCAGAAGGCTGAGAAAACTACACTTGGTTTAATGGTCCTTCATTTGTTTGTTTTTACATTTGTGCATTTTTTTATCAGTGATTTAAGTTCTCTGCTTTTTCATGGTTGGCTGTTGAATGATGAATGAATGAATGAATGAACTTTATTACAGTCATAGACCAATATAAAAACTACAACACATCATATAAAACCCTCCTAAAATACCTAAGATAGTATAAAATACCCTCCTAAGAAAAACATAAAATACAATAAAATACTTAAACATTTCCCCACCTATACAATCCAAGATAACTAAAATATAATTTAACCAATTTTAAAATTCAAGTCAGTTCCAATTTATATAAATCCTTTAAATCAGAGTATATAAAAACATTTATAAACTAAAATTCCAAGAGATCATACAAGACATGCAGTTTCTTGTTTCTTAGTATGGAACTTCACAAGATAATGGCAAAATTTGGCTATTTGTCTAGAGATAGTTGGACTTGCATCCACCAAAAGTTTCTCCAAACATGCCTCATCCGCGTCTGCCATTGGTTTAACTACAAACGGGGAAACAAACCTATCCCTCTGTACTTGGTGGAAAGGGCATCGAAAAAACATATGGGTCATCGACTCCACCTCTCCCATAGCACAAGGACAGCATCGGTCTTCATACGGGACTTTTCTATATTTCCCTTCTAGCACCTTTGAGGGCATGGCTGCACATCGAGCCAACGTAAAGGCTCTTCTGTGTGCTGGTACCTCCAAATAAAAAAAGTACTTGGCCATCCTCATAACATATTTGGTCTCAGTAGATGCTAAAAAAGAGGGGGCCTGTTCTAGATCCCTTTGTCTCTCTATATCGCAGATTCTTTGTTTGATAATACTTTTTGCTTTGGCATAGCTCTGCGCCAAGAGGTTTTCAAGTGAGAATCCTATACTTTCTAAGTTGCTTCTGACCAATTGCAGCCACCTTGGCCTATAGGGGTCTTGAGTTATTAAAGGGAAGAGGCCTTTTTTGTTTTTATGGATCCTTAGCCATTGATATGCCGATGATAACATAATTCTGGCCTCAATTCTCATTTGCCCAGTTTCTAAACGCAAAAGGGCATTTGACACACCTGGCGGAAGCTGCAAAACATTACGAAGAAATTTAGATTGCACTTTCTCGAGAGCCTTCAGTTTTTTAGCCGAAATGCCCAGGTTAATACCATAGAGCAATTGTGTTAACACTTTGTATTGGAACAGTTTCAGTGCTGCCGGAACATAGAAGGCCCCCTTAGAGCGAAAAAATCTCAGGATAGCGTACATTGTTTTCTCAGCTTTCTCCACCCTCGTATTACAATGTTCAGTATAGGCACCTGTATTCTGAATTACCATTCCCAAATAAGTAAATTTTGTTACTTGTTCTATTTTCTTCCCTTTCATAGTCCAATACCTCTTCTTGGCTTTTTTGCCAAATGCCATCACTTTTGTTTTTCCAAAGTTTATTACCAACCGTTCATTTTCGCAGTACTTAACAAAGCTGTCTAATGCTCTCCGCAACCCAATAGGTGTTCTAGATAACAGTACCACATCGTCTGCATATAGCAGTACTGAAAGATGGCGAAGAGCCAGCTTTGGGGGGTGAAATTTAGTATCAGTCATATGTTCCACCATATCACTGATATAGTAGTTAAATAGGATGGGGGCCAAAAGGCAACCCTGTCTTACACCCTTCTGAGTTTTTATTGGTTCTGTAAGTAATCCCTGCATATTACATCTCACTCTAAGAAATGATTCTTCATGGAGTCCACGAATAAGAAATAGCAGCCTTTTATCAATATTAGAAGCCGCTAGTTTTTGCCACAATCGTTGCCTTGAAATGGAATCAAATGCTGCCTTTAAATCAATAAAAGCAGCATATAGAGCAGTTGTACCTTTGGCAGAGTACTTCCCAATTAGCTGTTGCAATATCAGGCAGTGCTCGATTGTCGACCTTTCTTTCCTAAATCCAGCCTGTTCCAGGGGAATAATTTCTTCTTGTTCCGTCCATATTTCTAGTTTTTCTAAAAGATGTCTTGTATAGATCTTACTTATTATATTTAAAAGACTTATGGGCCTATAATTGGCGGGATTATTTCGATTGCCTTTTTTAAAAATAGGGACAACTATAGCTGTCCCCCACTGCTTTGGGATTCGGCCTGTTTGATCAACATAAGTGAAAAAAGATGCCAGAAATTGTGTGGTTGGCTGTTGGATTTGTTTGCAATGTGTATCCATATTGTACAGTCATTATTCGCAGTTTATACATAGAATCGACATCATTTGTAAAATGCTGATTTATTGATGCATGAAGAATGTTGAATAATGTGTGCAATTTTCAGGTGGGGGAATCGCTTCAAGTAAACAGAAGATGCCATACAAATAAACAATCTCGGGCTTGATTCTGGCATGGGAGAAATTAAAATAAAGCTGAAGTATCAATATGAGAAATTCAAAATCATCCCAAATCGCAGTGCCAGTCATTCTCAGTAACCCAGTAAATTCTGAGCAAGTACCAGTAGCTGCTATTGACCAGTGGCCTATCTGACCATATACATCTGAGTCTTGATGTCTAAAGTACCACCATTGCCAATGAACTCAGAGACTGACTCATTGCTAGTTGGTAAAAGAACCCATCTATGTGAGTGTACAGCAGTGCAATGCTATGTAGAGTTAGTTTACTCTAAACTCATTAGACTATGAACAGAGTAAATCTGAGTAGGAATTGTCAGTAGGTCGCTGAGCACAAGAGAAAAAAGGCATGGTGAGTGGGGTCAGCTCATTTTTTGGAATATATAATTTGTGCAAATTGCAATACTACGTCATGGTGTATTCAGTCTACTTTTTATAGCTAATAGTCATAGATAGTCTTTCTATAACTATCTAAAACTATCTAAACTGGTGAGCATCGCCATCAGAGGTTGTTTTGCAGAAAAATAGGTGGTGGAGCTCATCCAGGGGTTGTTATGCAGCTACACATACTATTCAATGGACAAGGTGGTGGAACTCTCAGGAGGAGGTGGAACTCCCAGAAAGGTTCAGGAGCTGTGCTGCTATGAGCTCCCAGTGAATCCGAGGCCTGATCGCCATACTTATTTTGAATAGTGAATCCCATGTTGAATATATGTTGCATGAGAAAGGCTTCCTTTTGTCAGTCCCAAAACTATTTCAAATCAGTGGGTTTTTTGTTTTGTTTTGCAGATCAGGAGGGCCACCAAAAAAGTCTGTGCTGGTGATCATGGAACCTACATGGATTTTTTAAAAAACTCAAACCCAGGGGAACAGGGAGGTAGCAAGGAGGTGAATTAGGTGAGATAGAATGAAAAATCTGGCTGGATTCAACTCAATCATCATTCGTTTGTGCAAATGGCAACACTACATAGTTGCATATTTGGTCTACCTCTTGTAGCTAAAAGCCATAGATATTCCTTGCATTTGTTGAATCCTTTTATAACTATCTAAGCTGGTGAGCATCTCCATACTTACCTCGAATAGTGAATTTTGTGTTGAATGTATGTTGCATGAGAATGGCTTTTTTTTTTCCAGTCTCACATCTATCTCAAATCAGTGGGTTGAATCCAGCCAGGGTTTTTTTTTTTTTTTGCAAACTGGGGGATCACCAAAAAGTCTATGCTACATGGATTTTTTAAAAACTCAAACTCAGGGGGGACAGGGAGATAGCAAGGAAGTGAATTAGGTGAGATAGAGTGAAAAATCTGGCTGGATCCAACCCAATCATCATGGACTGGACCCTGATTTCTAGTCTCACGAGAGAGGGAGAATCATTCTTACAAACCTTTGCATTGCAGTCCCTTTGCACTACAGAAGATGTGTTAGAGCAGAATTTCTCATTGGTACTGTCATTTCTTTACGTTTCTGGGTCACTACCAGAGTCAAATACAGTTTATAGCGCAAAGCTACAAAGACATTCCAGCTTAGCGAGTGAGAAAAGCACTCTCCTGATGGAGCTCAGGGGGTCTACCCCCTGCTCAGTACCATGCTGTGCTATGGGGAGGCTTCCTGTCATGTTCTGTGGGCCTCCCATCTATCTTACTGAAATGCCACTTTGATCTTGGCTGGTATTAAACAAAAAGCCAGGAGATGAAAGGCACTGCAAGTTCAGATACTTATGAAGCTTCTCAACTTTTTGGCACCATGCATTTCGTTATGCTTCATGTCAGATTTTGAATGTTGAAGCTCACGGACAACTTGGTTCATTTTTTTTCCCCCAGGCAGACTTCACTACTGTTTCCTAAATTGGTATAAAAATTAGGGAGAAGAACAAATTTCGTTTTAGTTCATTTATGGAGGTGTAAGATGGCAAATCACACTCATGGTTTAACAGTTGAATGCATACATATTTTATATATTTATTTAGACCAGAGGTGGCCAAACTGTGGTTTGGAAGCCACATGTGGCTCTTTCAGACATATTGTGTGGCTCTCAAAGCTCCCACTGCCCCATTGCCCCCCTTAATGAAAAGTTTCTGTTTTGCATACTGAACCTATTATTATTTTTGCCCCATTTTATGTTTGTGAAAACTGAACCTATGATTTATATCAGGACCATACAACATAGCATCCAGACAAGAATAAAAGAACATGAAAGACACTACAGACTTGGCCAACCTGAAAAATCAGCAGTGGCTGAACATAGCCTAACTCAAATAGGACACATCTTATTCCAAGATACTGTAATGCTGGACAACACATCCACTTACCATGTTAGGTTACACAGAGAAGCCATTGAAATACATAAACACCATTTCAACAGGAAGGAAGAGAGTTTAAAAATGAATAGGGCATGATTTCCAGTCCTGAAAAACACAAAATGTTCTACATCTTACAACAGCACTACAGATAACATTAGAATTCCAACAGCTATTCCATATGCAAAAGAACCTCCTCAGGAAAGCTCCTCCATTAGCATGTCGCAGCCTGGGAAGCTCCTACAAGATAATGACTCAGCCCTACCCCCTTTTCCTGAGTAGATATAAATTACCTGCCTACCATCTTCTTCTCACTTTGACCCAGAGAGAACTCCAATTTTCTGGGTTATAGCTCTGAGGATGCCAGTCACAGTTGCTTGGCAAAACGTCATGTCTCACAATGCCAAGACTACGGCCATACAGCCCAGAAAATCTACAACTAATGAACCCATGATTATTTTTGCCCCATTTTGTTTCTGCAAACTGAACCTATTTTTTTTTTTGCTCTGTTTTATGTTTCCTCATGTACTTCCCCCTATAAGTGATCATTTTGAACATTAGTTTTGCTTCAACAAATCAGTGTTATACTGCATGTAGGAGTAATATAGACTTCACATATGATTATTACCCAAAGCTATATAAACACCGTATAACACCTATGAAAACAAAGAATCACAATGTTAAAAATCAAAACAAAAGGTCAAATGTTCACTCAGCCCTTTCTTCCTTTGCTTTTTATGGGAAAAATATTTCTGGATGTATATCCCCCCCATCCACTATCATTGTTGGGATGAAATTTTTAAAGGTTACTCCCCTTACCCAAGAGATCTCCCTTCCCACATTTCAGGAAGAAGTATCTCATAGGCAATTTAATTTCCCAGTTCTGGAGCAGGTGGAGGAAAAATTATCCTTTAGTATGACTAACATCATTTTATAATGCTGCTTGTTCCGCTTGCTTAAGAATGAACTCTTGGGCGTTAGGAGCTGGCAGAACATCCAGAAGTTTCAGAAGCAGTTTCAGATGTCTGAGCAAAGCTTTAATCAGTAGATATGGGCATGAACTGACTCACAAACTAAAGTTCATGATGAATTTTGACTGGTTTCGTGGTTTGCAAACTGAAGTTCATGGCAGATCAACCGGCACAAACGTTCCACAAACTTTCCAGATGTCTCTGACATCTTTCCAGAGGTCTGTGAATGGATACATTTCCAAATAGACTGTCTCCGCTCAATCTAAATGTTTACCAAACTTCAAAGCAATAAGGGGGGGTGGAGCTTGGAGTGCATGTAGAGAAGCATCCGAGGGAGGAGTTTGATGTCTCAAGTTGCATAGGATCTGTTTGATACAGTTTGTGCCAGAGTCAATTTGGTGTAGTGGCTAAGTGCGCGGACTCTTATCTGGGAGAACTGGGTTCGATTCTCTACTCCTCCACTTGCAACTGATGGAATGGCCTTGGGTCAGCCATAGCTTTTGTAGGAGTTGTCCTTGAAAGGGCAGCTGCTGTGAGAGCCCTTTCAGCCCCACCCACCTAACAGGTTTTTGTTGTGTGTGTGTGTGGGGGGGGGGGAGGTAAAGGAGACTGCGAGCTGCTCTGAGATTCAGGGTGGGGTATAAATCCAATATCTTCTTCTTCTATATTCCTGAGCCTGCACTTGTCATCTCCCCAGAAGGCGCTTTCCCGGGGGCACCTTCTTTGGCGGGCTGTAACGCAGAGCCTGTAAATCCAATCCTCACCAAACTTAGAAGTCTGGTAGAGGAGCATCAGCCAGAGAACCCCGATGAGTTTTGTGTCTCTAGCATGCCAGAGGGGCTTTTCTGCTGCAATACTAACCTCACATCCTGAACCAGTTTGATTGGTGGGTAAGAGTTCGTGACAGTTCGCAGTGTGCAAACCAGTTATGCCATAAACCATGAACAAAACTGCATTTCCCCAGTTTGTGCTCATCCCTAATAAAAATCCCATGAATGTGTGAAAATGTTCTTAGACATACGGAGCACCCTACTAACTATGCTCGCGAACTTCTGCAGATGATTGGATGTATTGAGTTGCCATGCTATGTAACTGTTGGAATGGAAGTGAGGTAAAGGTGACATAAGCTGAAGTATAAATATGAGGTATCATGGAGAAGGAGTTAGAAGAATGTTTTGGTAGTTAGAAAGGATTCTTTGGCCATGGCACAACAACATTGTTTTTAAGAAGATTTTCGCTGCCTCAGTGTAACTACTGGATTAAAAACCCCTCATTTGGGACTCAGATATTTCACCGTCACAGGCATAGGAAGGCATGTGTAGGATTTCCTCTTCTTTCCTGGGATCCTTGAGGGGAAAGTGAGTTTTTTTTAATTTAAAAAAAATAGTTCAAAGTGAGGAGGGAACTATGTATGGTCCACTTCCATGCTTTCATTTGTTGTGCTCCATTTCTTTCAGTCTGACTTTGACCCTGGAAAGCAACCAAGATGGGAAGACATTGCTTCAAGTCAGATAGAGTTAGATATAGAACAGGTGAGCCAGTGCGGTGTAGTGGTTAGAGAACTGGACTAGGATCTGGGAGACACAGGTTCAAATTCCCACTCAGAAGAAGAATTAGATTTATACCCTACCCTCCATTGGGAATCTCATACAATCTCTTTCCCTTCCCCCTCCCCACAACAGACACCCTGTGAGGTAGGTGGAGCCAAGAGAACTGTCAGTGACCCAGCTGCCTGCATGTGAAGGAGTGGGAAATCAAACTTGGTTTTCCAAGGTGGAGTCTTCCACTTTTACCTCTTCCACCACACCACACTGGCTCAGAACAACTGAAGCTACTTTGGGACCCTATTGAGGAGAAAGGTGGTTTATATAGTAAGTTGAATACAAAAATAAAAATAATGGGATATGAAGAATGTAGAGAACATAAGAGAAGCCATATTGCATCAGGCCAATGGCCCATCCAGTCCAACACTCTGTATCACACAGTGGCCAATATATGTGTGTGTGTGTGTGTGTGTGTGTGTATACACACACACACACACACACAGTGGCTAATAGCCACTGATTGACTTCTGCTCCATATTTTTATCCAATTCCCTCTTGAAGCTGGCTATGCTTGTAGCTGCCGCCACCTACTGTGGCAGTGAATTCCACATGTTAATCACCCTTTGGGTGAAGAAGTACTTCCTTTTATCAGTTTTAACCTGACTGCTCAGCAATTTCATTGAATGCCCACGAGTTCTTGTATTGTGAGAAAGGGAGAAAAGGACTTCTTTCTCTACTTTCCACATGACTTTTGCTCCCTCTTCTTCTTCCTGTTCAGATACAACACAACTGTGCTATCTGAACGTCCTTTCAACCACCGGTAGTTATCTTTAATGAAACACTAGTGACAATGACACTTGAACGATTTGCAAACCCCTTCCTCAAAGGCAAAGCAATCCTTCCCACATTTCCCCTTCAGCCAGGTTCCAGCAGCCATTTATCCTAATGACACCCAGGCATCTAGCAGGCGTCAGGAGCGGTGCTGATAAAACGAGCCAGAATCAATACTCCATTCACATTAATCAGATTAAGCTGATTTGGAAGTTGGGTATTCTTTCATCTATGAAAGCGAGAGCAATGCCGTTTTCCGAAGCACCTATCTAGCAGGAACCTGAGTTTAATACGCAGGAAGAAATGCACGGCCTGCTTTGGAGACTTGAGGGTGACTTTTGTTTCTTAAAAGCCCCAAGTCCATCTGTTGCACCAATGAAATGTCAAGTTCTCATAAAGAGGTTTGACAGCGTGTTGTGACATTGCTGGCATCCTGAAAGAATCCCAAAGTTTATTGTGCTCTCTTTTCATTTGCTTCATGGCTAGTCCTCTGGGTACTTTTTGACAGTATCTTTTTCCCCCTTCAGGCAAAGTAGTAGTATGAGAGTCAGGTGGTTTTTCTAGCATGTCTTCTGTTCATTCCTTCCCACCATGAGATTCTTGTTTGCTACCAGTAATGCTCCCATTACAAGTTATTTCTGATATCCCAGAAATTATTTGATTATGTTTTTATTTATTTTATTTATGACTTATATCCCGCCCTTCCCACGAAAGTGGCTCAGGGCGGCTCACAACAGATAGCCAAACATAAAATTAAACTAGCATTTAAATATATAAGCATTTAAAACATTTAAACATTTAAAACATTAAAAACATTAAACATTACAACAGTATGTATAACAGGAGTCTGGTAAAGCTACATTTAGTTTCTCATATCAGTTAGGTGTAAGCTAGCCGGAAGAGGGTTGTCTTACAGGCCCTGCGGAACGGAACAAGGTCCCGCAGGGCCCTCACCTCCTCCGGCAGCTGATTCCACCATGTAGGGGCCATAACAGAGAAGGCCCTGTCCCTAGTAGATTTTAGGCGGGCTTCTTTTGGCCCAGGGATAGCGAGAAGATTATGGCGGTGGAAAGTGCTTTCGAACTACAAGTGAGTTACGGTGACCTCTAGTGAGGTTTTCAAGGCAAGAGACATTCAGAGGTGGTTTGCTATTGCCTGTCTCTGTGTCATAACTGTGGCATTCCTTGGAGGTCTCCCATTGAAATACTAGCCAGGGATGAATGTGAGGGAGATCTGGCTGCAACATCTGACACTCCATTGATCACCAGGGTTGATTCAGCTGATCTGGTTGGCTAGGTGGGTATCCCTTACTTCCCTCACTGCTCCATGCGCATCCCTCCCAAAGCTGCATGTCCTCAGTGGAAGACGACAACCATCCCAGATAGAAGGACTGTACCGTTCTTCAGTCAAGGGTATACTAGCCAGGGCTGACCCTGCTTAGCTTCTGAAATCTGACAACACTGGGATAGCCTCCATTATCCAGGTCAGGGCTATTTGATTATAACCTGGCCCATATTGAAAATTCAAGTCAGTTATTAGCAGTACTTGAGTTGCACACCACCAGTTCTGCAAACAACAAAGATATCCACAGAATGTACTTGGAGGAAGATGGGCAAGGAAGTGCTAGCTCTGACCTGGATAGCCCAGACAAGCCCAGTCTCATCAGATCTTGGAAGCTAAGCAGGGGTGACCCTGGCATGTACTTGGATGGGAGACCTCAAAGGAATACCAGGTCTGGGAGGCAGAGCCAGGCTGTATAAAACAATTTATCTGAACGTCCTCCATGCCCCAGTAGGGGTTGCCAGAAGTCACCATGACCTCCAGACATGCACACACACGCACAAAATAAAAATACAAGGAAAGGAAAGGAAAGGAAAGGAAAGGAAAGGAAAGGAAAGGAAAGGAAAGGAAAGGAAAGGAAAGGAAAGGAAAAGAAAGGGAAGGGAAGGGAAGGGAAGGGAAGGGCTCTTTCTGTTGATTGGATGGTATAAGTGCCCCCACAGAAGATGAATTGTGCTTTATTCAATCGCTGAAACCCTGCCACAACCCAGTACATGCAAGCTCTGCCAAGCTGACCAAAAACAAGGGTTCTTCTGCACAGCATGCAAATATAGAATCATAGAATGCTGCACACCTCAAGATCCCTAATTGCATGAAAACAGACTACTATCTCCATGCAAGGTAAGCAGGCAAAGTCTCTGTGCAGGACATATGAACATATGAAGCTGCCTTATACTGAATCAGACCCTCGGTCCATCAAAGTCAGTATTGTCTACTCAAACTGGCAGTGGCTCTCCAGACTTCCAAGCTGAGGTTTTTCATGCCTATTTGCCTGGACCCTTTTAAGCTGGAGATGCCGGGGATTGAACCTGGGACCTTCTGCTTACCAAGCAGATGCTCTATCACTGAGCCACTGTCCCTCCCAGACAACCAGGACAACCAGACACTTGTGCATTGGCCAGGTCTTTGCAGACATGGTCCTTTATCCCTTTTCACTACCCTTTAGCAAGCACCTCTTGTTTTGGTCCACAGATCAGGGCAGTAGATAGATGCCCATGGTGATACTGAAGACCACAAGCACCTGCCTGCTTTTCAGTTCTCAAATCTCTTCCAGCAATCTCTCTGCTAAGAATGAGGGCCTTGGCATTGAATACACACAGATCTCCATAGACTGCACCAACCTCCAGCTTTTTCTGCCTGACCTATACTCGCCTGGCTCCTCTTCTGTACATCTACATCCTTCCTGCTATACTGTAAGCAGAGATCCATCCATTGCCTTTTGGATCCAAATGGCATACAGATCTCTTCTTTAGTCCTCCCTTCTTCTACACCTCCAAGCTCCTTACATTAGAGTCCATTTATAGTGGGTCCAAAGACAACATAGCAAAGACAGTAGCAAAGAGCAAGGGTCAGGGAGCATCTTCAAGATTAATAAAACTGGTGGCGGGGCAGGGGTGGAATTCTAGCAGGAGCTCCTTGGCATATTAGGCCACACACCCCTGATGTAGCCAATCCTCCAAAAGCTTATAAAAAAGGGCCTTGTAAGCTTTTGGAGGATTGGCTGTATCAGGAGTCTGTGGCCTAATATGCAAAGGAGCTCCTGCTAGAATTCCACCCCTGTGGCCCATCCAGTCCAACACTCTGTGTCACACAGTGGCCACAAAAACAAACAAACAAGTGCCGTCAGGAGGTCCACAAGTGGGGCTAGAAGTCCTTCCACTGTGCCCCCACCAAACACCAAGAATACAGAGCATCATTGCCCCCAGACAGGGAGTTCCAACAATACTGAGCTTTTGTGAATCATTGCTCACTTCTTCAGATACAGCTAGAATGTAAGACCTTCTGCCCTTATATCTTGGAGAGACGTAAGGACAGATGGACTCACATTCAAGCTCATCTGAAGAAGTGACCAGTCACTCGCAAAAGCTCCTGCCCTGCCACCGATGTCGTTAGCCTTTAAGGTGCTACTGGACTCTTGCCCTTTCCTACTGCTACAGGCAGACTAACACGGCTACCCATCTTTATCTGCCCCAACGCCATGACTGTGGTCGTCCTTGGAGGTCTCCCATACAAATACTAGGCAAATAACCTGCTTAGCTTCTGAGCTCTGAGCAGGGCCGGCTGTAGACTGTCTGGCATCCTAGGCAAGGCTAACGTCTGGCGACCCCCCCCCCTGCACCGATAACGTCACTGAGTCACATGGGAGACACCCAATTCGGTGCCCCCAGAAGGATGGCACCCTAGGCAATCCCCTAGTTGGCCTAGCAACAGGGCCAGCCCTGGCTCTAACTGGATCAGGGGTAGCCTTGATTATCCAGGTCAGAGCTATTTGATTAGGGTAGCATGGTAGCAGCAGAGACAGTCTAGCAGATGGGTGCTTCCATGTGAAGTTGGAGGAGGCCAAATGGTGGAAGGGAAAGCAGAACAGACGTCCCGTCCACCCCGATACTACTGCTGTCAGTACATACTAAGCATGATACAAGAGACGGGCTCCACTTTGCATTTACTGGTGTAGAACTAAGCCGAGCATTGATATTTATGGGTTTATTCTTCTAAGTGAAAATAATTTGATCTCATGTGTGCTGACATCAGCAGCTCTGCCGGTTCAGAGGCTGAGGAGTACATATGGTGATTAACTGGGGGGCGGGGGAAGGGGGGAGAGAAGAAACCCAAATCAGCATTAATCGCCATGTGCCGGATCCGCTTGTACAATTGTACAAGCGCCCCCGTTTAATGTCAGCCATCCCTCCTACTTGTCTTGATTATAGGAGCAGCATATGCTAAGGGCATGGCTGTCACATTTTTTCTGCTTTGGAAGATGCGGTTCTCTTAAATCTGTGGAGCCAAAACAGCTTGAGTTACTCAGGGTTATCCTCAAATGCCTTCTTCTTTTTTGGTGGAATCATTTTTTTTTTTTTTGGGGGGGGGGGACCTCTGAGTTTGGAAACCTTCTTCTGTTCACTTATTTCCCTTCAGATCAGAAGTTCTCGGGTGGAGCTCAAGCATTCAAGAATCCTCCTTCCCAACTTGCCTTTCTTCATCCTGCCCACTTGGGCTTGGAAAGCTAGCTGTCTTCCTTCTGTATCTCTCAGTCAGGGCTGGCCCTGCCACTAGGCAAACTAGGTGATTGCCTAGGGTGCCGGCCTTCTAGCAGCACCAAATTGGGTGCCCTCCATTTGATTTGGTGATGGTATCAGTGGGGGGGAGCACCAGAAGTTAGACTTGCCATGTTTGGTGTGGCCCACAGCAGAATTTGTTGCTGGGGGGGCAGGGGGTCACTTATTTGGTGGCCCTGGGCTCTTGGCACTGTAAGCTGCCTTGAGTTCCACATAGGGTTGCCAAGTCCAATTTAAGAAATATCTGGGGACTTTGGGGGGTGGAGCCAGGAGACATTAGGGGTGGAGCCAAAATCAAGGCTGTGACAAGCATAATTGAACTCCAAAGGGAGTGCTGGCCATCACATTTAAAGGGACAGCACACCTTTTCAATGCCTTCCTTCCATAGGAGATAATGAAGGGTAGGGGCACCTTCTTTTGGGGCTCATAGAATTGGACCCCCTGGTCCAATCCTTTTGAAACTTGGGGGATATTTTGGAGAGAGGCACTAGATGCTATACGAAAAATTTGGTGCCTCTACCCCAAAAAACAGCCCCCCAAGAGCCACAGATACCCGCAGATCAATTCTCCATGATTTTCTATGGGGATAAATCTCCATAGGGAATAATAGAGTTCCCAGCAGGCATTTCCCTCCCCTCCCCCCGCTTTCTGACGACCCTGAAGCGGGGGGAGGGCCTCCAACCCGGGGGATCCCCTGCCCCCACCTGGGGATTGGCAACCCTAGTTCCACAAGCTAACCCCCCCCTCGCCTGGGCAGTCACAGCAGCTCTGCTCCCCCTCCCCTTTCTTATGCACCCCTCTCTCAGAGAGACAGAGACCCCTTGAATTGAAGTTGGGTGCTCGGAAGGCCGGCTTCAAGAAGACTCCCCCCTGCACCTTTGCTCTGTATGCTGTGTTAGGGAAGGGGAGAGAAAAAGGCAAAAAGACCAGCAGCAATTCTACTACTTGTTCAGCGTGGTGGGTGATCAAAGGAGACCGATTGCTGGCCCTCCAATGGAGGGGCCATAGAATTGGAAGGGGTGGGCCTGGCCCCTCGGGCCCCACTGTAGCTATGGGTTTGGTGCAAGACAGTCTAGGACCGCCTCTACTCACAGTCGTGCGGCCACCTGCTTTGGCCACTGACTTAGGCGCCCAGAATGAATTCCACCTAATGATGCTCTCAGGCCACAGGTGAGTCTGTGAGGAAGACAAGGAGCACGCACAGATGGTGGCTGTCAAGACTGAACTGGGAACCTTAGGTTCTGAAACTGGAGCTCCATTTCACAAGCTATCTGGAATGGTCCATATTCAAATCCCAGAACCTTCTTTAAACACAGAAGGGAATGAGTGTGTGCAACATCACCGCTCTGTATGGCTTATGGTATGAATAAGCATTGCCTGGCAGCTGGCAAAATGATTTAGGGCAGGGCCATAACCAGGTGGGGGCCTTCGGGGAAGCACCCTCTCCTAAATCTGCCGGACACACCCTCTCCTGGTCCCAACTCCCCTCTGCTATTGTTTGTGTTTCACTAATTCAACTAGCATCCCCCAGTCGCCCCACCAGAAAAAAATCCTAGATATGGGCATGATTTGGGGACAGTGCACTGGGATAAATATTAAAAAGAAAAAAAAAAATAAGACTTCATCTACTTATAAGAGGTTCAGACAATAGAACTCCTGGCCATTCCTAGAGCTACCTGTAAGTGACAAGGATAGCTCTAGGAATTGCTAGAAACATTATGGTTTGAAGAAGAAGAATTGCAGATTTATACCCCGCCCTTCTCCCTGAATCAGAGACTCAGAGTGGCTTACGATCTCCTATATCTTCTCCCCCCACAACAGACACCCTGTGAGGTGGGTGGGGCTGAGAAAGCCCTCACAGCAGCTGCCCTTTCAAGGACAACCTTGAGCTTCTTTTAAGTAGACAAAGCCTTATTTTTTATTTTAAATTTCCCCCCAGAGATGATCATACCCCCCCCCCCCAATTTGGCCACAATTTTCATCTTCTAACCAGGTGAGCTTCGGTGGGCAAAGGGCACAATTACCTGGAAGTCTCCCACCATAAGCAGCAAATGAATACCCTAGGTTATAAAGCCTCCATATTGGACTGAGATATACATTAGAACAGTTGACCTGATGAAAAGGAACAACCCTGTCTGCATGTACTTAAGGCATCTGCTTGTAGCTCACCGACCTGTGAATCCTTGAAATGGAGAACACACCCTCCACATCCAAATTCAGGATGCCCAGCGGGAGGAGTCATGTCTAAGTGGCAAAGCTTCAGTTTTACACTTAGATGAGTCTATGTTTGATCCTCAGCAGGGCTTTTTTTGTAGCAGGAACTCCTTTGCATATTAGGCCATACTAGGATTGCCAAATCCAATTCAAGAAATATCTGGGGACTTTGGGGGTGGAGTCAGGAGACTTTGGGGTGGAGCCAAGAGCAAGGTTGTGACGAGCATAACTGAACTCCAAAGGGAGTTCTGACCATCGCATTTAAAGGGACCGCACAACTTTTAAATGCCTTCCCTTCATTGGAAATAATGAAGGATAAGGACACTTTCTTTTGGGGCTCATAGAATTGGACCCCCTTAGTTCAATCCTTTTGAAGCTTGGAGGGTATTTTGGGGAGAGGCACTGGATGCTATGCTGAAAATTTACGGCCTCTACCTCAAAAAACAGCCCCCCAGAGCACCAAACACCTGCGGATCAATTCTCCATTATACCCTATGAGAATCGGTCGCCATAAGGAACAATGGAGTGCCCAGCAGACATTTCCTCCCTCCCTCCACTTTCTGATGACCCTGAAGTGGGGGAAGGGCTTTCAAACCAGGGGATCCCCTGCCCCCACCTGGGGATTGGCAACCCTAGGTCACATACTTCTGATGTAGCCAATCCTTCTGGAACTTACAGTAAGCCCTGTAAGAAGAGCCCAGTAAGCTCTTGAAGGATTGGCTACATAAGGAGTGTGTGGCCTAATATGCAAAGGAGTTCCTACAATAAAAAAAAGTCTTGTTCCTCAGCATCTACAGGTAAAGGGTTTCAGATAGCAGGTTTTGGGAAGATCCTAGAGTCACCCAGCTGGAACAAGGAAGCTCAATGTGTTTATAGTTCCAGAGTCTCACTATGAAAGGAGCAAAGCCCAAAGAATGAGATTTCAATAGACCCTTCTAGAGAGGCTCTAATTTAAGAGGACGATGAGCCCAGAAGGGAGTCCAGTTGGCCTCGCTGAGCTGAGATAATCAGTGTTAACCGGCCTTGGCTCTGCAGACTTCCTGGCATTGTCCGCAGCCAAGCTCTTGAAAAAGCGCTCGTTCTTTGGAAAACATGTTTCTTCAGAGAGGTAGCTGATGATAACTTCAGCACGCAAAAGCAAATGGCCACGGCTTGCACAAATTAACTCATCATCCAAGAAATCAATAACGGTTAGAAACATGTGTTCAAGCAGTGGCAGAAGTAACCTGAAGAGTTGTCCTGATTCAGCAGTTTGACACAAATGCCATTATACAGTCGCTTCCCACCCAGATGCTTAATGCCTCAAAGAATGTGGAAGAAAAATGCGGAGTAGGAAGGCCCTGAGGGCTATTCTGGGTTGAGCAAATATTGTCAGCTATTATGAAATCATACCCCAATGTGCGGAGGGGAATATCCCCCAGTTTATGCAGGCAGATATTCACACAGTTGGCAGGATCGAAAAAACATTTGCATTGTTAAAATATTCATCCTTCCCAAACTCTCTTGCTGTCTTTGAATCTCCTGGTTGCTGCATTCCACATTATTCTTTCCCCTTGGCTACCAGGGGACTCGTGGGGTGTAGAATGGTATGGTAGAACCTAGTCTTGGAAGCTAAGCAGGGTGAGTGGTGCTTGGATGGGAAACCACCAAGGAAGGCTCTGCAGAGGAAGGCCATGGCCAACCACCTCTGCTTCTCCCTTGCCTCGGAAGCCCCTTGCTGGGGTTGCTGTAAGCAGGGCTGGTTCTTGGATGAGAGACCACCAAGGAAGGATCTGCAGAGGAAGGCCGTGACAAATCACCTCTGCTTCTCCCTTGCCTAGAAAGCCCATGTTGGGGTCACGATAAGCCAATTGTGGCACATACATACATACATACCATGGGGACAGCTTGGGATATTAATACAAGCTGAAGTAAGAGTCTCCTGTGATGCTGGCAGTCACAGAAGGGTCACCTGGCTTGGACTGTGGTGGTTAGGGCAATGGTACCCATTGTCATCTTTACTGTGGTCCAGGTCTGAGCGGAGAAAATCCTGCTGAGAACACTGATCTGATCTCGAGAACACTAAAATATGAACCACAGTTGCCCGGTCTCCGTATTCCAGCAAAAAGTGGAGGTGGGGTACCAGTCAAAAATGGACACTTGGGAGCTGAGATGGGTCAATAATCAGTCCTAACTTGCAAAGCTGATTTAATAGAAGTGTGAGCCAACCCTATCCTAAGGTGTAACTTCCTTCTTCCACTGAGTGTCCAGCTATCTGGATCTTGTCTGGACTCTCATCCAACCTATTATATACAGAGCTCAAGCATGCGTTCAAGGATAATGGCTTTCCTTGTGGAGGACAGAAAGGAGGAATTGAGTTGGGTGTCATCTACATGTCAATGATGTCATAGCAGAGAACTCTGGTTGATCTCTCTCAGCAGCTATGGGTAACCAAACAGGTCCTCCAGGAATAGGGTTGTCAGGTCTCTGCAGGCAACTTGCGGGGGGTGGAAGACACAACAGGAGCAGCAGGGAAGTCCAGGCTACATTTCTAGCAATGTGGCAACATCAGTTCTGGAGTGTGCCAAAAGTAACTTTATGTTGTGGCAACGCCCTGCGATTTGGGCAAAAATTCTATGGTAAAAATGGCTTCTACCGTAGAGTTTTTGCCCAAATACAAAAGCATTGCTGGGATACTGCCAATGTAATGATGTCATTTCCAGTACATGCCAGAAGTGACCACATAGTCTGGGCTTCCCTCCTGCTCCTGTTAAGTCCACCCCTGGCGACCAGCTGATCAGTGGTGGTGGGGGGGCCCAGGTCCAGGGACCCCCCGCCTCCAGCAGGAGACTGGCAAGCCTATTCAGGAACCTCATAGGAAAACCTCTCAGAGGAAAGACCACGTGTTGCAATAAGTGCATGCTGTACTGTACATATTGGCGACAATCCAGAGGGATATTGTGGTTGATGGCACTGAAAGCCGCTGCAATGCTGAGATAAATCTTCTGACACATTTGGACTCCAGCTGAACCAGTCACGCAGAGAGGAAAATGCAGATTTCTAATGGGCCATGTCTGCTAGCAAGGATCATAGTGACCCAGGGCTAAAGAGGGAAAGGGAAAGGATTGCTTGACCAGAAGAGCTTAACCGGTTGAGCCAGCAGTTTCCGATCTGCATTTTCACACTCATTAGTGCAATCTGTCTAAGCCAAACATTAAAAAAAAGGTTAATGTTCAAATACAGCAAAGATTTTTCCCCCCTCTATACTTAGCATACTGCTTTATTAGTAATGTTATAATTGGAGTAAGCCTTAATCAGAGGTCTTCTGTCAAGTCACACTGCTACAATAGCTCCTCTATTCATAAACCTTTTTTTCCTATTTCCATATTAGCAATAAAATCAGTGTTAATACTCTGCAGAGAGTCTGATTTTGCTCCAGAGTTGCCTGTTGCTGACCTCTAGGTAGAGTCAGTAAGAAAAATTTCCTTTATTCTTCTTTTCATGATTTTTCTATGAAATTCATCTGTTCTCTCCTCTTCTTTTTAGAAATCTAAAGTTTGTTTCAAATTGATTTTTTTTGTATTTTTATGTTCATGTCTATGTGCACTTGTGCATTTGCACATGCCCTTGGTGGTCATGGTGACTTCTGGTGACCTACTGGGGGCCTGGAGGATATTCAGGGAGGTAGCTGAATGAAGCCTGCCCCTTACCTTCTGACTTCAGGTATTCCGAGGAGGTCTCCCATCCAAATACCTGCCAGAATTGGCCCTGCTTAGCTTCCAAGATCTGATGAGATCAGGTGTGCCTGGGCTATCCAGGTCAGGGTAAAATGATTTCTGTCTGGGGCAAGTGATGCTCTGTATTCTTGGTGCTTGGGGTGGGTGGGCAGAAAATGGGAGGGCTTCTAGTGTCCTGGCCCCACTGGTGGACCTCCTGATGGCACCTGGGGTTTTTGGCCACTGTGTGACAGAGGGTTGGACTGGATGGGCCACTGGCCTGATCCAACATGGCTTCTCTTATGTTCTTACGTGACACAGAGTGTTGGACTGGATGGGCCATTGGCCTAATCCAACATGGCTTCTCTTATGTTTTTATGTGACACAGAGCATTGGACTGGATGGACCATTGGCCTGATCCAACATGGCTTCTCTTATGTGACACAGAATGTTGGACTGGATGGGCCACTGGCCTGATCCAACATGGCTTCTCTTATGTTCTTATGTGACACAGAGTGTTGGACTGGATGGGCCACTGGCCTGATCCAACATGGCTTCTCTTATGTTCTTATGTGACACAGAGCGTTGGACTGGATGGACCATTGGCCTGATCCAACATGGCTTCTCTTATGTGACACAGAGTGTTGGACTGGATGGGCCACTGGCCTGATCCAACATGGCTTCTCTTATGTTCTTATGTGACATAGAGTGTTGGACTGGATGGGCCATTGGTCTGATCCAACATGACTTCTCTTATGTTCTTATCTGAAGGGGGGGGGGAAATGTAATGAGAGGGGCAGGAAGGGAGGTTCTCTAAAATTTCAGAATTTCGCTCTACAGATGCTCAGAGACAGGCAATGTGGCTTCTCAGACCTCTACTAGAGCACCACTCTGTGAATGGAACACACAAAAATCTTGGAAGAGCTGGAGTTTAAAGAAGGACACCATCATGCTGTGTAACAGAAAACTACACAGAGAAATTCAAGAGAAATTTCTCCTTTGAAAGAGAAAAAAGAACACAGGAGGAATCAAGGGCTATTTCTAAATATAGAATTCAGAAAAAGAAATCCCTCTACCCATAACAATGCTATTCTAGACTATAGAGGCCTCTGTTCTTAAAATGCCATGTCTTAGTTGAAGGTTTTTTTCCCACCATCTCCACATCCTTGTCCTAACCTCATGCCTTCAATCTGTATTTAGTGACATTTTTTTCTCATCGCTTGCAAATATAGATCTATGATATGGCCTCATTTGGAATACTGAGTACAAAAAGGACATTGGTGAGCTGGAAAAAGTACAGAGGATGGCAACTAGAATGATCAGGGAGTTGGAGCACCTTCCTTAGGAGAAAAGGCTGAAGAGTCTGGGACTTTTCCATTCAGAAAAAAGACAACTAAGGGGGGGACAGAAAAGAGGTTTATAAAATGATGCATGGGGTAGGAAGAGCTGGCAAAAAGAAAGGGAGAGCCAGTCTGGTGTGGTGGTTAAGTGTGCGGATTCTTATCTGGGAGAACTGGGTTTGATTCCCTACTCCTCCACTTGCAGCTGCTGGAATGGTCTTGGGTCAGCCATAGCTATCGCAGGAGTTGTCCTTGAAAGGGCAGCTGCTGTGAGAGCCCTCTCAGCTCCACTCACCTCACAGGGTGTCTGTTGTGGGGGGAGAAGGTATAGGAGATTGTAAGCCGCTCTGAGTCTCTGATTCAGAGAGAAGAGCGGGGTATAAATCTGCAGGCAGTTGTCGAAATCTTTCTCCCTCTTCCAAAATACTAGAACTGAAGGGCATCCAATGAAGCTAATGTGTGGTAGGTTCAAGATGGCCAAAAGGAAAAAACCCTTTACACAGCAAGTGTTTAAAATGTGGGGTTGACTGCCAGAGGGTGTAATAATTGCCCCAGGAATAAAAAGTTTAAAAGAGGATTTGATAGACTGATGGAGGACAAGTCTATCAATGGCCACTAGCCATGGAGACTGAAGGGAATCTCCATGTTCCGACGCAGTAAACCTCTCAATCCCAGAGCCGGGAGGCAACATCAAGGGAAGGCCTTGGCTACTATGAGCTGTTGTTGAGACAGTATGCTGGACTAGATGGACTATTGGTTTGATCCACCAGGGCTCTTTTTATGTTCTTATAACTTTGCACTGCTCTGATTTCTTTAATCTCCCCCAGAAGTTTCAGACCAATTTCCCACTAGCCTTATGCCACTCTCGCTCTCCTCTTCTCCGTGGGGCTTCCATCTAGGGTTGCCAATCCCCAGGTGGGGGCAGGGGATCCTCCGGTTTGGAGGTCCTCCCCCCGCTTCAGGGTCATCAGAAAGTGGGGGAGGGGGGGAGGGAAGGGAAATGTCTTCTGGGTACTCATGATTCCCTATGGAGACTTATTCCCATAGAAAATAATGAAGAATTGATCTGTGGGTATCTGGGGCTCAGAGGGCTATTTTTTGAGGTAGAGGTACCACATTTTCAGTATAGCATCCAGTGGCTCTCCCCAAAATACTCTGTTTCAAAAAGATTGGACCAGGGGGTCCAATTCTATGAGCTCCCAAAGAAGGTGCCCCTATCCTTCATTATATCCTATGGAAGGAAGGCATTTAAAAAGTGTGCGGTCCCTTGAAATGTGATGGCCAAAACTCCCTTTGGAGTTCAATTATGCTTGTCACACCCTTGCTCCTGGCTCCACCCCAATGTCTCCTGGCTCCACCCCCAAAGTCTCCTGGCTCCACCCCCAAAGTCCCCAGATGTTTCTTGAATTGGACTTGGCAACCCTACTTCCATCATCTGCCCCGGGGCTGCAACTCGCTCCACCTCTTTCACGCAGCAAACAAGATCCTCTAAAAACCAGTTTCTGTTTGCTGTGTGAAAAAGGCAAAGCTAGTTGCAGTTCCAGAGCAGATAGTGTGAAATCCGACAGAAGCCCCATTGAGAAGAGGAGCGTGAGAGCAGCAAAAGGCTAGTGGGAAATCGGTCCCAGTGTCTCCTGATTCCATATGCCCACATGGGCTTTAGCTTTGCATTTCTCAAGCAGCTTGAAGCACTTTTGAAAGGGATGGTAGCTTCCCAACAGCTTTAAGATTCCAATAGAGGGGTTTTCTTCTTCAAGGAAGATGATTCAACTTCCACAGGGCGAACGCAAGCTTATGGCTTCTTGTGTTGTGAGCAGTGTTCCCTCTAAGCTGAGTTAGTGTGAGCTAGCTCACACAGGTTTTTAGCCTCCAGTGCACACATTTTTGTCTTAGCTCGGGAAAAATGGCCCCAGAGCAAACTAATGTATGCAGCAGCTCGCAGCTTTAATGCCAGTAGCTCACGAAGTAGTATCTTTGCTCACAGGACACCACAGCTTAGAGGGAACATTGGTTGTGAGAACGGTTCAACATGAGCAAAATGCCTCTATGTACTTTCTCATTTAGAAGATGCAAGGGCTGCCCTTAGACTTACAATTTTTCCCCCACCCTCCCTCCAAAGAGTCTGGAATTCCAGCCTCCAGGTAGGACCTAAGGAATCCCCCAGAATTACAACTCATCTCCAGACTACAGAGATGAGTTCCCCTGGAGAAAATGGATCATTGGGAAGATGGACTCCATGGCATTGTGCCCTGCTGAGGTCCCTACCCTTCCCAGGCTCCATCCTCAATTCTCCTGGGGTTTCCCTGACAGCCAGTTTGGTGTAGTGGTTCAGTGTGCAGACTCTTATCTGGGAGAAACAGGTTTGATTCCCCACTCCTCCACATACAGCTGCTGGAATGGCCTTGGGTTAGCCATAGCTATCGCAGGAGTTGTCCTTGAAAGGGCAGCTGCTGTGAGAGTTCTCTCAGCCCCACCCACCTCACTGGGTGTCTGTTGTGGGGGGAGAAGATATAGGACAGAGGTAGCCAATGGTAGCTCTCCAGATGTTTTTGCCTACAACTCCCATCAGCCCTAGCCAGCATGGCCAATGGCTGGGGCTGATGGGAGTTGTAGGCAAAAAAAATCTGGAGAGCTACCGTTGGCCACCCCTGATATAGGAGATTGTAAGCCACTCTGAGTCTCTGATTCAGAGAGAAGGGCGGGGTATAAATCTGCAGTCTTCTTCTTCCCAAACTGGATCTGGCAACCCTGCCCTCCCATTCAGTGCCGGTGACCAGGGGAGACCTGGCCACTCTAGGTGCTACTAAATTCCACGGACACCTCTGATTCAATTCAGAAGTTCTAATCTCTTTTCCAGTTTCTCATCCTGGCGATTACCTTGCAGCTGTACTTTCCCCCAGCCCTCTTAATGAAACTGGAAAGAAATATTGCAAGTGAAATAGACACCTGATTTTGCATGTAAGTGGCTATAAAGTGACACTAAAATGGTTTGTAATCTATAAATGGTATGAGAAGTACCATAAAACCAGCAAGCAAAACCAGGCAGTTTGCCAAAGAAAATAAGAGGTTTCCTCATCATGCCCCAAAATGAAAAGTGATGGCAATGGAATAGAATATGTATGCATCCCTGATGACGTAAATGCCGTCAAGCTGCAACCAACTTATGCCAACCCCACCAAGTCTTGGTGGCTAAGAGGATGCTGCCACCATATTAAAATCACTTAAAAAGGCAGCAAGGCCCCGAGTTTCATTGGGTCCATAGCACCAGGGGTGGAATTCTAGCAGAAGCTCCTTTGCATATTGGGCCACACACCCCTGATGTAGCCAATCCTCCAAGAGCTTACAAAAAAGAGCCTTGTAAACTCTTGGAGGATTGGCTACATCAGGGGTATGTGGCCTAATATGCAAAGGAGCTCTTTCTAGAATTCCACCCCTGCATAGCACCATGAGTTGGAGTGTTCTTGTTCCCTTCACCAGTGGGTGCCACCTGAAGCTCTCCTTGTGCTACAAATGATCTCCAGATGACCAAAATCAGTTTCCTGGGAGAAAATGGCAGTTTTAGAAGATGGATTCTATGGCGTCGCACCCCATTGAGCTCCCTCCCCTCCCCAAACCCCACCCGCCAAAGGCTCCACCCCTCCCAAATCTTCAAGTATTTCTCAATCTAGAACTAGCAACCTTACCTGCACCTTGTCAGCTGCCAAAATGGCTACCCCCAATGGCTATTTCTAGCTGAAACTTCCGGCACTTAAAAAAGCATGGTGGGGTGGGTGGATGAGGGAAGTGTATTGTAGGCCTATTCAGGTTTGGACCCATGCAGCATTCTAAACTCACTATAAAATGACAGTGTCATCCTCAAACATCATGTCTGGAGCTTAAGATTTCAAGATTCTTTAGAAGATGTGAAAGATTTCAAGATTCTTTAGAAGTCAGGGTGTGTGCGTGTATGTGTGTATGTGTGTGTGTAATGACTAACATATACAAGCTGGACAGCCTTTTTTCTGCACTCTAACTGATTATCTTTCTCCCCCTCTTCCTGTATGTCCGTAAGGGCTTTAACTCATCCCTTTTTCAATTGGCTGGTATAGCCCCGGGCACCTTGCACTCCAGACAAGATGGGCGAGCATCATGAGTGCATTGTTAAATATTCTGCTGTGCATTAGGATTAAAAATGCATCTGCTTGCCCTGCTTTCTAGAGAACCTGTTGCACTTTCTAAGCATCTGGAAGCCGATCTATCATGCCATTGGCAAATAGCTTTAGAAAAGTTACAGGGGAATTCAAGCAAAGCAACAGTTGCCCCAAATGCTCAAGTCAGCAATAAACCCAACCTCACCTTCTTTGCTTCAAAGTCTCTTCCGTCCAGGTCTTTAAAGAGATGTTCCCTAGCTTTGAAGACAGAACTGGCCACCTGTGTCTGCTATTGTACTTCCTTCTCTTCCTTTTCACTATGACTGTTTCTGAAGTTCTCATTTGAATTTCTTCCTAGATTTGAGATTTCCATATTACCTTCCCTTGAAACTGGAGTTGAACTGGATGCATTAGACATCTACTATTTCTTTTTCTTTTGGGGCGGGGGGAGTGTTAAAATATTTCATGGTTTCAAATTTCTCATCCCTGCTGTTTTTGGTCCCCAGATCTTAATTCCACTTCTCGTTTGTGCCAATCAAATCGATGATTCTTCCGTTCTGTGCCATTTTCTGTTTCCTTGCAGCAAAATTCACCGTAAAATGAACATATTTTCCAACTCTAGATATGTGTCAATAAAGTGGCATGTAATATCATATGGATATTTATGTACAATGTAAATTCTGTATAGATAAAGTAGAAAAGTCATGCAGCGTGCAAACATGATGCAAACCAATCTATACAACAAAAAGTAGGGAACTGACATGGTGGGGGGGGGGAGATATAAAACCTAAAAAGATGTAAACTAAGGAACACTCCTTTATCCCTGCGTTGTATACAAAATTCCAGTCATTTGTCTTTTTTCCCTAAATTACTGATATGTACATATTGACAGTACCAAATCTGAGAATAACTTTTACTCTGGCAAGAATGAATGCCCTTCCCTTGGCAGTTTTGGAGGGGAGATAGAATAAAGTACCATATACCAACAGAACATGCAGATGTTTATGAGATAAAGCTGAAACCATTAAAGATATTATTATAGAGTGACATTAGAGCTGGGGTCTAGCTTAATCACCCCTCTATTTAAAAATGTAGAACTGCCTAATATGAGAGCTGAGGCGACATGGTTACTATTGGATACTTATTATTCCATTACCCTTGCTGTGGCAAAATATATAGGGGCAATAATTAAATACAAGGGAAATAACATTAAGTAAGGTCTTAAAGAGATGTTCCCTAGCTTTGAAGACAGACAGACAGACAGACAGACAGACAGACAGACAGACAGACAGACAGACAGACAGATAGATAGATAGATAAATAGATAGATAGATAGATAGATAGATAGATAGATAGATAGATAGATAGATAGATAGATAGATAGATAGATAGATAGATAGATAGATAGATAGATAGATAATTTGCAGAAAAAGCCCAACAGAAACTCATTTGCATATTAGGACACACACCCTGACACCAAGCCATCCAGAACTGCTTTCCTGTCTGCTTGTGCTCAAAAAAAGCCCTGGAGAGTAAGAAAACGATAGATAGATAGATAGATAGATAGATAGATAGATAGATAGATAGATAGATAGATAGATAGATAGATAGATAGATAGATAGATAGACAGACAGACAGACAGACAGACAGACAGACAGACAGACAGACAGACAGACAGACAGACAGACAGACAGATAGATAGATAGATAGAGAGAGAGAGAGAGAGACAGACAGACAGACAGACAGACAGACAGATGTGCATATTTATTGTCAAAACAGTGCAAAAAAAGCAATGTGATCAAACTATCCAGATTCTTTTTGTGTGATGTTTCACCTATACCAGGGATGGAATTCTAGCAGGAGCTCCTTTGCATATTAGGCCACACACCCCTGATGTAGCCAATCCTCCAAGAGCTTACAAAAAAGAGCCTTGTAAGCTCTTGGAGGAGTGGCTACATCAGGGGTGTGTGGCCTAATATGCGAAGATAGAAGCTCCTGCTAGAACTCCACCCCTGACCTGTACACAGGACCTCGTGTTATGTCAGCAGAGCAGCATGCCAAATGAAACCTGATGCAACCACCCTTGCAATTCCTATCAAGATTGCTTTCCTCTGGTGCTTTATTTATACACATATGTACATTGGTAACAAAGAGGACAGGTAGAAGGGGTGAGAGAGGAAAACTGAAAGATGTGCCAAAAAAACACATTCTCCAGTTCTAGATTTGGCCACATAAATTCCAGTTAAATAAAGATTTAGTAGGAATGGAATGCAGTGTGAAAGAATTTCCAAAATGGGGGGACATCCGCTCATCCTTAAGATGAGTAGATTCTCTCCTGACCCTTGAAGAGGATTGTGAAAATCTCCCTTTTGTGATAGTATACGGTGAAGTATTTTCAGCTGCAATTTGTTGCTGTGCTTGTTAGTCAGAGTTATATCCCTCCTATTCTCTAAAGTGGCATGGTATAGCCCAATGTCATCTCTCAGAATCTAAGCAGGGTCAGTATTTGGACCATGAAGGAAGGCTCTACCACGGAGGAAGGCCATGGCAGTCTACCTCTACTTCCCACTTGCCTTGAAAGCCCCTTGCTGGAGTTGCCGTAACTTGGCTATGAGTCGACTGCTAGGCCTCATTTTGGGCAGGAGCTCACAGGAGCGGAGCTCTGGAACCTCTAAATTTTATTGTGCTCTTTCTTTCTTATCTCCCCCTCCCCCAATATTTGCTTCTGAGTCCCTTGGTTCAAACCCCCTGTGAGAATTTTGCTGAACAATAAGATCTGACAAACTTTCTAGTATCCCCCCCACACACAAAAAAAATGGGGAAATAACCAAAACATATAAAGCAGAAAGATGGAAATCTTCCTCATTCCACTGAGACCACTTAGGAGAAAGTAATTTAAAAAGCATGATGGGAGTAAGAAGTTTTCTTATGAGAATTCTAATTCAAGAAGCATTTTAAGGTGGATGCTGAGGTAATATAATTTAGTACACCTTCTGGCGATGTCAGGGGTGTGTGGCATATGCAAATGAGTTGTGCTAATGAGGTCCAGCACCTCTTTTTCTTTGGAATAACCCCTGTTGACAGCACTTGCATACATATTCTCTAAGGAGATCAGGGTTCTAAACATTTCTATCCCTCCCCTACTCTCTCCTTGTAGCACGTCTGCAAGACAGGACAGACTGAAACTAGCCTTACTCCTTACTTCCCCACTAGCTTTACTCCTTACTTTCTCACTCTCTTCTTGTCAGCAGGGCTTCCATTGGATTTAGCACAAGCTGCCCTGAGGCTGGAAACAACTCACTTCGCCTCTTTCGCACAGCAAGCAAGATCCTCTAAAAACTGGTTTCTGATTGCCACATGAAAGAAGCGAAGCTAGTTGCAGTCCCGGGGCAGCTTGTGAGAAATCTGATGGAAGCCCCACGGAGAAGAGGAGAGTGAGAGCAGGGTAAGGCTAGTGGGGAATCAGTCTGACAGAGGGCGACTGGCTGAGGATCAGCTAGAAGGCTTCAAGGCGGTATGAGGATTTGAACCCAGGTCTCTTCAGGTGTAGTCTCTATTCTATTCTATTCTATTCTATTCTATTCTATTCTATTCTATTCTATTCTATTCTATTAATTTAATTTAATTTTTTTAAAATTTATACCCCACCCTATTCCGCAAGCAGACTCAGGGCGGCTTACAGCAGTAAAAACAAACATCAGAATTAAAACATCATAAAAACAATTTAAATAGTCAATACAGCATATTCAGAAGAAACAATTCCAGGCATAAACGGCAAACATATAACACACGTATAGCCCAGACTGTCAGCTCTATATAAGCACCATGAGTGTAAAATGGTGGGGGAAAGCGATGGCATTCAAAGGGATGCCCGCCAGATCAATTAAAAGCCTGGTGGAAGAGCTCCGTCTTGCAAGCCCTGCGGAACTTTGACAAATCCCACAGGGTCCGAATCTCCAAGGGGAGTTTATTCCGCCAAGTAGGGGCCTGGACTGAAAAGGCCCTGGCCCCTGTTGAAACCAGTCGGGCATCCTTAGGCCCAGGGACTACAAGTAGATGTTGTGAGGCAGACCTATGCTATGTTTATTCTACGCTATGTTTATGTCTTAGTGCAGGGAATGATTTTTACCTTCATGAATTTAAATATCCTGCCAACTGCCTTCCGCCACGGAGAGGCAGGCTAAAAAACTTTTAAGTAAATGATTACACGGCTTTTAAAAAAAAGACCTTTCATCGTTCAGCAGTCCCCCGGTGCACACAACTCTGAGCCTGTCAGCCGATTGCTGATAAACTCATTTCCCCAAAGATGAAGGGTAAAGAAGATGCTGATCTTTGGGAGAACACCGCTAACAGCTCATCAGGGCTTAAGATATTTCATGCTGTGTTACATTAGTTTTATCCCCAATGGGATTCTGCATTTCAGCAGTGCAGGCCGTTCCTTTTCCATGACAGAGGGCTCGGAGGGCTCGTGGCTCACTGGTAGAGTATTTGCCCTGAATGCAGGAGGTCCCAGGTTCAATCCCAGCATCTCCAGTTAAAAGGGACCAGGCAATAGGTGAGGCCTGAGGTCTTGGAGAACTGCTGCTAGACAATAGTGAGAAAAGAAATACTTTTCTGCCTTACAATACAAAAACTCGTGGGCATTCAATGAAATCGCTGAGCAGTCGGGTTGGATAAAGGAAGTCCTTCTTCATCCAAAGGGTGATTTAACACATGGTATTCACTGCCACAGGAGGTGGTGGTGGCTACAAGCATAGACAGCTTCAATAGGGGAGTGGATAAGCAGATGAAGCAGAGGTCCATCAGTGGCTATTAGCCACAGCTTATCGTTGGAACTCTCTTACCGTTTTCGCACACAGCTTACCTCGCAGTCACAATCCCGTTTCCTCCGCAGCGTCTGGTCGGATTTCCCATCATCTGCGCCGGAGTTACAGGAAGTGCTGCGGCTTTTGCATAGCAAACGTAAACCTCTAAAACCCAGTCACAAACCCAGGATTGTGACTGCGAGGTAAGCTGTGTGCGAAAACGATATCTGTCTGGGGCAGTGATGCTCTGTATTCTTGTGCTTGGGGGGTGGGGACACAGTGGAAGGGCTTCTAGTCCCACTGGTGGACCTCTTGATGGCACTTGGGGGGGGGGGGTTGGCCACTGTATGACACAGAGCGTTGGACTGGATGGGCCATTGGCCTGATCCAATAGGCCTTCTCTTATGTTCTTATGTTCTAATACTGACTTTGGCGGACCAAGATTCTGGTTCAGTATAAACAGGCCTCAGATTCAGCAGGAGCTCACAGGAGCACAGCTCCTGAACCTTTCTGAAGGTTCCCCCTCTTCCTCCCCACCTACCTTGCCCATTGAATAGTAAGTGCAGCTGCATAACAATCCCTGGATTAGGAGAGCAGCCAGCCAGCCAGCTATCAGGGGCTTTGCCACACCCCCAGCAGCCCTCATTAACGCCTTGAAAAACCCATGCCACCCTTTCTCCACTTCTTATGTGGTTTTGGGTGGCGGGTGGCTGGCTGGCTGGCCTTTTGACTGTGGGGGGGGGGGGGTGGGAATGGCCAAGCAGAGCCCCAGGCCTGCTTGGGCTGGCTGGATCTCTAGCCAACCCAAGCAGGCCTTGCCCACCCGGGGCTCTTCTTTCTTGTATCGGGTTGCTTTTGGCTGGGGGGGCATATGCTAATGTTATGCTTATGAGTTTTGGCACCTATTTTTCTACAAAATGACCCCTGAGTATAAGGCAGCTTCATGCATTCCTTCCCTTCCCCATATTGCAACTGAGGCGTTTGAGGTCCACACAACTGCAAAGGCACATTTCTTCCTGTTATTGAAGACGCTGGGCGTTTTCGCACTTACCTTAAGCCGGAGCGACATCCCTCTTCACTGCGCAGCGTCTGCACGGTTTTCGCACTAATTGCTGCGGAGCACCTGGAAGAGCCGCAAAGTCCTGCGGCTTTTGTGGCGCAAATGTAAACCGCCAAAAACCGGTGGTGAATCTGAAGGATCCTAACCCCCTCTGCTTGGCAGATCTTACAAAGCAGATCTTAACTCAGAGGTGTCAGACTCACTTCTTATGAGGGCCGGATCTGACCAAAGTGAGTCCTTGTTGGGCCATGCATGTCATAAAATGGAATGCCAGGTAGCAGAGATATAAACTTTACAAAAGGATCAAACACAAAGATTTTTTTTAAAAAAATTTAAAATAAAACATGCTTAAAAAATTAGCACTCTTGCAATATTTTGTTTATTTAACAGTCTCTGACAACTGACACCTCTTGTTCCGAATGGAGAAAATGGAGGCTTTGCTCCGTAGGCTCCTGTGTGATTGAGCAAGGCTGGCAAAGAAAGCTGTGATGCAGAAGGAAGCAAGAGAGAGGGAGAAGGAAGCAGAAAACAGCCAGTTGCCTGGGGGCCTGATAAGAGCCCTCTGGGGGCCTGATTTGGCTCCCAGGCTGCATGTTTGACACCCCTGTCTAAACTCATGGTCTGGAGAATATGGGAGGAGGCAGTTCTTCATGTATCCTAGCCCCAACAGCAATACTCCCTCTAAGCTGTGGAGTCTTGTGAGCAAAAATTCTACTTCATGAGCTACTGGCATTAAAGTTGTGAGCTCCTGTATAAATTAGTGTGCTCTGGGGACATTTTTCCTTAGCTAAGACAAAAATGTGTGAGCTGGAGGTTAAAAAACTGTGAGTTAGCTCATGCTAACTCAGCTTAGAGGGAACACTGGCCCAAAGCCATTTAGAGCTTTTAAAGTTAAGAGCCAGTGCTTTGAATTGTCCCTGTGCTGTAGGGCTGCCAAGCCCCAAGTCCGGGCACGAGTTCCCCCACCCGGGAGGTTCCCAACCCACCGGCCCACATTGGGCCAGTGGGGGAAACCTCCCCCGACGTCAACGGTGCAATGATGTCACCCAGAAGTGATGTCATTGTGCCAGCGATGTCCTGCGACGGCCGCTCTAGACGTTTCCAGGAAAACTCTATGGTTTTCCCGGACACTCTAGCCATTTGGGAGGGAAAACTCTATGGGATTCTCTATGGAGAGTCCCCCACAGAGAGCTGAAAGGTACCTGGCAATGCTACTGTGCTGGCTAGACTGAAAGTATCTAAGTTTCTATATTTCATATTGTGTGACTGCCATCTGTATACTTCAATAGAGAGCTCCATCCAGTTATCTCTAGCCAATGCTCACCCAAAGAGTGCTCAAATCCATTAAGCATTTAAACGATCTAATGCAGACAGTCAAAACATCAGGATTTAATTTCACAGTCCCCCCCCCCCCCCCGGAACAAAAAAAAGCAATCTAGCCAGCAAACAAAGGCAAGTTCTCACAATGGTAGATGTTCTTATTCTTCGATACTCTCTCAATTAAGTGGTAATTGGCTTCTTTTATATAGATTGAGGGAAACAATCATGTGTGTTTCAAATGGGAAATGTGCTTCTATCTGTGCATACTTATCGCATGGCATATTTCATTTGATGCTTCTTTTCAAAAGACTCCGATTTATGAACATGTTCTTCCAATACATCACTTTTCTATCTTTTAACTTTGAGTTTCAGAATTACACAGCCTGTGCTCACTCACCTGGGAAGCAAACTCTATCAGATAAAGTGTGTGTGTGTGTGTGTGTGTGTGTGTTGGGGGGGGGGGTTTCTTCTGAGAACATATAGATATTTCACTGTTTGTGTTGCATAGACCAACCAGAAGTCCATTGAAAAAAATCTAGGTGGGGGGAACTTATTTTCCATCTATGGTACTCTGGTTTCTCCCAGCAACATCCCTGCCAGAATGGAACTGACTCCTGAACTTGTGAAAATTGGTGGCGGGGGGGGGGGGGGGGGGGGGGAGGTCAGGAGAATCACAGCTCAGCCCTTGCCCTCACCTTCCATAAAGTCATCCAATTGGGGTTATCCAAAGCCTTCCTGCAGACTACCAGGTCTTGAAGAACCTTTGGATGTACAAGTTGCGCAGAAATCTTACCACACATTCACTTTCCATTCATTTGATTTACATTCACAGTTCAGGTGCCGATCGTATGCATGTCTGCACTGAGTCATTTTTTACAGTTTTGCACACAGGGCTTTTTTTTTGTTGGAAAAGCGTGGCAGGAACTCATTTGCATATTAGGCCACACCCCCTGATGCCGAGGCAGCCGGAACTGCATTCCTGTGTGTTCCTGTACAGAAAAAGCCCTGCTTGCATACGTCCATTCAGTATGAGCTCATCAAGGTATACTATCAAATAGGCGTGTTCAAATATTCACACACCAACCCCAGAGTGCTTTGCATACCAACCCTAGACTTTTTTTGGGAAGAATTGCAGATTTATACCCTGCCCTTCTCTCTGAATCCAAGACTCAGAGCAGCTTACAATCTCCTATAGCTTCTCCCCCCCACAACAGACAACCCTGTGAGGTGGGTGGGGCTGAGAGGGCTCTCACAGCAGCTGCCCTTTCAAGGACAACCTCTGCCAGAGCTATGGCTGACCCAAGGCCATTCCAGCAGGTGCAAGTGGAGGAGTGGGGGAATCAAACCCAGTTCTCCCAGATAAGAGTCCGCACACTTAACCACTACACCAAACTGGCTCTCACTTCCTTGGGGGTCACCCATCCATGTGCTAAGTAAGGCCAGCACTACTTAGCTTCTGAGATCAGGCTAGCTGGGCCCGGGGCCATCCAGGTCAGGGCATTGGCATGGTAGGGAAGTGAAATCAAAATGGCATTTGGAAGTCAAACGATGGGGATGAGCAGGGCTTTTTTTGAACAAGAACACACAGGAACGCAGTTCTGACTGGCTTGGTGTCAGGGGGTGTGGCCTAAAATGCAAATGAGGTCTTGCTGGCTTTTTTGACAAAAAAAAAAGCCCTGATCCCTAATCGGGGTGGAATTTTAGCAGGAGCTCCTTTGCATATTAGGCCACACACCCCTGATGTAGCCAATCCCCTGAGAGCTTACAAAACAGAGCCTTGTAAGCTCTTGGAGGATTGGCTACATCAGGGGTGTGTGGCCTAATATGCAAAGGAGCTCCTGCTAGAATTCCACTCCTGTCCCTAATATTGATTTAGCAAATTGTTTGATCCCATTGCCTTTGTTTGCACTTGCCTTGAACCATACTAAACTGAGACGATCGGCTCAGTTTGCGGTGGAGTGCTTCTGTTGCTAACCTATGAACATCTGCTGTGTTTTGCTAAAAGTCTCTGAATTAGCGATCTTAAAAAAAAGAAAAACAGAAATATTCTTGCCAACCCCATGCGCATGCACACACACATGTTCTTTGAGGGGAGCAGCATGCTGGACTACGACTGATGCGCAGAGAGTGATCAAACATCACCAGAAGCCTCTGTATTACAAAATGCAGGCCTGCATTCTTCAAACGCTGAAATGCCACCAGTGATATCTGCCAGACTGTGAAAGAAACAAAGCAGAAGGCAGATTAATTGACACAGAATCAGAGCTGGTCAAAGCATCCACTGTTTGGCCACAGGGGTAGAAATAATTGGGTCAGAGCTGTACCGGGCACACAGGGTCTCTGTTCAGGGGCACCAGCACTGGAGCCAGGAGTCCTGCACAGAGGACTGGAATTTTCCCACTTCTCTACTATGCATACAAATGTATGTGTTGTCAAGTCACAAATGATTTATAGTGACCCCAGCAAGGGGCTTCCAAGCCATGTCACAAGCAGAGGTGGTTTGCTATTGACCCTCCACTGCAGAGTCTTCCTTGGTGGTCCATCCGAGAACCAACCCTGCTTACAGCAATCATGGCAAGAGACTTTCTAGGCAAGGGAAAAGCAGAGGTGGTTTTCCTATGGCCTTCTTCTGCAGAGTCTTGCTTGGTGGTTTCCCATCCAAGTAACTGCCCTGCTTAGCTTTCAAGATCTGATGAAATCAGATTATACCACACCACCTTTCCTCTCTTCTCCTCAATAGCCTGCTGAGAACGCACTTTGTTCTGTGGAGTATTGTGAAAAAAATTGCCAAAAAACCTGTGAGCTAGCTCACACTAACTCAGCTTAGAGGGAACATTGTTTGGGACTCTCCTCTTCTGGTATACCCCCAGAAGAGCATTGTGCTTGGCTGATTAGAACTTATTGGTGGTCCCTGGCCCAAGAAATATCTGGCTGTCCTCACTCCAACCTGGTGGAACTCTCTGCTGCACAATATCTGTACCCTGTGGGACCTTACGCAGTTCTTCAGGGCCTGTAAAGCAGAGATGTTCCCCCAGGCATTTGGCTGAAGACAGGGATGATTCCATCTATCTGACATCCCCACTCCGTGCCACCCCTTGTGTCAGACGAGGAACTTCAAACAGATGCGGATCATAGTATTTCAATATTAATCCATTTATTTGAGAACAATTAGTCTAGCAAAGAGGCAAGTTGAGTTTGATAACTTTCAAGGCCGGGCCGTGCCTTTTTGTACATTTCAAAGGAGAGTAACAATACAGCATTTTCACACTCTCAGAGACAGTCGGCGCATCCCATGCCTCCCTTATCTTTGCTCCCAGGAAGCTGCCCACTGGTCGCCTTGGGCATGGGGACTCCAGGCTGGGTGTGAAATTCCTCCCCTGCGGTTTGGGATTGCTCTGGGGAAAGCTACAGGTTACTGTTCTCACGGTTAGTAAAAGCAGGGTCACAGCAGAGTACAATATGGCGTTAGTCATGTCAAGCAGTACATTACATATATCATGATACTACAGCTAAGTTACACGTCTGACACCTTGGAGAGAGGCACAACTGGAAGTTCTGAGTAGATAGATCCATGTGGGCAGTCGTGTTGGTCTGAAGCAGTAGAACAAAGCAAGAGTCAAGTTGCACCTTTAAGACCAACAAGGTTTTATTCAGAATGGAAGCTTTCTTGTGCTCTAAGCACACTTCATCAGACACTAGAAGAGCACAAGCTTTCTTGTGCTGTAAGCACACTTCATCAGACACTAGTATGGAATGGCAAGCAGTCCTAAATATAGAGAAAGTGGGCAGTCAATTAGTATGCAGAGTCATGGAAATGTTTTTAGCAGAGTAAAAGAATCACAAGTTGCAGACTAGAACAAAGCAAGAGTCAAGTTTCACCTTTAAGACCAACAAAGTTTTATTCAGAATGTAAGCTTTCTTGCGCTCTAAGCACACTTCATCAGACAACAGTATGGAATGGCAAGCAGTCCTAAATATAGAGAAAGTGGGCTGCAAATTAGTATGCAGAGTCATGGAAATATTTTTTTAGCAGATTAAAAGAATCACGAGTTGGGGTCTGGTGTTTGTAAGTTAGTGTTAACTGGGATGAAACAACACCGAAAAGTAACACAAAGCAGATTGATGTCCATGTACTAAACCCATTCGTTCCCCTGGGTATGAAGTACAATCAATGAGAGCCAGTTGTAATGTTTTTGTTGTTCACTCTAGGTTAAAATGAGGGCATAGGGTTTCTCAGAGGTTTGATTTAAACATGTAACACACATATAAATGTAATTCTAGTTTGCCATTAGAAAAAATAATACATTAAAATATAGTGGGAAGATGGGTTAGTATATGTAATGAGATAAACAGCCAGTATCCCTATTTGAGTATGTCAGTGCAAAGAACATTATTCTGATACACTATTCTAAAAGAGAAATACATTGGAATACTGTGGATATATAGCTATACCTGGTGAAAGTGGATTTAATATATGTAATGAGAAGCTCTGACTGTAATCTATTTAGGCTGATTGTTGTGAGGTTTTTTTTTTTTAAAATTTACTCTTACTGTTTTGATTATGTATTTAATATATTCTTACTCTTACTGTTTTGATTATGTATTTAATATATTCTAGGCAGACTATAGGGTGGGATGCCAGAGCAATTGCTTTATGGACAGGATCTGACCTCCAAGCTGTAGTTGGCCACCTGCTGACCTGGACAACCACAGTTCCCATCTTCTCCCTTTGCAGGTCTGAGAGCCGGATCATGAACATGGAATGTGTGTGTGTGTGTGTGTGTGTTGTCAGACCCAGAGTCAAGGAAAAGACAGTTGAAGTTCAAGATCTTTATTCCAGCTTCATGGGCATACACATGTGTTGTCGGAACTGACCTCTCTGTCAGTTCCCCCAACTTATAAAACTTTGCGCTGACCGTTATAATTCAAGCCAAAGTGTGCCAAGCAAAAGCAGGGGTTTTGCGTGGGGTTTTTGCTAAGCTCTCATCACCACCGGTGCCCACTATCAGTTCATTGTTCTCATCTCCTCCAGCTCTTTGACCTTGGTTACCTAGCAACTAGCCAATTCCCAGACATACCATCCTCCCTCCAGATAAGCAACAAGTTACAGTTATATCAAAGGCATAGCAAGTGCAGCATAGCATTGAAGCACAGCATAGCTTTGTACAATTGAATACGCATGACAAGAGGAACAAGATGGAGTGACTCTTGACATTCTGCCCCCCCCCAGGACCCCCCTTCCCCCGGGCTTATCAGGATGTTTGTTATAAAAGTCTTTAATTAAGGCCTTTACAGTTGGTATCTTTGGAACTGACCCATTCGGCCTGACTTAATGGAAAGTGAGTCCATTTGACGAGATAAAACAGTTCACCACATTTGATCTTGGTATCAAGAATTTCCTGCAATTCATGATGAATCTGACCATGAACAGAGTCGGGGGTGGTGGTTTCGTCTGGGGGTACCAAAGCGAGGGTCCAGGGTCCTTCTTCAAGTAGCTGGTGTGGAACCAAGGGTGGGACATGTTTAAGGTTTTTTGGCAGTTCCAGTTCAACAGTTACCTTATTTATAATCCTTTTGATTGGGAAAGGTCCCCAAATATTACATCCTCAATTTTTTTGCAGTTTTGCGCATTAGGCAAGTGTTTAGTTGAAATGTACACCTTGTCCCCCACTGCTAAGTCCCAAAGTTCAGAGTGGTTTTTTTGTCATATTGGGTCTTGTAGGCTTCTTGCGCCCTCTTAGTTGCTTACTAATAATTTCCCAACCTCCTGCTATCCCTTGCCACCATTTGGTAAAGTCTTTGGGGGGCTGACGAGGGGGGGGGCAAGTTCAGGGAATGGTTTGCTTTCATATCCATACACCGCTTGGAAAGGGCTCACTTTAGAGGTGCTATGCACACTGTTGTTGTAAGCATACTCTGCACAGGGTAGCAGAGTCACCCAATTGTCCTGTTGGAAGGACGTATAACAATGTAAGAACTGTTCAAGCACCGCGTTGGTGCGTTCTGTCTGTCTGTCCGTCTGCGGGTGATAGGCCCTTGCTCCATTCCCGCTAGTTCACAGAGATGTGACCAAAATTTGGCAACGAATTGTGGGGCCGCCGTCGGAGACCACCTTAGCGGGGAAGGGGTGGTAGCCGAAATATATGCTGGATAAACAACTGAACCAGCTGCTTGGCTGTGGGGAGTTGAGCCTGCTTAGAAAAAGTGTCCACTACTACCCAGATCACTGTCTTCCCCATTGAGAGAGGTAAGTCAGTTATGAAGTCCATGGATATGCATTCCCAGGGGTGTGAGGTGGGGGAAGAGGTTGCCAGTGCCCCAGCAGCACCCCCCCCCCTTTTCGCCATGATACAGGTGGGGCACCCCTGTTGTATATTCGCCCACATCCTTACGTAAACCTGGCCACCAGAATTGTCGCTGAATCAAATGTACTGTCTTTACAAACCCAAAATGCCCCCCCCCCCCCGTTTGGAGTCGTGCACCCTCTGGATCAGTCTTTTACGCAAAGAGGGGGGCATGTAGATGTGGGAAAGAGAACACCTGTCACCCTTCCTGCTCACTTGGAACTACTGGCTGTCGATGCCAGAGCCTTTGTAACCTGAGAAGAATTGCTAGGTCCACAACAGGAGTGGGCTCAGAGCCTGCAGTTGAGTCCCTGATCTTGTGTTGGAATCAACTGCGCACATCGAAGCTGTGGATGTTTTTGGCATAACTAGAACAACACAGACTTGCATGGACAGCTGCTGGCCCTGGAGTCGGGCAGGCCCACTGGATGGGGAAGGTGGAAAAGACACATTCTTGCTTTTGTCCCCCCCCCCCTGCATTGGGTGGGGTGTATTGTCCCATCTAGCTCTAGCCTCCCCAGCAGTGTCTCTGATTCCTCACTTTCCGTTTCTCAACCCCAACTCCCCCCCCCCCCCGCCCCATCATTTTGTTCCAAGGTTAATATTTGTTGTTGATTCTCTACAGTTTCTCTCACCCTTCCCATGTCTATTTCTAGAAACATTTGTGTGCCTTTTCTTGCCTTCGGGATAAAAGCAAAGGATGGTGGTCAAAACAGGGAAGGGAAGATTTCAAAGGTGCCTTTCTGTTACCGAGCAGGTGCGTTCAAAGGTAACTCAGGCGGCTTTTTCTCTCTTTAGTTCTCTGCTGCGCAGTCCCAGATAAGAGACTTCAGTGGTTTGCATGAATACCAAAGCATCAGCCTGCAACTAAGCAACTTGGGGTGGATGGGTGGGTAGGTGGGGGCCTTGTTTATTCACACTTGAAGCTCCATCTTTTAATGGGTACCGTTTGTTCTCCGTTCTGCTCTGCGGCTTGCTCCCGCTGCTGTGATCTGGGATTCTTTAAGACACCTTCTGTGTCTGGTTTACACAGCTGGGAAAGCGATACAGGCTCAGAGATAGAGAGCCTGCAGAAGACATTTGATCTGAAGGGAATCAGACTTTTTTTTCAGGGGAGTCATGTGACATCTTCCCCGCTAACCCTGTGCCCCCTTTGAAGCCTCTTCCCCTGAGCTCCTGCCAAAGTCCTTCTGTTCTGGGTGAGGCAAACTGCAAAGTGGGACCATTTAGCCAGGCTGGTTTTTTAAAAAGGGAAAAGACACATGCCAGAGAAACACGTACACCTCGGATTGCCAGCCTCTTGGGTGGGATGGGAAGCTGGAGGCTCCCTGGAATTAGGTTGCCGGCAGTGTTCCCTCTAAGCTGATCTAGCGTGAGCTAGCTCACAGATTTTTAGCCTCCAGCTCACACATTTCTGTCTTAGCTCAGGAAGGATGACCCCAGAGCACACTACTTTATGCAGTAACTCACAACTTGAATGCTGGTAATTCATAAAGTAGAATTTTTGTTCATAAGATTCTGCAGCTTAGAGGGAACACTGGTTGCCAGCACTGGGCTGGGAAAATATCTGGGGATTTTGAGGGTGGAGCCTGGGGTGGGCAGGTTTTGGGAAGGGGAGGGACTTCAGCTGGGTGCAGTGCCATAGAGTCCACGCCCAGAGAGGCCACTTTCTTCAGGGGGATTGATCTTGGTCCTCTGGAGAGCAATCAGGGGTTGGCATCAGGAGGTAATATGCAAATGAGTTCCTGCTGGGCTTTTTCTACCCCCCCCCCCCCATAAAAAGCCCTGAGTACAATTCACAAGCAGCCTTTTTAAAAGTGCAATGACTGGATAATTTCAGTCCGCCGTCTCTTTTAAAGTGCAATGCTTGGATAATTTTAACTCCTTTTAAATACAACAGTCTCTTAAGGTGCAACAATTTTCTCAGCCTCTCAAATGGGCAGGTACAAAAGGGCCTTGAGGTTCCTAATAAAGTGCTTATAAAGAATGTAGCCTTGTCAATTCCTTGCTGTTAGTTTTTTTTTTATTATTTATTTATTTATTTATTTATTTATTTTATATCCCGCCCTACCCCACCGAGGCGGGCTCAGGGCGGCTCACAACACAAAAAATTAACAAAACCAATTTAAATACATTAATAATACATTAATAATTATAATTATACAATAAAATACATAAAATACTTATAAAATACATAAAAACACGTAAAACTCACTTCAGTATGTACTATGCTACCTTCCTTAAATCAATTCTTCAATATTCCAGTATTGAATAATCTGATGTTCGAGATTTGAATGTTCAGGCATTCCGATAACAATTAATTATATGCCAACCGGAAGAGGGCTGTTTTGCAGGCCCTGCGGAACTGTTCAAGGTTCCGCAGGGCCCTCACCTCCTCCGGGAGCTGATTCCACCAACAGGGAGCTGCAATCGAGAAGGCCCTGTCTCTGGTCACTTTCAGACGGGCCTCCTTTGGCCCAGGGATTGTAAGAAGGTTTTGAGACCCCGATCTCAGCACTCTCTGGGGAACATGTGGGGAGAGACGGTCCCTAAGGTAGGCAGGTCCCAGGCCATAAAGGGCTTTAAAGGCATGGATCAATTAAAGCCTCTATTGATATATGAATTTCTGTAAATCTGTATTTTTGGGTTGTTTTAGCACATAATTCATAAACTGAGTTTGGAATTGTATTAGTTAGATATATTCACGGTGTTTTGTCCTTTGATTGTGACCTCATTTTTATAATGAATCTCTCTTGCTTGTAAGCACCTGGAGGCTAGCAGCCCTACCTAGAATTACAACTGCTCTCTAGACTACAGAGATCAGTTGCCCTGGAGTAAATAGCTGCTGTGGAGGGTGGACTCTATGGTCAATGCAGAGAGCAGTCCCCAGGCCAAGGCTCCACTGTCCAGAAATATCCCAACTTGGAGCTGGTAAACCTACGTACTCCCAATGGGTTTTAGTGAGTTGGTCCAATGGTCTCCCTCAGTAAACAATAGCCTCATACATTAGGATAGCCTGTGGCTCAGTGGTACAGAATCTGCTTGGCCTGCAGAAAGTCCCAGGTTCTATCCCTGGCATCTCCATTGAAAAGGATCACGTAGCGGGTGATGTGAAAGACCTCTGCCTGAGACCCTGGACAGAAACTGCCGGTTTGAGTAGACAACACTGCCCTCGATGGACTGATGGTCTTACTCAATATAAGGCAGATTAATGCGTTTATGTGTTCCCAGTTTAAGTAAAGAGAAATGAGGGGGATGCAATTTTACAGCTCAGTCTGTAGAGCAGTAGCCCTGTAAAGATGTTTTTCAGATGTTAACAATGGCCAAGTTTTGGCCTGCTTTCTGAAAAAAAATTTAAGTCTGTTTCTTTGCAGAGTTTGCTCAGTGTTAACGAATATGTTTGTTGCAGAGATAAAGAACATCTGCAAGGTCTCAGACCTTTTACACAGTCCTACCATTTTTAGGGTTGCCAGTCTCCAGGTGGGGCCTGGAGATCTACTTTTAAAACTGATCTCCAGCTGGCAGAGATCAGCTCCCTTGGAGAACATGGCTGCTTCGAAGGGTGGACTCTAGGGCACTGTACCCTGCTGAGACCCCTCCCCTCCCCAAACTCCACCCTCTTCTGGCTCCGCCTCCAAAGTCTCCAGGTATTTTCCAACCCAGACCTGGCAACTCTAACCATTTCCAATATTTTTTCCCCCCGCCATCCGGCTCTTGGACTTCTGAGTCCAATTCATCCAGTGTTGTTTACTGTGATTGCCAGCACCTCTCTTGGATTTCTGGGAGAGGAAAGTCTTTCTCAAGGACTTCCAGGATTCCAGCGATGGAAGAATCTTTGTCAGAAGGTTGAGCTGTACCTTTCAATTTTTGACATGTTGTATCGGGCTTCCCTGAACAGACTTTGAAGCAGTCAGTCTAATGTCACTCTGTTGGGAACTCATTTCCCAAGCCCCTCGGAGCCCAATTAGGATCGGAACAGGGTGAGAAAGGGACTCGGCCTGTCTTCCTGAAATGCTCTCCTGACCTCAAATGGCCTCGGGGAATGCTATTTGCCATGTTGGGGGGCTACATGCATGCTGAGGATGAGACAGCATGTGCATCCTCTCTTCTCCACGCACTACAAATGCTGACAGCTTGAATGCCCATGTATGTGATTGGATGTGAACTTTCCAAAAAGAAGTTCACCGTATGCTTCAGCAAAGCTGCAAAAATAAGGTAGGATGCTGGGGATCTGTTCTTGCTAATGAGGGTGTTTTTCTCTGGGGCAAGAAGCCTTCTGCTGATGCGTGAGGATCTTTAAGCTTCTTTGGGGACCAAATTAGAATCAAGGAATCTGAACAAAATTTATGTATTTATTGCACGGCTGGAGTGTGATGCACACAAGCAGGGGGCCTACAAGAGCTTGCAGGAGGCATCTTATTTTCTTCTCCTTAGACTCTTTCCTGATCCCCCCCGCCCCAGCCTCTTCCCCTTTCCTGCTTCCTTTTCTCCATCCTGCACAGCAGCCAGCCTACTTGGCTATGTCTTCGGCTTTTTCTCCCTCTGACAGTGTCTCCAGGTGAAAGTCTGGTCCAGGTGCATGGTGGGGAACTTGCAAGGAATTGCAAGGAATCTCCACACAATTTCCTCTTTCTCTCCTCCTGGCAGTCCCCTTAGCCTCAGCTTCCCCCCCCCCCCCATTTCTTTCTCTCATTTTCACCTACCCACGCATCCACCTATTTTTGGTCATTTCCCCATCTCTAGTTTTATGTTATTTGTGTCATCTATACTCCCATCTTTCTCTCCAACAGAGAGCTGAAGCAACTCACATCATTTTTCTATCCTCCATTTTATCCTCACAACAACCCTGTGAATGAGGTTGGTCTGAGGATGTGTGACTTGCCCAAGGGCACTCAATGGATTTCTAGGGGATCTGAACATGCTTATTCTGGATCCTGGTTGATAACCACTGACCATACAACTCAGTGGCTTTCACAGGATGTCTGCTGTTGAACAGTGGCAAGTAACAGAGCTTGGGGAAGCTCTTCAAGTCTTGTGGTTGCAAGTCAGCTGATGGTTCTGCCAGGCCTGGCCCAATAAGTCTTCCCTCAAAGGTCAAAATAGTCCTAGAAGAGGCCATACTCCCTCCATCCCTGCCTTCTATTATCATAAACCAAGGTTTGAAGTCTGACAATACTGTTGTGGTTGCCTAGCAACCTCAATAATGAGCTGTGAAAGTGCATTTGTTTCTTATTATTTTGGGTTGGTTTTTTAAAGGCAACCATGTAATCTTTTTTAGATTTCAGATTTTTCTGAGAACTTGAGGCTTTTCTAAGATTTGTAAAAAGACTTATGTTGTCTGTCCATGGTACAGTCTCCCAGATTTCAGCATCCACAGATGGGGCTATATTGAGAATTAGATATATTGATCATGTATACAGAGAGAGAGAGTAATTAATTGTATAGTAATTTGTTACATGCCAGAATTGAGCATTTGCTGCAAGCATGCTAAAGAACTCATATGCAGTTGACAAACTACTCTGCCAGTAATGATTGCTTTTTGAGAGCTTAGAAATTGCCCCACTGGCTCAAACCTCCTCTCCAGAATGCTGTTTTCCAGCAGCTGTTTCACAGGAAGGGGGCGGGATGAAAAAACTGTGATTGGTATTTACAGGATAAACGCACCATGGGGAAAAAATTCCTCCCTAAGCCTTGAGCACTTAATTGGCTTAAGTCTTGAAGCACCTGGGTTGTCAGTTCCTGCCAAAAGGATGAGTTGTTCTTTCTTGAAAAGCTCTCTACAGCAAGGAATTGCTAACATTTTCTTTAGCATCACAGGTCACCCTGAGTTCTTTGAGTTAGATCTTAGTGGCAATGAGTTCCACAGCTGTGGGTGTTTTTGCAACTGATAATGACTTTATTTTTTGCAGCCTACATCCATTTCTGCAATTCTTATTGTCTAAAACGTTTTCCCTGTCTCTAGCTTGAGGATACACTGTGTTTTTTTTTTTTTAAAAAAGAGAAAGAAATAAACACAACAGTAACTTTTAATAGAGATTACAGGATCAAACTCTCCACAGGTGGAGAACCAGTGTGAAGAAGAAGAAGATGATGATGATGGTGATATTGGATGATATTGGATTCTGAATCTCAGAATGGTTTACAATCTCCTTTACCTTTCCCGCCCCACAACAGACATCTTCTGAGGTAGGTGGGGCTGAGAGGGCTCTCACAGCAGCTGCCCTTTCAAGGACAACTCCTGACAGAGCTATGACTGACCCAAGGCCATTCCAGCATCTGCAAGTGGAGGAGTGAGGAATCAAACCCGGTTCTCCCAGATAAGAGTCCACACACGTAACTACTATATCAAATTTGCTCTCAGTGGTTAGTGTGTCAGTCTAGGATCTGGGAGACCTAGGTTCAAATCCTCACTCTGCCATGGGTGCTTGCTGGGTGACCTTGGGCCGGCTGCACAGTTTCAGGTTTAACTACCTCACAGGGTAGATCTGAAGATAAAATGGAGGCAAGCAGAATGCTGTAAGCTTCTTTTGGGTCTAAATAAAAAAAAATACCTAGAGAAGTCAGAAAGAGTGCCGCTTGCCCTTCAGTTTTACTTTGTGCATTTCTTCGAGCTTTTTTCTTTCTTTTTTGCAGATTGGCAGCAACATCATTTCTCCACAGGCCTAGCTGTTCTGTACTCAGTTGGATGCATCATTCATCGTTCTACAGTTGCTATACATCAAAGTGACATGAAAGTCCATTCAAACTGGCATGAGCTTTCCAAAGCAGAACCCTGGCACTGAGCCCTGACCCGGATGGCCCAGGCTAGCTCAATCTCATCAGATCTCAGGCTATGCGCAGTCAGCCCTGGCAAGGACTTGGAGGGGAGACCTCCAAGGAATACCAGGGTCATGACTTAGAGGCAAGCAATGGCAAACCATCTCTGAAATGTCTCTTGCCTTAAAAACAAGTCTTGCTCGCCACTTAGTGGTGCATTAGCCTAAAAAAGCTAGAACTTCTGGATTCTCTTTCCTCTAAGCTGAATAGAAAGCTGCCACAAATGCCATACGCTCAAGTTCCAGGGTTGATATCAGAAATGATATGTCACATTTTAAAAAAATCTTACCCTTCGTACAAAGAGCTCAGAAGAGTGTACTTGTTTCTCCCGTCTTCAGTTTGCCCTCACAACAGTCCTGCAAGGTAGGTTAGACTGAGAGATGGTGACTGGCTGAAGGTCATCCGGTGAGTTTCCTGGTTGAGCTAGGGCTGTCAAGCCCCCGATCTGGGCGGGGAATCTCCTGCCCGGGAGGTTCCCAACCTGCTGGCCCACATTGGGCCGGTGGGGAGAACCTCCCTGACATGATGACATCACCCGGAAGTGATCAAAATGGCGGCATGCACGCAGGGCCGCTCTAGGTGTTTAGAGTTTTCCTGGACGCTCTACCCATTTAGGAGGTAAGACTCTATGGCACGATAGGTAGATTTTAACCACCCAAATGGCTAGAGGGTCCGGGAAAACCATAGAGTTTTCCCAGAAACGCCAAGAGTGGCCCGGGTGCGTGCCACCATTTTGATGATGTCACTTCTGGGTGATGTCATTTTGTCATGCACATGCTTTGCATGTGCGCAAAAGTCCCCCGCCGGGACTTAAAGAGGACTTGGCAACCCTAGGCTGAGCAGGGTTTTGAACCTGGGTCTTCCAAGTCTTTGGCTGACCTTCTAACCACTTTACCATACTGGCTCTGGAGCTGTGGCACTTAAACTGAAGTCTAGAAAAAGCATAATGTAAAATAGTGTGAAAATCTGGAATTAGGGCTGCTAGCTCCCTGCTAGAATCAGAGGATCCCCTGGTCCCAGGCCTCACCCCTGCTGTTGACCAGATGGCTGGCAGGGGAATTTATCAGAAGAAGGAAGGAGGCCCAGGCTATGTCACCAGCAATGTGGCGTGTACAGGAAGTGATGTCATCACATCAGCAACACCACAGTGGTGCTCTGGTATTTGAGCAACAACTCTGTGGAAGAAGCCCTTTTAACCATAGAGTTTTTGCCCAAATATCAGAGCATTGCCATGATGTCAGAACTTGATTATGTCATTTCTGGTACATGCCAGAAGTGATGTCACAATGTCACCAGCAATGTAGCCTGGGTCTCCTTCCCACTCCTGATAAGTCCCCCTCATGCACACCAGTTGCCAGGAGGGACCTAGCAACCCTCTCTGGAATAGCAGTGCATCCATTCATCCTCAGTAACTGTTCCTACGAGCCATAGGTTGAAAGGATGCATCTTCTGTTATTTTGGAGGCAATGCAGCCCCCATTCCCCAGCAAATGGAGCACCAAGACACAGTGTCTCCCTGGCAGATGGGATCCTAATAAAGGAAATTGGCAGGTCTGATAATAAACAACTGGCTCTTAATGGAATTAGGTAACAAGTTGAAGGGATTAATTATGGAAGCCCTAAGCAGGTTTTCCTGGAACAATTCATGAGGGCAAAATGCCCAGCTTAAGTTTTACACAATCTGTTTTCATATAGGGCAATAACATTTCAGAGAGTCAAGTATTTAATATAGAAAACGAGCTAACAAAATTGGCTCAGACTGATGAAGGCAGAGAGTACCAAGTAACCTTTTCTGGGAGTTGGGACCCAGCACTCCTCTCTGCAAGGCTCTTGGCACTGGGGGAAGGCTCTGTGCATAGCTTTGCAGAGTATAGAATCCTGTCTGGAGAGATGAAAGGTTAAGAACATCAGAAGAGCCCTGCTGCACCAGACCGGTAGTCCATCTAGTCCAGCATCCCGTTTTACACAGCAGCCAAACAGTTCTTCTGCAAGTCCAACACATGAGGCATAGACGCCAAGGCCTTCATAAGAACATAAGAAGGGCTCTGCTGGAACAAACGTGTGTTGGTCTATCTAGTTCAGCATCCTGTCTCAAATAGTAGCCCACCAGTTCCCCTGTAGGGCCAACAACACAGCATGGAGGCTGACGCCTTAAGAACATCAGAAGAGCCCTGCTGGATCCAACCAGTGGTCCATCTAGTCCAGCAACCTGTCCCACACAGTGACCAACCAGTTATCATGGAGGTCCAATGGCACAATGCCCACTTGCTTCTCCCCCTGATATTGCCTCCTGGCTCTAGGATTCAGAGGTTTACTGCCTCAGTCTAGGCAGGTTCCCTTTACTCACCATGGCAGGTAGCCACTGAAAGATCTGTAAGAACATAAGAGAAGCCATGTTGGATCAGGCCAATGGACCATCCAGTCCAACACTCTGTGTCACACAGTGTCCCAAAAAATCCAAGTGCCATTAGGAGGTCCATCAGTGGGGCCAGGACACTAGAAGTCTTCACATTGTTGCCCCTCCCAAGCACCAAGAATACAGAGCATCACTTGCCCCAGACAGAGAGTTCAAACAATACGCTGTAGCTAATAGCCACTGATGGACCCCTGCTCCATATGTTTATTCAATCCCCTCTTGAAGCTGTCTATGCTTGTAGCTGCCACTACCTCCTGCGGCAGTGAATTCCACATGTTAATCACCCTTTGGGTGAAGAAGTACTTCCTTTTATCCATTCTAACCTGACTGTTCAGCAATTTCATTGAGTGCCCACGAGTTCTTGTATTGTGAGAAAGGGAGAAAAGTCCTTATTTCTCTAACTTCTCTATCCCAAGAATAATCTTGTAAACTTCTATCATGTCACCCCTCAGTCAACATTTCTCCAAGCTGAAGAGCCCCAAGCGTTTTAACCTTTCTTCATATGTAAAGTATTCCAACCCTTTAATCATTCTAGTTGCTCTTTTCTTGATTTTTTCCAATGCTATATCCTTTTTTGAGGTGCAGTGACCAGAATCTGTCTTCCAAGAATATGTCTAATCCCTTTTTAGAGCCATCGATGCCAGTGGCCATCACTATATCCTCTGGCAGTGGGTTCCACATTGTAATCACTCATGGTATAAGGACGTGTGGCCTGAATCTACTGCCCATAAGCTTCATTGGATGGCCTTGACTACACACTGCCATCCCCAAATGGGCTTTGTGTAGGGTTGCCAATCCCCAGGTGGGGGCAGGGGATCCCCTGGTTTGGAGGCCCTCCCCCCACTTCAGGGTAATCAGAAAGCGGGAAGGGGGAGGGAAATGTCTGCTGTGGGTTTCTGGGGCTCGGGGGGGCGCTGTTTTTTGAGGTAGTGGCACCAAAGACAGAAGTTCTCCGCCAGAAGACAGAAGTTCTCCACCAGCCTGCACCCCAGGAAGATTATCACCCTCCCTGCATCACTGTGGGTGAATCAGTTCTGAAGACAGTCCAGCAGTTCAGCTACCTGGGGTGCATCATCTCCTCAGATGCTAAGATCGACAAGGAGATTGACAACAGGCTGGCAAAGGCAAACCGTGCATTTGGCCGACTGCACAAAAGAGTGTGGAGCAACAAGCATCTGAAAAAAGGCACAAAGATCAATGTTTACAAAACGGTTGTGATGACAACCCTCATCTACGGCTCCGAATCGTGGGATTTATACCGTCATCACCTGTGACTCCTCGAGCGCTTTCATCAGCGCTGCCTTCGCACCATCCTCAACATCCACTGGAGTGACTTTGTGACCAACACTGAAGTTCTCAAGCGGGCGGAGGTTACCAGCATCGAGGCACTGCTGTTGAACACACAGCTGCGCTGGGCAGGACATATTTCTAGGATGGAAAACCACCGCCTTCCCAAGATTGCCCTGTATGGCGAACTCTCCACCGGCCATCGAAATAGAGGGGCACCAAAGAAGAGGTACAAGGACTCCTTGAAGAAATCCCTTGGCACCTGTCACATCAACCATCACCAGTGGTCTGACCTAGCCTCAGATCGCAAAGCATGGAGGCACACCATCCACCAGGCTGTCTCTTCTTTTGAGAACGCACGCATAGTTGGTCTTGAGGACAAAAGGAGATTGAGGAAGAATCGCACTGCTACAGCACCAACCCCAAATCAGACTTTTCCCTGCAGCCACTGTGGCCGGACCTGCCTGTCCCGCATTGGTCTTGTCAGCCACCAGCGAGCCTGCAGCAGACGTGGACTACTGCACCCTTCTTAAATCTCCGTTCGCGAAGCCAAGCCGAGAGAGAGAGAGAGGGCACCAAATTTGCAGCATAGCATCTGATGCCTCTCCTCAAAACACCTTCCAACTTTCAAAAGGATTGAAGGTCCAGTGTTATGAGCCTCAAAAGAAAGTGCCTGCTATTCAGAAGTCTGCATGTTGCTTACCTTTCTGTTAAAGACCAGGTGATCCTAGACCAGGGGTGGCCAAGCTGTGGCTCAGGAGCCACATGTGGCTCTTTCACACATATTCTGTGGCTCTTGAAACCTCCACCGCCTCATTGACTCGAAGAAGGCATTTCTATCTTTGAATCACTTCTCCAAGTCTGGCAGCTTGAAGAATGCAGTTAAAGTTGCTTTCTTTCTACCTCCCTCTCCCCCCAGTCTATTTTCCTTCCTTCCCTGTCTTGTGGCTCTCAAACATCTGACATTTGTTCTATGTGGCTCTTTAGTGAAGCAAATTTGGCCGCCCCTATTCTAGACAAAAATGGGAAATCTTCTTATCTTTATCAGGTGTGATACCAGGTGATTCTAAAGCCCTGGGCAAACATCAAGGATAGGGACCCAGAAGCAGCCCCCTTCAGGTCCAAACAAGGGGTGGCTCTCTGCTTCCAGAAGCCAGCTGTCCAAACTCCAGATGGGACACAAAAAGGGACATCTGTGACATGGGTATGAGGGGTGACAGGAGCTGACTTTTCTTTTGGCTCTTGCTGTGTGTTGATTTCCCTGTGCCCAGAGATTTCTCCCCAGCCCTAAGCTTGCCTAAGAAGGCTACATCTCTCCCCCACAATTTGACAACTTCCCTTTCCCGTGCAGAAGCTGGACTGCATATGTTCTGAGAGCTTTGTTCCCTAAATTGTTAGAATGTTCTGAAAGTTCTGTGGCATTACACTCTTTCTCTCAATCTGTTTTGGAAGCTTTGCCATTGCAATCACCATCCATTTGAGATAATGAAAATTGCCAAGTGAAACAACAGCAGCGAATATGAAACACAATGGGAATCTAGTACAGAGTCCACAGGGAGCATAATGTCATGATTGCAGTGAAGGGGGAGGGAGATAAGCTTTAGTGAAAAGCTTCTTTCGTGAGGAAGTAAAGTGGGAAGGTAGGCAGAGGTTGCATCTCATTTGTTTCTTTAAAATATTCACATCCCCCACTTTCTCCCAAGCATCTCAGGACCCGAGGCATGCAACAACCAAATTAAGAAAAAAACAGGATCAGAACAATTGGATAAACCCAAATGGCAGATATAAAAGGCATTAAAAGCATGTTAAAAACCAACCTAAAACACTTTGACCAATTTCCCACTCACCTTATGCCGCTCTCACGTCCCTCTTCTCAGCGGGGCTTCCTTCCAATTTCACACTATCTGCCCCGGGGCTGCAGCTAGCGTTGGCTTTTTCGCGCGGCAAACAGAAACTGGTTTTTAGAGGTTTCTGTTTGCCACACGAAAAAGCCGACGCTAGCTGCAGCCCTGGGGCAGATAGAGTGAAATCGGAAGGAAGCCCCGCTGAGAAGAGGAACGTGAAAGCGGCATAAGGTGAGTGGGAAATCGGTCCTTATAATGGAAACATTTTTAAAACAAGATAGAACGATAATACCAAATGCTTTCAGCTGCACGGCCGTTATATGCGCAGATGTGGAAACAAGACAAAATACCAGAAATGTGGGAGTGGATTTTGAAAGTTATGCATTGGAGTGAAATGGACAAGTTTACAAGAATCTTAAAAGAGAAAGACTTAGGTCGTTTTCGCATTCACCTCCAGCCGGCGCGACCCCCCTCTTCACCACGCAGGATCTGCGCGGATTTCGCACTAAATGCCGTGGAGCAGCCTTTTGCGCCGGAAACTCCCGTCGCAAAAGCCGCGCAAACGGAAACTGCTTTTTGGTGGTTTATGTTTGAGCGGCTTTTGCGCCGGGAGTTTCCGGCGCAAAAGGCTGCTCCGCGGCATTTAGTGCGAAATCCGCGCAGATCCTGCGCGGTGAAGAGGGGGGTCGCGCCGGCTGGAGGTGAGTGCGAAAACGACCTTAGAGAAGTTTAAAAATGAGTGGGCAAAGTTCCAAAAGTATGTTAAAAAACAATGGAATGTTAAAAGATATTTGGCGATTTTTGACAATGGTTAATCTCTAAAGAAACTTTATATGGATTATAGTAAAAAAGCGAGATTATTGGAATATATCTTTTTCGGATTTTTTTGTTAATGACTAAAGGACTACTATGAAGATGGATTATAATTATAATCTATGGTCTTTTCTTTTTGATGTGTTTTTCTATGAAGTAAGATTCTTTAATAGATAAAGTTTTACCTTTTTTAACAATTTAAATAAAATACACTGCCGGGGGTCACCAAAAGGGGGAGGGATGGAGAAGGATTCTACAAACCCTAAGTATAATAAATTGTTTTAAACTGGAAATTGGTCCTTATTGTAAGATCTGGGAACTACCTTCAATAATGACTCTCCACAGATTCAAGATAAGCGTTTTTTTGTAAGATAGCACTGGTGACCCTGTTCGAGCCAGTGTCAGAACTGGGATACGACTGCAGGCATGTTAGATACTGTATATACTTTCATTGTGGCTGTTACAGACACGCTTTTTGTCTTAGGTGCAAGATTAATTCAAAAGCAAAAAGCCCACACAAATTAATTCAATTTGTTTCTCACACTAAAAAGCAACATATGTAATCACCATGAGATAGCATACTGGAGTAACCTTGAAAGCCAGGCTGGGAAAGAGTGAACTGGCATCCCTCGTGGGATGCTTGCGTTTCCGTGTCTTCTGGACCAGAGGTGACCAAACTAGCTTAATGTAAGAGCCAGATCGAATAAACGTCAGATGTTTGAAAGCCACAAGACATTAACATCAGATGTTCAAGAACCACAAGGAAGAAAGGAAGGTGGAAAGAAAGCAAATAAATGGGGGAGGGAGAGGGGGAAAGAAAGGAACTTTAAATGCATTCTCTGAGCCGCCAGCCGGCTTAGCTTGGAGAAGTGATTTCAAAGAGAGAAATGCCTTCTCCAAGTCAGCCAAAAGGGTGGTAGGGGTTTTGAGAGCCACACAATATGTGTGAAAAAGCCACATGTGGCTCCTGAGTCACAGTCTGGCCACCCTCATCCTAGAGAAAGCAAGCATTCATAATAACACTGGCGAGGGATCTTGACGCTTATGGCCCACTAGCAGAATATTCTCCTCTTTCCCCCAAGGCTAAGCCCGTTGTCTAGAGAAGACTTATTCCAAGTTTTGTTGCCCAGTAAGTCTCCCAATGCCAATATTTTTAAAGGTCTATTAACACACCACTCAATAGCCACCATTGATTTGCCATTTGTGTTTCTGCCTAGTTTTCAACTATAATAAGGCTTGTGTGTGACGCTTGACTGACACGTGAGCATTCACTGAAGCTTTACATATACAGGACTGTCAGGTCCAATGACCACTAGGAGGTTAATAGTCCAGCTTTCTCATGGATACCTAAGGTGAATTAAACAGGGTAAGTCAATGCAGGGCTGTCAAGTCCAATTCAAGAAATATCTGGGGACTTTGGGGGTGCAGCCAGGAGCCATTGGGGGTGGAGCAATAAGCAAAGTTGTGACAAGCACAGTTGAACTCCAAAGGGAGTTCTGGCCATCACATTTAAAGGAACGGCACACCTTTTAAATGCCTTCCCTACATTAGAAATAATGAAGGATTAGGGGCACCTTCTTTTGGGACTCGTAGAACTGGACCCCCTGGTCAATCTTTTTGAAACATGGAGAGCATTTGGAGGAGAGTCATCAGATGCTATGCTAAAAATTTGGTGCCTCTATCTCAAAACACAGCCCCTCCAGAGCCCCTGATACCACCAGATCAATTCTCCATTATACCGTATAGCAGGGGTCCTCAACCTACGGCCCGCGGGCCAGATGCGGCCCGCTGAGGACGTTTATGCGGCCCGCCGGGTTATGGCAAAATCAGACCGGAAGTGACGTTCGACCTAAACTTGCGTTAGCAACGCACACTTCCGGCACTGGGCTGAGGCGGCAGAGACAGAGTGTGAGGCGATACCGAGGTGAGGTGAGTTCCCAGGCCAGGGTGTGTGGTGTGGGGAAGGGAGAGAGATGCAGAAGACGGAGAACTGACGGCCCGCGGCCTTGTACCGTAACGGCAGTCCGGCCCTCCAACAGTCTGAGGGACAGTGAACTGGCCCCCTATTTAAAAAGGTTGAGGACCCCTGCCGTATAGGAATCAATTTCCATAGGGAATAATGAAGTACCCAGCAGACATCCCCCCCCCCCCCCGTTTCTGATTACTCTGAAGTGTTTGAGAGCTTGCTTCCACCTGGGGATTGACATCTCTACTCACAAGCTGCTGAACTTCCAACTTCAAAGTAACACAGAGCAACCAAAGGTTCAAGTTTACCTCCGCCCCCATTCAGCCTTAAAGACACAGACACACCATCCCAAGCGGAAGCCTTTCTGAGCGAAGTCTGAAGCCTCCAGAGGTGGAAAGGCACATGGTGGCTGTGGGGGCAGGGCTTCCCTCGCCGGTCAGCTGACTGGAAGCAGGAAGGAGCCTGGGAAAGCGAGAGAACCCCCGCTGGGACCTGGGGATTGTCAAGCCTAAGTCAATGCAAATAACAGGATGGGACAGCCAAGGAGCAATGCAATAGGGTTAGTACTGCAAAAACCTGAAACCAAGCAGAAATCTGAATCAAAGCATCGGTATTAACATGTTATATGATGCAGAGATTACATGGATAACCCAAGCTAGCCTGATCTTAGAAGCTAAGCAGGGTTGGCTCTGGTTAGTACCTGGATGGGAGACTAACAAGGATGTATGCAGAGGAAGTCAGTGGTACACCACTTAAGTGTTCATCTCTTGCCTTGAAAACCCTACAGGGTTGCCATAAGCTGGGTGCAGCTTGATAGCACTTTACACACACACATGCACACATGAAATAAATAAATAAATATCACACACCAGAAGAGACGTCATCACACTGTTACATTGCAGTGATGCTCTGGTATTTGGGCAAAAACTCTGTGATAACAATGTCTTCCACCATAAAGTTTTTGCCCAAATACCAGAGCATCATCTGGGGGCACTGGCATGATGACATCACTTCCTGTGCACACTGGAAGTGACATTGCCACATCACTGGCAATGTCTCCTGGGCCTTCCTCTTTTTTTCTGGTAAGTACCCCACCAGTTAGCTGATGGGGGGAGGCTGCCTCCATCAGGAGGGCTGGTAACCCTATTTTACCTATTCTATGTGGCAAAAACAAGGGTGTTCAGGATCATTTTATCACCCAAGGAAACAGCAAACTATGTGAAAATAAAGAACCATGGGTTCAAATTGCACAAGGGAGAAATAAAACCAACATAGGGATTTCTGGACTGAAACAGCAAATGTGGGTTGTTCTGAATGTTCCCAATGAAGGAATAAGCAAATCCCACCCCCCATTTTTATTTCTTTTTATATTTTATTTTTGTAAGTGGCTCCAGTCCTCTGCTTTTACCCACTGGTTTCATAGAGCTGTTTGCATTTTATAGGCTTGTATGGATTTTTATATGCAATTTATATGCATAATGCACATTATTATGAGAATAATACATGTTTAATATACAATACTGATTTATTGATGCACAGATCATGTTGATAAATGGGGAAATGTGACACAAGGAAACAGATCGCAGCACAAAAATAAAGAATCACAGGCTCAGTTCTGCAAAATGGAAATGAGAACTTTTTGGATCAAAATAGCAGGGATGAAAAACTCAAAACCATCCTTAATCCTGTAAGGGTGTGGAAGCAAAATAGATGGCCTTGAGGCAGTCTCACCCAAGAGTTGTATATTTCAGGCTCAAGAGAACTTTCTCTGCTCTTGTAGGCTCTGAAGAAGACTGCAGATTTATACCTCGCCCTTCTCTCTGAATCAGAGACTCAGAGTGGCTTACAATCTTCTATCTTCTCCCCCACAACAGACACCCTGTGAGGTGGGTGGGGTTGAGAGGACTCTCACTGCCAAGAAAACAAAGGAGGTGTCCAGCTAGGTTCAAGGAAAGCACAAGAACTTGGACTTGGTGGTAGGAAGTGCCGTCAAGCTGCAGCCAACGTCTAAGAACATAAGAGAAGCCAAGTTGGATCAGGCCAATGACCCATCCAGTCCAACACTCTGTGTCACACAGTAGCCAAAACTCAGGTGACATCAGGAGGTCCACCAGCAGGGTCAGAACTCCAGAAGCTCTACCACTGTTGCCCCCCAAGCATCAAGAATATAGAACATCCACTGCCCCAGACATAATAACATAAGGGAAGCCAGGGCTTTTTTTGTAGCAGGAACTCCTTTGCATATTAGGCCGCACCCCCCTGATGTAGCCAATCCTCCAAGAGCTTACAGGGCTTTTAGTACAGGACCTACTGTATGCTCCAGGAGGGTTGGCTACATCAGGGGTGTGTGGCTTAATATGCAAAAGATCGATTCTCATAGGGTATAATGGAGAATTGATCTGGGGGTATGTGGGGCTTTGGAGGGGCTGTGTTTTGAGGTAGTGGCAGCAAATCAGCAAAGCATCTAATGACTCTCCTCAAAATGCTCGCCAAGTTTCAAAACAATTGGACCAGGGGTCCAATTCTATGAGCCCTGAAAGAAGGTGCCCCTATCCTTCATTATATCTAATGTAGGGAAGGCATTTAAAAGGAGGGTGGTTCCTTTAAATGTGATGGCCAGAACTCCCTTCGGAGTTCAATTGTGCTCGTCACAACTTTGCTTATGGTTCCACCCCCAAAGTCTCATGGCTCCACCCCCAAAGTCCCCAGATATTTCTTGAATTGGACTTGGCAACCCTACTTGTGAGGCACAGATGTTCTGCCAGGCCTTTGGTTGAGGACAGCAGCAGGTACCATCTTGGCTGGCGTTCCTTCCTCTTCCTCCCCTCTTTTCCACTATGCTTCCATTCTATCTCTCCTGTGAGGCAGAGAGACAGTCTAGAATTTGACGTAGCCATGCCATCTGTGAGTTACTTTTTAATTAATGTTATTTGTCAATTGTTTTAAATTGTTGGGACTGTTTTAACATAATATGTATTCTGTATTATTCTTCATTGCACAGAGCCCTGAGTACTCAGGGATGGAGTGATTTATAAATCTAAATTATAAATAAGTGAATAGAAATTCTTTATTTAGCATAGTTATATTCTGATCTTCATCCCAACAATACATAGAAAGAAAGAAGAAACCAAATAAGAAAGGGAAGGGAGGCTTCCGATGGTCATAGAATCATAGAGTTGGAAGGAACCTCTAGGGTCATCTGGTCCAACCCCCTGCACAATGCAGGAAACTCACAAATACCTCCCCCTAAATTCACAGGATCTTCATTGCTGTCAGATGGCCATCTAGCCTCTGTTTAGAAACCTCCAAGGAAGGAGAGCCCACCACCTTCCAAGGAAACCTGTTCCACTGAGGAACTGCTCTAACAATCAAGTAGGTCTTCTTTCTCTGCTGGCTGATTTTGTGCCCAGTTCTAGATATGACCATCAAGCAAAGGGCCAAAGGACAAGAGCTCTTCAGTTGGCACCTCTGAATTGTCCTTGCTTTCTCTGCCCATGTGCAGTATAAACTCAGCAACAGGTTATTCCACTGCTGCTGGCTGAGAGGATCTTACCCAGTTGCTCCCCTGTTGGATGCATGGGATAGAGAAGTCAGAGAAAGAAGTATTTTTCTCCCTTTCTCACAATACAAGAACACATGGGCACTCAATGAAACTGCTGAGCAATCAGGTTAGAACAGATAAAATGAAGGACTTCTTCACCCAAAGGGTGATTAACACATGGAATTCACTGCCACAGGAAAAAGAAGAAGATGATATTGGATTTATATCCCGCCCTCCACTCCAAAGAGTCTCAGAGCGGCTCACAATCTCCTCTACCTTCCTCCCCCACAACAGACACCCTGAGGTGGATGGAGCTGGAGAGGGCTGCGCTTTCAAGGACAACCTCTGCCAGAGCTATGGCTGACCCAAGACCATGCTAGCAGGTGCAAGTGGAGGAGTGGGGAATCAAACCCGGTGCTCGCAGATAAGAGTCCACACACTTAACCACTACACCAAACTGGCTCTCTGGCTGAGGACAGCCAGATGTCTTCTAGGACAGGGATCATCAATCAGGAGGTGGTGGAAGTTACAAGCATAGCCAGCTTCAAGAGGAGATTGGATAAACATATGGAGCAGAGGTCCATCAGTGGCTATTAGCCACAGCATATTGTTGGAACTCTCTGTCTGGGGTAGTGATGCTCTGTATTCTTGGTGCCGGGGAGGCACAGTGGGAGGGCTTCTAGTGTCTTGGCCCCTCTAGTGGACCTCCCAATGGCACTTTTCTTTGCCACTGGGTGACACAGTGTTGGACAGGATGGACCACTGGCCTGATCCAACATGGGTTCTTCCCCCACAGCAGACACCCTGTGAGGTAGGTGGGTCTGTGAGAGCTCTCTCAGAAGCTTCCCTTTCAAGGACAATTCTTGCAAGAGCTATGGCTGGCTCAAGGCCATTTCAGCAGCTGCAAGTGGAGGAGCGGGGAATCAAACCCAGTTATCCCAGATTAGAGTCCGCGCACTTAACCACTACACCAAACTGGCTCTCAAAGATGGGTACAAGCCTTGGAAGGACGAGTGCTTGGATTGCCAAAGAGTGAATGATTGGCATTAAACATGCTACAACGTCCTTGTGGAAGCTTCATTGTGTCTCTGGACATCCCTGTTCGTGCAGCTGCCAGCCTTTCTTGTCTCTCCCCCCCCCCTTTGATGTGTGAGTAGGGATGTATTCCAGTTTGCTCACAGAGCAGGGCATTTGCTGGTTAAGGCGGATCAGCGGTCATTACAACTGCTAGCTGATTATCCCTTTGTTGGGCTAATAATCCAGACTGGCCAGTTACTGTTTCTTCCATGGAAGAGACTAACAGGAAATGATCTCCGCCTTCCCACCCACCCCCACCCACCCCCCACACCAAGAATGGAGAGTGCTTTGACTGGTGGGAGGAGTGTTTAAGCAGCTCTGGTTCTTTCCTTCCTTCCTTCTCCCTCCCTTCCTTCCTTGCGCCTGCTGGAATGGCCTTGGGTCACCCATTGCTCTCATAGGAGTTGTCCTTGAAAGGGCAGCTGCTGTGAGAGCCCTCTCCAGCCCCACCCACCTCACAGGGTGTCTGTTGTTGGGGGAGAAGATACAGGAGATTGTAAGCCACTCTGAGTCTCTGATTCAGAGAGAAAGGCGGGGTATAAATCTGCAGTCTTCTTCTTCCATTTGCTCCATTGCATTGAGCTTCACAGCTGAAAATCAGTTCCTGCGCTCAGCTGGCTGTGGGAGCCTGCATGTGAGTAGCATGCACAGTAGGCCTTTTGTGACCCTGTTTGTGAAGGCGGAGCCAGTGTGGGTTTATATTTTGTAACTCTTCTTCTTTTAACAAACTGTGCAGAGCTGGCCTTTGTGTGTGTGCGTCCAATTCAGCCGCTTTTAAATAAAAGCAGCCTTTTATTTAAATAAAAGCTATAAATAAAAGCTATAGCCTAAGAGCTATAGCTATTTTTCCCTTCTCCAAATATTTGCAGGCCCAAACAGCCCTAGATTTAGAAATGGATGGCCATGTAGCCCACCATGTTGCTTGCAGTGGAGAAGGTGTTGTAGTAAAATGAAACCAAATCCCAATGGCACCTTCGAAACTAACAGCATTTCTTTCCATATGAGCTTGCACGACACACTTTGTCAGAGAGACAAGGGATGGAAAACTTTAACTGGAAATTTTATGGGGCAGATTGTGGAAGGAGGAGTGGAGACTGATACGAATTACACTATAAGCCTAGTGTAACTCATCCCAAGCCGTGACTCCTGCACCCCAACCTGCCCCATCAAATTTCCCAATAGGATATTCCACCACATATCTGTCCAACAAAGCAAGCTGTGATCCATGAAAGCTCCTTTGGGAATAGGTGTTGTTAGTCTTTAAAGTGCCATGGACTTTTGTTCCTCATTGGCTGTGATCACACATACTAACTAATGCACTTTCAATCACTTTCAATGCACTTTCCAACTGGATTTTACTGCGTGAACTGACAAAATCCAGTTGGAAAGTGCATTGGAAATGGATTAAAAGAGTATCATTTAGTGTGTGTGATTGCAGCCTTCATATAGCTTTTTTTTTTTGCCATTATATCACAGCTGACTAATGAAGACCCCAAGGGGTCTTCAAGTGAAAAGACATGCAGAGGTGATTTGCCATTGCCTACCTCCAGGGGTGGAATTCTAGCAGGAGCTCCTTTGCATATTAGGCCACACACCCCTGATGTAGCCAGTCCTCCAAGAGCTTACAGAAAAGAGCCTTGTAAGCTCTTGGAGGATTGGCTACATCAGGGGGTGCGGCCTAATATGCAAAGGAGCTCCTGCTAGAATTCCACCCCTGACTACCTCAACGTCACAACCCTGGACTTCCTTGGTGGTCTCCCATCCAAGTACTAACCAGGGATGACCATGCTTGGCTTCCACAATCTAATGAGATCAGGTTAGTCAGGGCTGTACAGGTCAGGGCTCACACAGCCACTTTTTTTTTTTTAAGCATTAAAAGGCTTTGCAGCTCTTCTAACTGCAGTAGTTTTCTTCCCCTTTCAAGTCAGTTTGGCGAACTCCCCGTTGAAATCCAGTTGCAAACATCCCAATGCTACCATCTTCCAAATAGCGACCGCAAAGACAAGGTTGGAAATTCCCCCACAGGTCTCCCCAAGGGGTTGCTCTGTAGGCTATCGGGGAGTGTCTCTTTGGCAGTGTCTGGTTTTCAAATGAATGGAGCATCAGGCCGTGCCGAGTGAGCTTTAATGCCGCTGATGATGCTATTAAAATGCACATGCTGCTTTTTAAATTTCCTATGGTACTTTTTTTGTGCTCAGTTGCCTGGATCTGAGTGGGAAGTCATGGAGGCAACGTGCACGATGCAGTCGATGGGAAGCCTCCAGATGCCCCGGCGCGGGATGCAATCATCTGAAATTCTTCCTAGAAGGAAGCCCAGAAATCTCATTAGCTCTTGCAGAGGATGCTGAGAGGAGTAAATGGGAGTGTGAAGGAAATAAGAAAAAGGGATTGTTAGCTTGGAGGGTAGTGTAGCAAACTCACACTTCCCGTATCGCCGGAGCTCAGCGCTAGACACAGATGTCTGTATCCATCTAAGAATAAAATTCTCTCTCTCTCTTTTTTAAAAAAGTCCTTCTAGAACTCTGCACTTATTATTTTCTACTGTTTTGAATCGTCTTTGAGCAAAATGACTGCCATTATGAAGAGCCTGGGTGGACACATAGGAACATATGAAGGCAGATGAACTGCTGTATGCTGGTCCAGTGAGGTCAGCGTTGTCTACTCTGACCGGCAGCAGCTCTCCAGGGTCTCAAGGGGAGGTCTTTCCCATCCCCTGTTTCCTAGTCCTTTTAACTGGAAATGTCGGAGATCAAACCTGGGACCTTCTGCGTGCCAAGCAGAGGGAGGTGGCCAGAGGGTAATTCTAAGGCAGCTTCACGTGCTGGTCTCATCTTGGAAGGTGCAACAGTTGGAGAGTGCATTGGAAGAAAAGCTGCAAAAATGAAGCTGGTTGAGAAAGTTGGGGATGTCTCATGAAAGTGCATGGGATTCTGACAACCACATGTTGCTATCTAGAGAAGGTTGGGAGGAGGAGGAGGAGGAGAAGGAAGAAGAAGATTGGATCTATATCCCACCTTCCACTCTGAATCTCAGAGTGGCTCACAATCTCCTTAACCTTCCTCCCCCACAACAGACACCCTATGAGGTGGGTGGAGCTGAGAGAGCTCTCACAGAAGATGCCTTTTCAGGGACAACTGCGAGAGCTAGGGCTGACCTAAGGCCATTCCAGCAACTGCAAGTGGAGGAGTGGGGAATCAAACCCCATTCTCCCAGATAAGAGTCTGCACACTTAACCACTTCACCAAACTGGCTCTCAAACTGGAGGCAGATGAGGAGGATTTGTTCTGCCTTTCTTCTCTAATGTCATAAGACGAGGAGGAGAAATAGGTGACTTAGAATCTTTTCCTCTCCACTTTGAATTCTTCCACTTTAAGTAGTGCCTCTATTGGCTAGAATTTATGACCCAGTCATGGAACATCCAGTTAGCTTTTTTCTGACCACAACTCTGGGGCATCTTCATTCTACTCGTAAAATTTCAGGAGTGTAGACTTAGACTTCAACCAAGCACAATGATTTCATGCAAATCTTACTTATATAGGTTACTGTCCATCGCCTCAGCATACAGTTACACATACGTTGCATTCTAGAATATGTATTCTATGATGGCTCTTTTCTTTTAATGCCACAGAGTCCACATATGAACATATGAAGCTGCCTTATACACTGAATCAGACTCTCGGTCCATCAAAGTCAGTATTGTCTACTCAGACTGGCAGCGACTCTCCAGGGTCTCAAGCTGAGGTTTTTCACACCTACTTGCCTGGACCCTTTTCTGTTGGAGATGCCAGGGATTGAACCTGGGACCTTCTGCTTACCAAGCAGATGCTCTACTGCTGAGCCACCATCCCTCCCCTTTAGCTGCTCTCCAGGGTCTCAAGCTGAGGTTTTTCATGCCTACTTGCCTGGACCCTTTTTAGCTGGAGATGCCGGGGATTGAACCTGGGACCTTCTGCTTACCAAGCAGATGCTCTACTGCTGAGCCACCATCCCTCCCCTTTAGCTGTTCTCCAGGGTCTCAAGCTGAGGTTTTTCATGCCTACTTGCCTGGACCCTTTTTAGCTGGAGATGCCGGGGATTGAACCTGGGACCTTCTGCTTACCAAGCAGATGCTCTACTGCTGAGCCACCATCCCTCCCCTTTAGTGGCTCTCCAGGGTCTCAAGCTGAGGTTTTTCACACCTACTTGCCTGGACCCTTTTTAGTTGGAGATGCTGGGGATTGAACCTGGGACCTTCTTACCAAGCAGATGCTCTAGCACTGAGCCACTGTCCCTCCCCCTTAGTTTTAAATAGTACCTTTGTCTGAAGCTGCAGTCGGTTTGAGCAGTATTGTTTCTAGTTTCTTCTAGGTAAAACTTGCCACTCTCGTTCTCCTTGTACTTCCCTGGCAGCAGAAGTGGTTAGTTTAGGCATAACCTTTTCATTTTGCTCTGTTCTTGTACATTAGGAGTGGAGCTGGCATCTTGGGAGCTTAATTATCAGCTTTTCTGGGAGGAAATCAATAATTAGGGCAATAAAATCTCAAGGATAATTGCAAACCTTTTATTGATACAGTTCATAAACATATAATGGAGTTTCATTCTCCTCCTTATGGGGCAGAAAGCACGTTTTCAGGTCCTGAGTCTGACTCCCCAGCCGTTGCACTTCAGCCTGATGGAATTGATGGGCAATAGAGGCGGGCTTGGTTTGGCAGGGATAAGAGCTAGGTGGAAAGAAGAGGCTATGGCTGAGCGGTAGAACATCTGCTTTGTATGCAGAAAGTACCAGACTTGGTCCACGGCATTGCCACTTAGCGGGATTAGGTGATGGGGACAAAAATGTACCTGAGACCATGAAGAGCTGCTGGCACTCAGAGTAGGCGGTACTGACTTTGGGGCAGGATTGGGGCTCAGTGGAAGAGCCTCTGCTTTGCATGCAGAAGTCCCTGCTTTCAGTCCCTGGGATCTCTGGTTGAAAAGACCAGCCAGGGGTGGCCAAACTTGCTTAACGTAAGAGTCACATAAAATAAACATCAGATGTTTGAGAGTCACAAGATATGAATGCTAATCAGATGTTTCAGAGCAGGGAGGGAGGGAGGGTAGAAAGAAATGTGGAAAGAAAGAAGAAGAAGAAGATGACGATGTATTTATATCCCACCCTATACTTTGAATCTCAGAGTCTCAAAGTGTTCACAATCTCCTTTACCTTCCCCTCCCCCAAACAGACACCCTGTGAGGTAGGCGGGGTTGAGGGAGCTCTTACAGCAGCTGCCCTTTCAAGGACAACTCCTAGGAGAGCTATGGATGACCCAAGGCCATTCCAGCAGGTGCAAGTGCAGGAGTGGGGAATCAAACCCAGTTCTCCCAGATAAGAGTCCACACATTTAACCACTACACCATACTGCCTCTCAAGCAAATAGATGTCATAGATATCATAAAGCAGTGTCAAAAAAGAAGAGCAGATCTGGAAATGTTCTCTTCTGGAGCAGAACCAGAAGAGAAAAGGAACAGCAGCAGCACAACACAGCAGCAACAAATCAAACACAGAATCCTTTTAAAACAGTAAAAAACTTAACTTTTAACAATACAGGAACTTTACCAACCCCTCCCCCCAAAAAAACCCCTTCACCCTAACCCCAAGAAATCCAAGCCACCCAAATCAAGAAAAGTAAAAGGACACTGCACTTTTAAAAGTCCTCTCACTAAAGTAAGATACGGGCAAATTTGTCAAACCCCCCACCCCACTCCAGGCCCACACCCCCAGCAGAACCCCCTAACCCCAAATAAGCTACCCAGTACTCACCCACCCAATATGGATAAGTAAAGGGACTCTGAGTCTTAAAAAGTCCTTTTACTAACGAAAATTAAAAAAAAACCCCCAAGACTGTCTTACCTTAGAGACGTCTTCTCTTCTAAGGGCAGGTCAGGAAAGGCTGAGATACAGCAGCAGTAGCTGAGGCCAAGGGCCAGCACAGTACAATCTCTCTCTCTCTCACACCAACACACCAAACAACAGCAATGGAATGGAGTCCAGCCAGGCAGACTCTGACCCTACACAGAGGAGTTTCAAAAAATAGCACTGCTCTGTGATTGGCCAGATAACACTGTTTACTTGGATACCGTATACTTCCAAATCAGGGGTGATTTGGTGGTCTATGCGGTTCGGCCGAGCTGAATGCACACCCCTACCCATTGGCTGAGGCTCCTCCCCCTCCTGATCCCCTGAGGAGGGAGGGAAAGAACCAGAGTTTCCTTTGCCTAGTTTTCTGAATCCCATGGGAGAAATGCAAAGAAAGCAGCTTTAAGACCAACAAGTGCTCATGATTTAAGCGTGTTTTAAGTTTTTCTTAAAAAAAAAAATCTTCAGTCGTGTTTGTCTGTATCCTTTAAAAAGTTTATGCCTCTGCTTTGTTGTTGTTCAGTCGCATAGTCGAATCCCCATGGACAAAGTCACGCCAGGTCCTCCTATCTTCTACCATCTTAAATAGGTACGCACATGGCCTGGCCTGGCCTGGCCCAGCCCAACAAGGTCTCATTTATGTCAGATCTGGCCCTCATAAAACATGAGTTTGACATCCCTGCTTTAAGGCACTCCTGGACTCTTGCTCTTCTCACCATTTGTGAGATCCTGTTTGGTGCAGTGGTTAAGTGCACAGACTCCTATCTGGGAGAACAGGATTGGATTCCCCACTCCTCCACTTACAGCTGCTGGAATGGCCTTGGGTCAGCCATAGCTCTCGCAGAGCTTTCCCTGAAAGGGCAGCTGCTGTGAGAGCTCTCTCAGCCCCACCCCCTTCACATAGTATCTGTTGTGGGGGAAGGAGATAAAGGAGATTGTAAGCCGCTCTGAGTCTCTGATTCAGAGAGAAGGGCGGGGTATAAATCTGCAATCTTCTTCTTCTTGTGGTAATGGACAGGAGAGCTGAGTCGAAATGCAGAAACTGCTGGGAAGCAAGCAACCTCCCCTGCTCCCCCCATTTTTGTGCTCCCCTTTTCAACTCCCCCCAGCTACTTTCTGCTTTTAAGAATCCATTGGGGGGGTGGGGAAGAGGATTACAGAACTGCCCATCCTGTGTACTTTAGCCCTAAGAAACCTTTCAATTTCTAGCTCTCATTAAAAAAAAAAAGGAAAAAGAACTAGGCACTCTTCTTTTTGTAGTGAACTCGAGTGGAAGCACTTATATCTAATTGCCTTTGATAGCAAGTCTGATTATAAAATTATGTGCTCCTGGGGCAGTCGGCTCGCAAAGGCTGTCTGTTTGACTATGTCACTAAGGAGCACTTCAGAAGTTGCCACCAGGCTATGCCGAGAGGGACCACATGAAAATTAAGTTTGGAGCTCCTCAGAGATTTTTTCCGGTATGAATTAAACAATCTGGATGCCTTTATCAGATTGGTTCCCACTCTGACTGCCTGGGTGTGCTGACGCGCCACAGGATGGGGAAATGTGAGAATTGAAAAGTTCTGCTGTCGTGTCGGAGGCTTCCGGCACTCTCTGCCAGTTCTCCGTGTCGTCATTTTGGTTCGCCTCCTCGCCTTCGCAGATCATTCTTTTGTTTCCTTTGCACAATTGCCATGCCGTTTGGCACCCATGTATATGCAACGGATGCAAAACAGGGCTTGGAAAAGAGACGCTGGGGCACAAAGAGAGGCTCGGATGATTTTACTTTTTTGATGAGAAAGAAGCAAAGTCGACATGGCATATTCCACGTGAGCCAGACAGCTTTTTGAAATTTGGCCTCATCCTGCTGCATCTGCGCGGTGATAATTAAAGAGAAGAGACTGGATTTAGATAGAGATAAGTTGCTTCCTTGGCTAGGTTGAGGTCAGGCCTTGAATTCAGCAGGAGCTCACAAGAGCAAGCTCCTGAAGGCTGAAGCTTTCTGAGGGTTCCCCTTCCTCCTCCGCACCTTGTCTATTGAATAGTAGGTGCAGCTGCATAACAATCCCTGGATAAACTGCACCACCGGTTTTTCTACAAAATGACCCCTGGTTGAGGTTCATGGTAGAGCATTTACTTTGCATAGAGAAGGTCCCAGTCCCAGTCCCTATCATCTTCAGTTAAAGGAACCCAGACAGCATGTACTGGGAAAGAGCTTTCTCTTTGTAAGGCCACAGAGACATGCTACTACCCACCAAAGTAAGCAATATTGAGCTAAGTGGACCAACAGTCTTATTCTGTGTTTGTGTGTGTTCTTCCCGGGGCTTTTTTTTTGTAGCAGGAACTCCTTTGCATATTAGGCCACACCCCTCTTATATAGCCTATCCTCCAAGAGCTTACAGGGCTCTTCTTACAGGGCCTACTCTTGTTTGGAGGACTGGCTACTTCGGGGGGGGGGGTGTAGCCTAATATGCAAATGAGTTCCTGATACAGAAAAAGCCCTGGTTCTTCCTTTTTTCCCTTCTCATTGATAGTCTCACCAAAGTCAACAAAAAACTGGAAGAAGGTAGGATGTAGCTGGACTCGCAATTTGGTGAGGGTCATCTGGTGGTCTTATGGATGGTGGTTGGAAGCAGGAGGGAAGTGGGCTGTCAACTACAGTTGTATCTGATATGACTGAAAGGTAGTTGGCTTCTTATGTCCTTCATCTGATGGTCTTCTTAGTTTGCTGCACTGCAGCTTCTTATGTACAAGTTCAGTTTAGACCTGAAGGGTAGTGGAAGGAGGAAAACAAAAGGTGTGTCGGGGAAGGAGTCAGAATGCACTTGACTATAATGAGAGACAAAGTTATAGAAGTGCAGATAAGCGCAGAGAGACTGAAGGGGATAGTATTGCAGAGAGATTTTTTTGGAAAGAGATTGTAACAGAGGAGGAACATGTCTCTTCTTCCTTCCTTCCCACTGCGGCTTCCCTCCGAGAATTAGATGAGGATTTGTGACTCGGCTAGGCAGGAGATCGATAGTTATTTGTGAAAAGCCGGTGCTAAAATACGACAAGTTGAGATTAGCCAGGTGATCCATTTGGCGTCCATCAGTATGGATTTCTTGTTTTGAGACAGGAGATGTTTATCTTTTACCCCTTTCACTCCTGACCAAGAGAAGGTCTGCAAAGAGCTCCGCAGATTTAGGAGGGGATTGAAACACTGCGACTCAATACCCTGCAAAGGGGTAGCAGTGCGAACTTTCGAGGAGCCCAAATCGTTAAACACTTAATGTGTATTTAAGCTGGTGTACATCCATTAAAGAACATCTACAGTGTGTTTCAAATCCATGGCAACAATATGCATTGGGAGCCAAAGTTATATTTAAAGTCTGCTTTCCTGTGATCCGGGAGCCCCGTGGCACAGAGTGGTAAAGCTGCAGTACTGCAGTCCTAAGCTCTGCTCATGACCTGAGTTCGATCCCTGGTGGAAGCTGGGTTTGCAGGTAGCCGGTTCGAGGTTGACTCAACCTTCCATCCTTCCGAGGTCGGTAAAATGAGTACCCAGCTTGCTGGGGGGAAAGCAATGGCAAACCACCCCGTAAAAGGTCTGCCATGAAAACGTTGTGAAAGCAACGTCACCCCAGAGTCGGAAACGACTGGTGCTTGCACAGGGGACCTTTCCTTTCCTTCCTGTGATCATCCTCACTCATGGTGGATTGAAAAGTTCAATGCATAAAGAAGAAGAATAGTTGATTTTGATACCCTGCTTTTAGGGTTGCCAGATCCTTTTGTAGGGCACTTCCCAGCCAGCTGGCCAACAGAGGGAAATCTCACTCCCAACTGATGCCCGAGCACATGATGATGTCACCTGGAAATGACATCATCGTGTCGCCGATGCCACATGGCAGTGCTCTAATTTTGGGGCAAAACTCTATGGTAAAATCAGCTACAAAACATAGAGTTTTACCCAAAAACTAGAGCGTCACCCCTGATGTCAGTGATGTGATGATGTCACTTCTGGGTGATGTCATCTAGTTGGGGATGTCTTGCTGGGATGCTCTAGTATTTGGGCAAACTGTATGGTTTTGAGGGCAAAAAAACCATAGCGTTTAACCCAAATAACATAGTATCCCTGCATATCATCTCTGTCCACTCCCAGAACACCCCTCAGATCCCCCTGCTGGATGGGCAAGGGGAGCTGGCAACCCTACATTAGGGGAGGGATGGTGGCTCAGTGGTAGAGCATCTGCTTGGTAAGCTGAAGGTCCCAAGTTCAATCCCCGACATCTCCAACTAAAAAGGGTCCAGGCAAATAGGCGTGAAAAACTTCAGCTTGAGATCCTGGAGAGCTGCTGCCAGTCTGAGTAGACAATACTGACTTTGATGGACCGAGGGTGGTCTGATTCAGTATAGGGCAGCTTCATATGTTCATATGTACATACTAGACTTTTCCCAGAGGAACCTTTGCACCACTAACCAATCAAAGAAATAGTGTGGCCTTGAGAAGTTATTATCTCCTGGTATTGATTACCAGCATGCACAGATGAGTAGGAAGTGACCAAAGGCTGCTGTGGAGATGCATGAGACCAGGGCTTTTTTGTTCTAATAGGAACTCCTTTGCATATTAGGCCACACACCCCTGATAGAGCCAATCCTCTAAGAGCTTACAGTAGGCCCTGTACGAAGAGCCCTGTAAGCTCTTGAAGGATTGGCTACATCAGGGGTGTGTGGCCTAATATGCAAAAGAGTTCCTGCTACAGGGATACATGAGACTGCTGCAGTGAAGCAATGGAAACAGACAGTGGGCCATTGGGGTTCTTGCTCAGTACCCTCAGCCATTTCTTTACATATTTATTTGCATCATTTGAAACTTGCCCTTCTCCTATGATGGACTACAGGCAGTTTGCAATCATAATTAAACAGAATCAATGAAAACAGGAATCACGGACGGAGAATCAATGAAAAACAGCCATCATCACTCAAAAAAGAGAGAGCCATTATTTGAAAAGCCCTTCTGAAAAGCTTGTGAAGCTTGCAAAAGAGAACCAAAATGGACGTCTTCCTGACCTATTCAGAGGGTGTTTTCGCACTGACCTTAATCAGCAGCGACGCCCCTCTTCACCACGCAGGATAGGCGCGGATTTCGCACTAATTGCCGTGGAGCACCCGGAAGAGCCGGAAAGTCCCGCGGCTTTTGCGGCGCAAATGGAAACTGGGTTTTGGCGGTTTCCCTTTGCACCGCAAAAGCCGCGGGACTTTCCGGCTCTTCCGGGTGCTCCACGGCAATTAGTGTGAAATCCGCGCCGATCCTGCGCGGTGAAGAGGGGCGTCGCTGCTGATTAAGGTCAGTGCGAAAACAGCCAGACAGAAAATTCCACAAAGCTGGACGTCTTCCTGACCTATTCAGACAGAAAATTCCACAAAGCTGGAACAGCCTTAGAAGAATATTATGTATGTGCAGGCACTGATCAAATCAATGGTGAGAAGGCTGCAGTCAAAACAACAGAGTTGCCAAACATGGACATTCAGGGAAATATGATCCTGTAATCAGTGGTCATTTTGTAGAAAAATAGGTGGTGGAGCTCATCCAGGGATTGTTATGCTGCTGCAATACTATTCAATGGACTAGGAAGTGGAACTCTCAGAAGGAGGAGGTGCAACTCTCACAAAGGTTCAGGAGCTGTGCTCCTGTGAGCTCCCACTGAATCTGAGGCTTGCCTGTAATACTACAATTGCTGAGGGGAACGCGTAGATGTCTAGATGACTGGGGAAGGCAATGGCAAAACCACCCCATAAAAAGTCTGCCATGAAAACGTCATTATTTGGCATAAGGTCAGTGCTGTGAAGAACAAATAAATAACTCTTCAAAGCCACTAATTCCTTCTCCCAGAGATTTCATTTCATTTTATTTAGTTTATATCCCGCCCTTCCCACCAAAGCGGCTCAGGGCGGCTCACAACACAAAAGTTCTAACATAGGATTAAGTTTTAAAATACATAAATTTATAACATTTAAACCAGTAAAAACAATAAAACAGTAAAACAAAGCCATTTACCAAAATACCATACTACAGCCTTCTATTTGAAATTTTCAAGTACCAATCAGTTGTATGGCAACTGGAAGAGGACTGTCTTACAGGCCCTGCGGAACTGCCCAAGGTCCCGCAGGGCCCTCACCTCTTCCAGTAGCTGGTTCCATCAGCAAGGGGCTGTAATTGAAAAGGCCCTGTCTCTGGTCGACTTAAGTCGGGCCTCCTTTGGCCCGGGGATTGCAAGCAGGTTTTGAGAACTCGATCTCAGCACTCTCTGGGGAACATGTGGGGAGAGACGGTCCCTAAGGTAGGCAGGTCCTAGGCCATATAGGGCTTTAAAGGTAATAACCAGCCGTCCCCACACACCACCTGAGCATCAAATGAAAAGCTCTCCCATGTCTTGACCCTACCGTGAATAGATTGTAGTGACATCTGGGTACGTCCTTGCACTCAAATAAGGGTCATTCAAAGCAAGCATGGACCAAGAAAGATCGGCCTTCCTTATTCCAACCTGAGTACTCCACATTCTCATTCAAGCCAGCTCAAGCTCAAGACAATGCATCCCCCTAGAATGAATCGAGATCTAGGTTTCCTTACCAATGCTGATTTCCCCATGCCTACTACCACCCCACCCCCCGCGTATCACACCTAATCCAATTGTGCCTGCTATTGTCATTCACCTGCTATAGTCATTCAGAATCTGAAATCACTCCACTCTTCAGGATATAAGGACAGATTCAGGGGTTTTTTTGAGCAGGAATGCACAGGAACGCAGTTCTGGCTAGCTTGGTGTCAGCGGGTGTGGCCTAACATGCAAATGAGGTCCTGCTAGGCTTTTTCTGCAAAAAAAAAAACCCTGTGTGAAACAATGGTGATGTCAGGAGGTATAGCCTAATATGCAAATTAGTTCCTGTTGGGTCTTTTCTCCAAAAAAAAAAAAAAAGCCCTGGACAGAGGGACTCACATTCAGTTGTATCTGAAGAAATGAGCAGTGATTCACGAAAGCTCATTGCCCGCCACAAATTTTGTTGGCCTTTAAGGTGCTACTGGACTCTTGCCCTTTTCAACTGCTGCAGACAAACACAGCCGCTCAGCTGGATCTGCCCTTGCCCTTGGCCGCCAGAATGTTTCCCCCCCTCCCCACTTCCCCCTCTTCTTGGCAGCCTTGGAGTTAAATATGGATAGCACCATTAAAGTGTAGTGACATATGGAAAACGTCTGGCAGCTCATGCTGACATTGGAACTGTAAAAAGGAATGTCTTGTGTTCCCTTAATAGGTCTGTGTTCAAATGGGGGCTGAGAGAGAAGAGCACAACCCTTTCCAAAGTGTAAATTAATGGATCAAATATTTCCCAATGCAATTGGAACAGCCTGTCCATTATCTTTCACCGTACAGGGCTGGTGTTCAGAAGAGGGTGGTGCGGAGGGGAGGCTTAGTCGAAAGTAATTTCAGAGCTTCGACTGCTTTTTGATTACAATTCAGGATTACTGTTTTAATCACTGCTTATCAAGTAATACCACAAACCTCTGAGCATGACCATCTTTCTCGGGGGAAGCCAGATTTAAAAGCCAATTCCCAGCAATCTTTCTGCTTTTCTTGCCTCCTCTCTTCTCCCCCCTCCCCATCCCCAAATTCATCCTAACAAGTCATCGGCATTACTGGAAGAAGCTTCGAAGTAAGACCTGAAATGCCACTTTTCCAAGGACCGATTCATTAGTTATGCTGGCTAGCCACATGAGCCACTCCTCCTTGGGAAGGCAATTGGTGAGCGTGTTTGACATGAGATCCGTTTCTCCCCTAATCTGTGCCCTAAGGGGTCTTGACTCAAATGGCTTCAGACAAATAGCCCATCACTGCAGGCCATACCTGTTCAGATCTACGATGGGAAAACACTCCTCAGCTCAGATTCAGAAGAAGAATTGTAGATTTATACCCCGCCCTTCTCCCTGAATCAGAGACTCAGAGCAGCTTACAATCTCTTATGTCTTCTCCCCCCACTTCAGACACCCTGTCAGGTGGGTGGGGCTGAGAGGGCTCTCACAGCAGCTGCCCTTTCAAGGACAACTCCTGTGATAGCTATGGCTAACCCAAGGCCATTCCAGCGGGTGCAAGTGGAAGAGTAGGGAATCAAACCCGGTTCTCCCAGATAAGAGAGCTCTGGCTGACCCAAGGCCATCCCAGCAGGTGCAAGTGGAGGAGTGGAGAATCAAACCCAGTTCTCCCAGATAAGAGAGCTATGGCTGACCCAAGGCTATCCCAGCAGGTGCAAGTGGAGGAGTGGGGAATCAAACCTGGTTCTCCCAGATAAGAGAGCTATGGCTGACCCAAGGCCATTCCAGCGGGTGCAAATGGAGGAGCGGGGAATCAAACCCGGTTCTCCCAGATAAGAGAGCTCTGGCTGACCCAAGGCCATCCCAGCAGGTGCAAGTGGAGGAGTGGGGAATCAAACCCGGTTCTCCCAGATAAGAGAGCTATGGCTGACCCAAGTCTATCCCAGCAGGTGCAAGTGGAGGAGTGGGGAATCAAACCCGGTTCTCCCAGATAAGAGAGCTATGGCTGACCCAAGGCCATCCCAGCAGGTGCAAGTGGAGGAGTGGGGAATCAAACCCAGTTCTCCCAGATAAGAGAGCTCTGGCTGACCCAAGGCCATCCCAGCAGGTGCAAGTGGAGGAGCGGGGAATCAAACCCGGTTCTCCCAGATAAGAGAGCTCTGGCTGACCCAAGGCCATTCCAGCGGGTGCAAATGGAGGAGCGGGGAATCAAACCCGGTTCTCCCAGATAAGAGAGCTCTGGCTAACCCAAGGCTATTCCAGCGGGTGCAAGTGGAGGAGCGGGGAATCAAACCCGGTTCTCCCAGATAAGAGAGCTCTGGCTGACCCAAGGCCATCCCAGCAGGTGCAAGTGAAGGAGTGGGGAATCAAACCTGGTTCTCCCAGATAAGAGAGCTATGGCTGACCCAAGGCCATCCCAGCAGGTGCAAGTGAAGGAGTGGGGAATCAAACCTGGTTCTCCCAGATAAGAGAGCTATGGCTGACCCAAGGCCATCCCAGCAGGTGCAAGTGGAGGAGCGGGGAATCAAACCCAGTTCTCCCAGATAAGAGAGCTCTGGCTGACCCAAGGCCATTCCAGCGGGTGCAAGTGGAGGAGTGGGGAATCAAACCTGGTTCTCCCAGATAAGAGAGCTCTGGCTAACCCAAGGCCATTCCAGCGGGTGCAAGTGGAGGAGCGAGGAATCAAACCTGGTTCTCCCAGATAAGAGAGCTCTGGCTAACCCAAGGCTATTCCAGTGGGTGCAAGTGGAGGAGCGAGGAATCAAACCTGGTTCTCCCAGATAAGAGAGCTCTGGCTAACCCAAGGCTATTCCAGTGGGTGCAAGTGGAGGAGCGGGGAATCAAACCTGGTTCTCCCAGATAAGAGAGCTCTGGCTAACCCAAGGCCATTCCAGCGGGTGCAAGTGGAGGAGTGGGGAATCAAACCTGGTTCTCCCAGATAAGAGAGCTATGGCTGACCCCAGGCCATTCCAGCAGCTGTGAGTGGAGGAGTGGGGAATCAAACCCGGTTCTCCCAGATAAGAGAGCTCTGGCTAACCCAAGGCTATTCCAGTGGGTGCAAGTGGAGGAGCAGGGAATCAAACCCAGTTCTCCCAGATTAGAGTCCTCGCACTTAACCGCACCAAACGTGCCCTCCATAGTCATTCAGGTAGGTGGCCCTGTTGGTCTGAAGCGCCAGAGCAGACTTTGGGTTGAGTGGCGCCTTTAAGACAAACCAAGTTTAATTCTGGGTGTGAGATTTCGTGGGCATACACACTTCTTCAGATACAATGAAATGCATCCCACCGCATCTGCAGAAGTGGGTGTGCACACAAAAGCTTATACCCAGAATAAAACTTGGTTGAGCCTAAGGGCGCTCCTCCACTCAGACATTGTTTAATTTAATATAATTTAATTTTTTAGATTTATATCCCGCCCTATCCCGCAAGCAGGCTCAGGGCGGCTTGCAACTATAAAACAGAGTTAAAATAATATCATAAAAAAAACCCCCCAGACATTACGACACAGGGGCAGCACAGCAAACAATCCTACAGACATGGCGGTAAACGGCATGCGGCTGATGGCTAACACCGAAATGGCAACGTTCTGCTCCTCAGCTCCGTTTGTAATCAACTTGGTCTTTGCAAGTTTACTTTGCAAGCACTCCAAAACTGTGTTCTGAGCGTTGTTCCTGTCGACCTTTTAAAGTTTGGATATGCATGCAGAGTGCCCTGACCTGGGTGGCCCAGACTATTCCAATCTTCTCAAATCTCAGATGCTATGCAGAGTCAGCCCTGATTGGTACTTGGGTGGGAGACCACCAAGACAATCCAAGGTTGCTATAGAATCATAGAGTTGGGAAGGGACCTCCAGAGTCATCGAGTCCAACTCCCTGCACAATGCAAGAAATTCACAAAGAATCACCCCTGCACACCCCCAGTGACCCCTGCTCCATGCCCAGAAGATGGGTTGGGGGAACCCTGGCCAAAGTGGCCTGGAGAAAATTTTCTGCCTGATCCCACAGTGGCAAACAGCATTTCCCTGGGTGTGTAAGAAAGGGTCACAAGAACTAAGCATTGATGCGACCTTCCCTGCCCTTCTTCTCGCAACCTTCCCTGCCCTTCTTCTCACAATCTGTCTAAATTTACAGAATCAGCATTGCTGTCAGATGGCCATCTAGCCTCTGCTTAAAAACCTCCAAAGAAGGAGAGATACCAGCTTCTCTTGAGGAAGCCTGTTCCATTGAGGAACCGCTTGAACTGTCAGGAAGTTCTTCCTAATGCTTGACTGAAAACTCTTTATGATTTAATTTCAACGCATTGGTTCTGGTCTGACCTTTTAGTGCAACAGAAAACAACTTCACAATGTTCTCTATGTGACAGCCCTTCAAGTACTTGAAGGTGGTTATAATCTCACCTCTCAGTCATCTCCTTCAACCTTTCCTCTTAGGAGTTGGTCCCCAGACCCCTCAACATCTTCATTGTCCTCCTCTGGAAATGTTCCAGCTTGTCTATATCCTTCTTAAATTGTGGTGCCCCAAACTGAACACAATACTTTAGGTCAGGGGTGGCCAAACTTGCTTAATGTAAGAGCCACATAGAATAAATGTCAGATGTTTGGGAGCCACAAGACATGAATGTCAGATGTTTTAGAGCCACAAGGAAGGAAAGAAAACAAATAGATGGGGGAGGGAGAGGTGGAAAGAAAGCAACTTTAACTTTAAATGCATTCTCCAAGCCACCAGCTGGCTCGACTCGGAAAAGTGATTTAAAGAGAGAAGTGCCTTCTCCAAGCTGACTGACGGGGCAGTGGGCACTTTGAGAGCCACACAATATGTGTGAAAGAGCCACATGTGACTCCTGAGCCACAGTTTGGCCACCCCTACTCTAGATGGTCTAACCAGAGCAAAGCAAAGTGAGACCATCACTTCACATGATCTGGACACTATACTTGTGGATACAGCTCAATATTGCCTTTGCCTTTTTAGCTGCCACATCGCACTGCTGACAATGGGTGCTATGTCAGTCTCCTGTATTGAAAACCTTGTGGAGTCATCATAAGCTGGCTGTGATTTGATGGCTCTTGACATATTCTGCACTAGACCTTTAATCCTGGTCAGGGGTTGTTTTGCAGAAAAATAGGTGGTGGAGCTCATCCAGGGATTATTATGCAGCTGCACCTACTATTCAATGGACAAGGTAAATGGGGAGGAGGAGGGGGAACCCTCAGAAAGGTTCAGGAGCTGTGCTTCTGTGAGCTCCTGCTGAATTCAAGGCCTGATCCTGGTCCAGGAAAAGGAAAGTAAAAGTAGTCCCCTGTGCAAGCACCAGTCGTTTCCGACTCTGGGGTGATGTTGCTTTCACAACATTTTCACGGCAGACTTTTTACGGGGTGGTTTGCCATTGCCTTCCCCAGTCATCTATACTTCCCCCCCAGCAAGCTGGGTACTCATTTTACCGACCTCGGAAGGATGGAAGACTGAGTCAACTTTGAGCCAGCTACCTGAAAACCCAGCTTCCGCCGGGGATCGAACTCAGGTCATGAGCAGAGCTTAGGACTGCAGTACTGCAGCTTTAACACTCTGTGCCACGGGGCTCTTATACAGACTTGTCCCCAAACTGACATTCTACAGTTGAATCATGGAACCATAGAACCCAACTCTATGAGTTTATGCTTCTATGATTCTAGTGCAGAAAAAACAGACTGGGGACAGGGCTGAATCAGGATTAAAGGTCTAGTGTGGAATTGGCTATATATACATGCTGATTCTACTGCAGGCATGTGGGGAACTGTAGATCCCTCGGTGCTAGCCAGGCTAGAAAATCCACTTCAATCCAAGACCCTTCCAAACATGCACAAGTTGTAACCAGGGAGGCTTTTAAACCTAGATGGAAGATGACTGCCACATGAAACATTAGTAAAAGAACAAAATCAAGAGAGTGGACCCAAATAGAGAAGATAGTGAAACGCCAAACGAATGACTCGCCCTCTTTGCTGGATAGACTGCTCAGTCAGTGAGAGATTCCTTGAGGGAAAAGGGTTAACATTAAAAAAAAAAATCTTTCTGCACATGCAGCTCTAAAGCAGCTGACTCTGGGCACAAGGGAAGGACAGCGGCTCACTGCTAGAACGCCTGATCTGCACAATTTCCAGTTAAAGAATCTCATTTGGCAGGGGGTGGGAAAGGCTTTACTCAGGCCTTTTTTTGGTAGAAAAAGCCCAGCAGGAACTCATTTGCATATTAGGCCACACACCCCGACATCACCATTGTTTCACACAGGGCTTTTCTGTAGAAAAAGCTCAGCGGGAGCTCATTTGCATATTAGGCCACACCCTCTGGTGCCAAGCCAGCCAGAACTGTGTTCCTGTATGGTCCTGCTCAAAAAAGGCCCTGGTTTTACTCTGCCTGAAGCCCTGGAGGGCTGCTGCAAGTCAGAGTAGGCAATATTGTACCGCATAGACCAAAGGTCTGATTGGGATAAGGTGGCTTTGAATGACCACCACTGCATTCTTCAGCACAGTGAAACCTTCTAAGTCAATGGGTGTAACTGTGCTTTGAATTTCACTAAAAGAGCTAAGTGATGTCTTACAGGTGGGCACAGAACAGTATTGTCTGTTCTGATGGGCGGTGGCTCTCCAATGCCTTGGGAAGAGCAAAGTCTTTCTCAACACCTGCTACCAGAGATGCTTTCACTGAAGAGGTTGCAGATTGAATTTAGGGCCTCTTGCATGCAGTGTAGTGTAATAATGGTTAAGAGCAGTGGACTCTAACCTGGAGAATCGGGTTTGTTTCCCCACTCCTCCATATGAAACAAGCTGGGTGACCTTGGATTAGTCACAGTTCTCTCAGAGCTCTCTCAGCCTCACCTACATGGTGCCTGTCATGGGGAGAGGAAGGGAAGGTGATTGTAAGCCACTTCTCTGGGTAGTGAAGAGCGGGGTCTAAAACCAACCTCCTCCTCCTCTTCTTCTTTTCTTCTTCTTCCCTTTACCATTAAACCACAACCACTAAGTAACTTAGGACCAAACTATATGTTACAAGCAGGCACAGAATAATTACGGCTGCTAGTATCATCTTAGATGAGAATTTGGCAGCTTAAAAATTCCCGCAAGGGCCCATTCCTGACTGGTCATAGGGTACTGCAACATTATGCAAACTTGTTACGCTGAAACTTTTCAAGTGCCAAAGTAGCCCCCACAACTGTGATGGCACCTGAAAAGGAATGGGGGGGGGACAAGACTGAGGACCCCCTCAGCAATTTTTTAAGTTGCTAAATTCTCATCTAAAATGGTGTTGGTGGCCATGAATTGTCATGTCCCTGCTTGTAATGTATAGTTTGGTCCTAAGTCTCTTAGCAGTTGTGGTTCAGCAGTAAAGCCTATGCTTTGCATGCAGAAGGCCCTAAATGCTGAGAGAGAGAGAGAGGAATTAAAATAGGGCTACAGGGAAAGAAGAGGAGATATAAATGTTACACAAACCCATACCTGATTCATAAAAAGAATAACTTCAGAGTGAATATAGAACGTTTGACAGACATTTTAAATACACATATAACATGTCTGAAAATTTTATATGGTGTATATTCTTATCATTAAAGCCTAGAGTTTATTACCATTAGTTACGATTAATATTAACTGCTAGACACTAAATGTTTCATTACATCTTAATACTACTACAATTTCCATAACCAAACTGTAATCAAAAAGGCAACTGATACATTTTAAAAGCATCTCCAAAATAAGAAGTATAACAATAAGATAGGTTCATACCTACAATAAAATTGATGTTATGGTCTTGTGTACAGCATTATTTCCGAGAATACTTATCAGGGTTGGAATTCTAGCAGGAGCACCTTTGCATATAAGGCCACACACCCCTGATGGAGCCAATCCTCCAAGAGCTTACAAGGCTCTTTTTCTGTAAGCTCTTGTCTTGGAGGATTGGCTCCATCAGGGGTGTGTGGCTGTGACGGAACCAGCCCGATTCTGCCTTTAGACCCGGTCCCGTCAACTCCCTTTTGAGTTGTCAGCTCCTGAAGGAAGCTTATCTTCTTTCCGCCACTAGGGCACGCTGCCACCACCTGTTCAATTTAGGGGTTCCTGACCGAGAGGAACAGGATTCCCAGTTCCCTTTGCCAGTTCTGTGGCCTCAAGGTCCTCTGCCAACCCAGCACCTGGTTAACACAGAGACCACAGTCCTTCTTTGGGAGACCCCTGGAGGATTGGCACCCTTGCCAACCGTATGCCTTCCCTGGAACTTGTTTTCCCTCCTGTAGCTTTCTGGGAGACTGTAGCAGTAGAATAACGAGACCGCACACTTACTGATTGAAAACGAGGTATTTTACTATTTGGCACCAATAGCAAAGTTCATTTGAGCAGCAAAGCTCCCCAAAATAATGAACCCCCACTCACTTCTCAAACCATCCGTTTTAAGCAAAGCAGGCCTGTGGGCTGGTCCTCATAGTTATCAGATTCAATTCCCCCCTCCCCTTTCTCCCTGGTAGTTTTCCAGTGTGTCTGCATATCTATTCAGCAAGGAGTTTCCTTATAGAAACGTGTCTGCCATCAATACACATCTGTGACTCACACCCATTTGGGCTGTCTGGTTTCTTATCACATTGCAACTTCAACATTACATCAGACGCCCTTTTTGCTTTTTAAAGACAAGAGCATATTTTCATTTATTATTATTATAGAGTTCTTCATTAATTATTCAGGGGTCTCCCCTTCAAGACCAGCCTGAAAGACCTCCTGTCTCTCTAGGAGGCCTCCTCAGAATTGCTGCTTCCAGACCGGAGGGGAAGGGGGAGGAGGAAGAGACTAGGCCGAAGCCTTCCTCCAGTTTGATGACCTCTTCCTGCCAACTCCCAGATAACCATAGTGTAAAATGGTGTGGCTACGTCAGGGGTGTGTGGCCTTATATGCAAAGGAGCTCCTGCTAGAATTCCCACCCTGATACTTATAATCCTTTATACCATTATACTATTATCTATAACAACTTTAATTGTATTAGTGCCTAAGCCATAGTTATATTGATGAATTAAAAAATAATATTACAATAGCTTGGGGTTAGGAAGAAATTTTCCTCCAGGACAGTTTGGTCAGGGATCCTGGAGGCTTTTTTGCCATCTTCTGGGCATGGTGGAATGGTCACTTTGGCCTTAATGGTGTGTATGTGTGGTGGGGGAGGTATATGTGAATTTCCTGCATTGTGCAGAAGGCTGGTCTACATCAGGGGTGTCAAATTCATTTGTTATGAGGACCAGATCTGACATAAATGAGACCTTGTCGAGCCAGGCCAGGCCATGTCGGGCTGGGCCATGTGTATACCTATTTAAGATTAGGTAGCTGAGATATAAATCTTATAAAGGACACAGACAAACACAATTAAATATTTTTAAAAACCCTTTAAAACCTGCTTAAAATATTAGCACTTGTTGGTCTTAAAGGTGCTTTATTTCTCCCATGGGATCCAGAGAACTGGGCAAAGGAAGCTCTGGCTCTTTGCTTCCTTCCCCAAGGGACCAGGAGGGGGAGGAGCCTCAGCCAATGGAAAAAATAGAGGCTCTGTAGCTTCTGCATTATTGAGCAAGCTTGGCAAAGCAAGCTGTGATGCAGAAGGAAGCAAGAGAAAGGGAGAAGAAAGCAGACGACAGCCAGTTGCTCAGGGGGCTGATAGGAGCCCTCTGGAGGCCTGATTCGACCTCTGGGCTGCATGTTTGACACCCCTGGACTAGATGATCCTGGAGACCCCTTCCATCACTGATTCTATGATTTAATATAAATCACTAATTTTTCATCATTACTTCTAATAGGCATCAGGGGTCATTTTGTAGAAAAAGAGGTGCCAGAGCTTATTAGCACAATCATTTGCATATCCCACACACCCCTGACATCACCGGAAGGTGGACTAAATTATATCAGCTCAGCATCTACCTTAAAATCCTTCTTGAATTATAATGGTCATACTAAAACCTTTTAAAAGGTAAAGGTAGTTCCCTGTGCAAGCACCAGTCATTTCTAACTCTGGGGCGACGTTGCTTTCACGTTTTCACAGCAGACTTTTTTACAGGGTGGTTTGCCATTGCCTTCCCCAGTCCTCTACACTTCCCCCCCAGAAAGCTGGGAACTCATTTTACCAACCTAAGAAGGATGGAAGGCTGAGTCAACCTGAAACCAGCTTCCGCTGGGATCGAACTCAGGTCGTGAGCAGAGAGTTCAGACTGCAGTACTGCAGCTTTACCACTCTGCACCATGGGGCTCAACAAAACCTTACTCTCATGAATTACTTTCTCTTCTGTGGCCACAGTGGCATCGTGAAGATTCCCATCTGTCTGCTTTATATGTTTTGGTTATTTTCTGTTTTGTTTTTTGTGGGGGGAAATATGAGAAAGTTTGTCAAATCTTAGAGTTCAGCAATATTCTCACAGGGGGTCTGAACAATGGAGCCCAGAAGCAAATATTGAGGTGGGGGATAAAAAAGAAAGAGTACAATAAAATTTAGAGGTTCTGGAGCTCCGCTCCTGTGAGCTCCTGCACAGAATGAGGCCCGATAGGCATAGAAATTTCCCCATTGTTAAAAAATTATTTGACTGGTCTTTTACTTATATAAGTTGTTCATTTGGCCTTAATGGCATATTCTACCATTTTACCTTTTCAGTTTTTGCTGTTTGGGCATTCTTCAGCTTCCCTTTCAGCTGCCCAGGTTGTTCTGCCCGCAGTCCGCTTGTATCTGAGCAGGACTTTTTTAGTAAAAAAAAACCCAGCATGAACTCATTTGCATATTAGGCCACACCCCCTGACATCACCATTGTTTCACACAGGGCTTTTTTGTAGGAAAAGCCCAGCAGGAATCATTTGCATTTTAGGCCACACCCCCTGACACCAAGCCAGCTGGAACTGTGTTCCTGTGCGTTCCTGCTAAAAAAAAAAGCCTTGTATCTGAGCCATTCATTAAGTGTTCTTTCAGTGTTATTTGGCAGAATTCAGGAGGCCCTAAATTCATTCTGTATATGTGGAACTGCAGTGGAAGATCTCTACCACTACATAATGGTTTGCCCTTTATATTCAGACCTAAGAGGCAGATTTCTATCTGGAATTTTAAGCCACGTACATAACTTACCTGACAATGAAAAGTTGATTTACCTACTGTCAGATATGAATCCTTTGGTCTCACATAGGATAGCACTCTTTGCACTTGCAACTAGCAAAGTTAGATCCGAGGTGGCCCCTAGTAATGCATCACATGGAGCTCTGTAGTTCAGCATGGTTAATATTATTTTAACTATTTTAAACACTGTATTCTTGAAATTTTAGAAGCGCCATACAGTTTTAACCTGAAGACTTGGTTTTTATGTTTGGTATTTTGAATGTATATAGTAACGTATGGCTGTGAGAGCTGGACCATAAGGAAGGCTGAGCACAGAAGAATAGATGCTTTTGAGCTGTGGTGCTGGAGAAGAATCTTGAAGCTCAAATACTTTGGCCACCAAATGAGCACTCACTGGGGAAGACCCTGAAGCTGGGAAAGACAGAATGCAGAAGAATAAGGGGATGGCAAAAGATGAGATGGCTGGACAGCGTTACTGATGTAACACGAATTTGAGCAGACTTCGGAGGATGGTGGAAGACAAGAGGACCTGGCGTGACTTTGTCCATGGGGTCGCAAAGAGTCGGACTCGACTGTGCGACTGAACAACAACAACATTTTGAATGTAAATTCTATATTGTGTTTTTCATAATGTGCTTTTATATTGTAACAGGCAATGGCCATGTACAATCAACTATTCGCCATCCCTAAATCCATTCTGCAGCATCTTCGGTGAAAGCAGCTCTGGTAGCAGGTCTTGGGAAAGACCTTGCTCTGCCCAAGGTGCTGAAGAGCTCCTGCCCATCAGAACAGACAATCTTGAGCTTAGTATGCAATATCTCCATATATTTACATAGAGGCAGAGAAAGGCTGTGGCTGAGTGGGAGAATGCAGACTTTACAAGCAGATGTTTTGATGCACAGAATGGTTCCTCTGATGAAAGAATCCCTAGAAGCAGATGTCAGGAACGACTGTTCCCTAACTGAGTCTAGGGTTGCCAAGTCCAATTCAAGAAATATCTGGGGACTTTAAGGGTGGAGCTAGAAGACTTTGGGGGTGGAGCCAGGAGCAAGGTTGTGACAAGCATAATTGAACTTGAAAGGGAGCTCTGGCCATGGCATCACCTTTTAAATGCCTTCCCTTCGTTTGGAAATAATGAAGGATAGGGGCATCTTCTTTTGAGACCCATAGAATTGGACCCCCTGGTCCAATCTTTTTGAAACTTGGAGGGTCTTTTAAGGAGAGGCAATGGATGCTATGCCTCTATTTCAAAAAACAACTCCCCCAGAGCCCCAGACACCTGCAGTTCAATTCTCCATTATACCCCATGGGAATCGGTCTCTATAGGGAATAATGGAGTGCCCAGCAGACATTTCCCTCCCCCCCACGTTATAATTACCCTGAAACAGGGGGAGGGCCTCAAAACCAGGGGATCCCCTGCCTCCACCTGGGGATTGGCAACCCTACGTGAGTCCCTGGAGAGCTACTGCAGTCAGAACAACAGAGCTCACCTAGACTGTCCAACGATCTGCTCAACAGAAGCAGGATGCTGATTGCATATGTGCAGAATGCTACTTTACAGTCTGACCTTGGAGGTGGTGGGAAGATACTGTTCTGTTCATAGCACACCTGAGCATTGTGGAACCGCACAATTAATTCCCTTTGCTCTGGAGGTGGAAGAGGCGTAACTGGATGCAGCTGTCCAAGGTGCTGAGCATCGGGCCTTGTTCCCCTAGATGGTGTTCCAGTGGCTAGTTTTGTGGAAGGGCAAACACTGTCTATAAGCATGCGATGTGCCCGCAGATTCAACTTAAATGCATGTAATCGCAGCTTGATTGCCCATTGCTGGTTCGAATGAGCATCTCTGAGAAACGCTGGCAGGGCTGGAGCCTTTATCAACAATCTACTGCTCATTTTGCCCTGAAAGGCGTTGAGATGGAGGCCCCAGGTCTGGGTTAATGAACTGATAAATGGCTGAGTCAGTGAAGCATTGCTGGTTTTAATTCCTGGAGAAAGTTATTAAAAAGTGTCACTGTTGACACTAGGTGCCTGTAACTTGGCCTTGTTCTATTGCTAAGCACAGGGCTTTTTTTTGTAACAGGAACTCCTTTGCACATTAGGCCACCCCCCCACCCCCCCACCCCCGATGTATCCAAACTTCCTGGAGCTTTCAGTAGGCCCTGTACTAAGAGCCCTGTACTAAGAGCTAAGGGTTTTGATTTGATTAATTTTGTTCAGGTGCAGTTTTTCTCCATAACAGCAATTCAGAGTGGCTTGTGATGCTGTTCTCCCAACCCCCCATTTGATTCCAATAGCAATAACTCTGGGAGCAAGTTTAGATGGAGAGAGAAGAACTGGCCCAAGGTCACTTGCCAGGTTTCCATGGCAGATAGGGATTTGAATCTGGGCCTCCCAGTTCCTAGTCAGCATTCTAACTAGGACTTTTTTTGTAGCAGGAACTCCTCTGCATATTAGGCCACACCCCTATGATGTAGCCAACCCTCCAAGAGCTTACAGTAGGCCCTGTACAAAGAAGAAGAAGACGACTGCAGATTTATACCCCGCCCTTCTCTCTGAATCAGAGGCTCAGAGCGGCTTACAATCTCCTATATCTTCTCCCCCCACAACAGACACCCTGTGAGGTTGGTGGGGCTAAGAGGGCTCTCACAGTAGCTGCCCTTTCAAGAACAACTCCTGTGATAGCTATGGCTAACCCAAGGCCATTCCAGCAGCTGTAAGTGGAGGAGTGGGGAATCAAACCCGGTTCTCCCAGATAAGAGTCTGCACACTTACCACTGCACCAAACTGGCTCTCTAAGGCTGGTAACAGACGGCCGGTTTGGGGTGGCTTGCAGCCTCCCCAAACAAAACCAGCCTGAAGAAGAGCTCCCCGGAGCTTCTGGATGGCTCTGCAGGAAGGGGCAGGCCTTGGGCGGCCGGGAAGCGTCTGAAATGCTCCCGCGTCCCACTCGCAGCTCCCCAGGCACTCTCTGGGCACCTCCCAGCTTTCCAGACAGCCGGGAGGCACCTCAGAGGTGCTGCAGCAAAAAGGTACCACTTTGAAAGTGGTATCTTTTCGAGCCAGCTCCCGGCCAGCCTGGGACAGGACCAGGGCGGGACGGGGATGGCAGGCAGATGTGCGCATGTGGACATGCTTTTTTGGTCCACCTGCCTCCCATCTCCTGGGCAGCTTTAAACGCCCGTCTGTTCTCACCCTAAGAGTCTTGTAAGCTCTTGGAGGATTGCTTACATTAGGGGGGTGTAGCCTAATATGCAAAGGAGTTCCTGCTACAAAAAATGCCCTGATTCTGACCATTGCTGTCATGATGACGGCGATGTAGGGTCAGACACGGGATGTTGCCTTCACCCATGAAAACATTTCCACCATTTCAACAGGTCTCATAGAACTAGTTCAGGAGTTGCTCTTGAAATTCCCAATCCAGGGCTTTTTTGGTTGAAAAAGCCCAGCCCAGCAGGAACTCATTTGCATATTAGGCCACAACCCTGATGTCACCCTCTTTTTGCAGAAAAAGCCCAAGAGGAACTCATTTGTATATTAGGTCACACACCCTGGCACCAAGCCAGCCGGAACTGTGTTCTTGTGCGTTCCTGCTCAAAAAAAGCCCTGTCCCATCACTACATTTTCCCCACCAAAGTTTGTTTGCCTGTTCCCTGCATGATATACTAAAATGAACCTAAATGCTCTTCAGCTCATTTGATCACCTGTGTCAGGGAGGTCAAATGTTCATCCTGTGGGCCAGAACGGGCCTGGCCAGAGCTTTAATCACGCCCGTGGGGCTCTTTTCTCCTCCTCCTCCCCTCCTGTCCTTACCCTCTGAAGCTCGGAGGCTGCCAAAGTTCCCAGCTCCTTCTTCCTTGTCTTTGCAGGCTGAAGCAGGAAGCGATTCTGGGCTTGCAAAGCTGCAAAGAAAATGCAGAATGGTCCCTGTACCCAGATGGAGTGGAGTGGAGTGGAGTGGAGTAGAGCTCCATTTCACTTTTCAGCATTTATATGGCCAGTTAAAAGCTGTTCCTTGCTGGAATTGTGTGACCTTGAAAATAAAGGGGTTGATGCTTTGAGACAGCATGTCTCTGCTGAATGGACCTTAGAACTGGTGTCTTGTGAGTACTATAATCTAGGAACCCACAGCCAAAGGGGGACATTACACTGAAGAGCCATTGCTAAGTGAATTCCACATGTTAATTACCCTTTGGGTGAAGAAGTACTTCCTTTTTTCCGTTTTTAACCTGACTGCTCAGCAATTTCATTGAATGCCCACGAGTTCTTGTATTGTGAGAAAGGGAGAAAAGGACTTCTTTCTCTACTTTCTTCATCCCATGCATAACCTTGTAAACTTCTATCATGTCACCCCGCAGGCGACGTTTCTCCAAGCTAAAGAGCCCCAAGCGTTTTAACCTTTCTTCATAGCGAAAGTGTTCCTAACAAAATATTTGAAACGAAATATTACAAAAGTTTTAAGCATGTTTGTATTGTAAGTCAAAAATAATATCTTGAATTGCATTTCTCTGTATCCTTTTTCAAGTTTATATCTCCACTACCTGGCATTACATTTTATGATATGCATGGCCTAGCCCCCACAAAGTCCCATTTATGGCAGATCCAGCCCTCATAACAAATGAGTTTGATACCCCTGACCTATGTATTTCATCACGCATGTCCAGAACTATATGACCATTTTTATTTCTTAAAACAAGGGAGATACCCTGGAATTCTGTTTCAGGAATGCAATTGTCCTTCTGAAGGTGGGGAAGTTGAAACTGTCAGGCATGTCCTGTTGCACTGCCCTATTTGCGGTGATCTCCGAAAATATCTCATTATTCCTGTTCTGCAAAAAGTGCCAGGCTGATCTGAGGATTCAAATATAGCCTTTCTTCTCTCAGACCATGATCCTGGGGTCACAGACAAAGCAGCCACATCCTGGGTAATAGCTAGAGCAGGGGTGGTCAAACGGTGACTTGGGAGCCACATGTGGCTCTTTCACACGTATTGTGTGCCTCTTGAAGCCCCCACCACCCCCATTGGCTAATTTGGAGAAGGCATTTGTCTCTTTAAATCACTGGAGAAATGTCGACTGCGGGGTGACATGATAGAGGTTTACAAGATAATACATGGGATGGAGTAAGTAGAGAAAGAAGTACTTTTCTCCCTTTCTCACAATACAAGAACTTGTGGGCATTCAATGAAATTGCTGAGCAGACAGGTTAAAATGGATAAAAGGAAGTGCTTCTTCACCCAAAGGGTGATTAACACGTGGAATTCACTGCCACAGGATGTGGTGGCGGCTACAAGCATAGACAGCTTCAAGAGGGGGTTAGATAAAAATATGCAGCAGAGGTCCATCAGTGGCTATTAGCCACAGTGTGAGTGTGTATACACACACACTGTGGCTAATAGCCACTGATAGACCTCTGATATATATAATTTTTTTGGCCACTGTGTGACACAGAGTGTTGGATTGGATGGGCCATTGGCCTGATCCAACATGGCTTCTCTTATGTTCTTCTCCAAGTGATTTAAAGTTAAAGTTGCTTTCTTTCTACCCCTCCCTCCCTCCCTGTCTCGCAGCTCTCAAACATCTGTCATTAATTCTGTGTGGCTCTTACAATAAGCAAGTTTGGCCACCCCTGAGCTAGACCCTATCGCTATTCTATACTAAGTTAATGGATTTTACCAGCTCATTTTAATACAATTGATGTAACCGCTTATGTATCAATGCTGCTGTTGTACATCCTTTTAGTATTGGTCTTCGATTGTAATAAATAATCAGTTCCTTTACAAATCCCCTCTGTTGCCATTGTAATCAATTTTGGTTCAACTTTTTTCCTTGCCGGTCTTGGTTATTCTTCAGTTTCTTTTAAGCCATTTGTACATTAAACACCACTGATATATGAAATTGAAATGTGTTAAAATGCATCTAGTTAAATAGGAAATATTTGGCAGGATGCGTAATAAACTCAAGGGAAGTACAGCATCCTGTTGGAGATAATAGTTTTCTGATTTCTCATCCAGCACCTGGTAATCAGAAACATACTGCCTTTCAGGGCTTTTTTTGTAGCAGGAACTCCTTTGCATATTAGGCCACCCACCCCAGATGTAGCCAATCCTCCCAGAGCTTACAGGGCTCTTAGTACAGGGCCTACTGTAAGCTCCAAGAGGATTGGCTACATCTGGGGTGTGTGGCCTAATATGCAAAGGAGTTCCTGCTACAAAAAAAGCCCTGCTGCCTTAAAACATTGAGGCTCTGTTTGGGCTACAGTGACTAATACCTGTCGATAATAATTATCTTTCATATGTTTGCCCATTTTGTTTTTAAAAACCCATCTGTGCTACGGCCATCAGAACCTTGCGTCAATGAATTCCCAAAGGATGATGATGTCTTAGGTGAAATATTTTGTTTACCTGCTCTGAGCCTCCTGCCAATCATTTTTATTGGATGACCCCCTCGTTCCATTATTTTGAGAGGGTATTGCCCCTTCCCATTAATCTCCTTCTCCACACCATTCACAATTTGGAACCATTTCCACCACCTCCTTCTACTCACAAAAATCAATCTTATTCATGTTCTCTGCCTGTCTCAAACAAAGGCTTCCGAGGGGTTTATAAATGAAGAGAAATACATCAATGCCAGTAGTCAGGTACCTTCGAGCCGATTTTGATAAACAAAGCATTGCCCACTGCTGATGGAAGAGAAAACCAGATAAAGAAAAGATAGTGCCACTTCAAATGTTTCAAAGTTTAGTTAAAAACAACTGGGTGCTGAATGAAGGAGAGAGAGCCAGTTAAGTGTGCGGACTCTTATCTAGGAGAACTGGGTTTGATTCCCTACTCCTCCACTTGCAGCTGCTGGAATGGCCTTGGGTTAGCCATAGCTATCTCAGGAATTGTCCTTAAAAGGGTAGCTTCTGTCAGAGCTCTGTCAGCCCCACCTACTTCACAGGGTGTCTGTTGTGGGGGAGAAGATATAGGAGATTGTAAGCCTCTCTGAGTCTCTGAATCAGAGAGAAAGACAGGGTATAAATCTGCAGTCATTGCAGTCCTAAGGAGAAGCAGATGACTCCTGTTCTTTTCCTTTATGGATTTGCTGAGTTTATCTGCCCTGCATTCCACTTTGTTGGAATTTCACTTTAACTAGGGATTTCCTATGGAATTTGAGCATATGCTGTTTGCTCCAGGTGCTAATTTCCTTTGCTTCATTTCCAACTTTCCCTCTTTGATGTCACCGGTATGAAGTGTGATAAAATACTGCAAACAAATAAACAAACCCCACAATCACGATGCAATCATATGAATGACTGCATCAGGATTCTTTTCATGCAGTGTTTCTTATGCATTGGTGAAAACACGGAAATAATTTGCACATATCTCTACTATTAATTGCACAATATAGCTTTCTTTACAGTGTTTCATCATGGCGCACCCATGTATCAGAATAGATGGGGAAGAGACACTGGAATGAAAGAGCTGAGAGCTGTGCAAAACTATGGAGTTCGATACTTGGGGAAGCTGGGTTCAGGTAGCCAGCTCAAGGTTGACTCAGCCTTCCATCCTTCCAAGGTTGGTAAAATGACTCCCCAGCTTGCTGGGGGTAAAGTGCAGATGACTGGGGAAGGCAATGGCAAACCACCCTGTGAAAAGTCTGCCAAGGAAAAGTCATGATGGGATGTCATTCCATGGGCCAGTAACGACTCAGTGCTTACACAAGGGACTATCTTTACCTTAAAAAAAAAACTTTTTAAAGGCAATTTACAGTTGAATTATAAGCAGAATTTATCTGTCTAAATCAATTGACTTCAATGAATGGTGTATGTTTAGAATTGCCCTGTTAGAACCCAGAGATCTGGGAAGAACCTCAGATATAAAAAATTCCCAGTCTCGTAGGCCCAATATTAATCCAGAAAATTGCTGAAGATGGAAGGTAAGTGTATTTGCCTCAATAGTTGCATAGAATTAATTTCCTTATCAGTGTCCCCATGTGGCTCTTTGATAATTTCGGTTGCAAATCACAGGGATGAAAACATTTAATCTTTCCACACAAGGAATATGTATTATTATTAGTCCTATTGCAGCAGTTTGGTGTAGTGGTTAAGTGTGAGCCAGTTTGGTGTGGTGGTTAAGTGTGCAGACTCTTATCTGGGAGAACCGGGTTTGATTCCCCACTCCTCCACTTGCACCTGCTGGAATGGCCTTGGGTCAGCCATAGCTCTTGTAGGCGTTGTCCTTGAAAGGGCAGCTGCTGCAAGAGTTCTCCCAGCCCCACCTACCTCACAGGGTGTCTGTTGTGGGGGAGGAAGGTAAAGGAGATTGTGAGCCGCTCTGAGACTCTGAGATTCAGAGTATAGGGCAGGATATAAATCCAATAACTTCTTCTTCTTCATCATCATCGGTGATCTATCCTGAGGGGGTGTTTTTTACCATGGTTGGCTGGTTGACTCAAGTTAAGCACTGTCTGCCCCCCCCCCCAACAGATCAGAAGGAAACTGTTGTTAGAAGGAGAAGAGAGGTTGCTGGATGCTCTTCAATTCAGACTTCCACTACTTGGTATTTTCACTAACTTCTTCTTTTCCTTGTGAGAAGAAATACTTTCCCTTACAGGAAGAGAAGCAAGTGGGTGAGGTGCAGCCTATGCTTTTTACTTACTTCTTCAATCTGAAAGTTAATGTGAAATAAAACGGAAGGAGAGGAGGGAAGGCAAGTTCGTGCGCAGAACTGCTGGTGCATAATCAACATCGTATTCCTCTTTGGAGTGAAATTATTTCTCGTTTGAGTTGTAGCAAACACAGCTTTCAATTTGCAGCATGGCTCATTGGGACATATAATTTCAGTTGGAATGGAATCATCGGTTGGTCTGGGAACAGGCTCTGGACTCAGTGGCGGACTGGCCAGGGTGTCGGCTTGCCCGATGGCAAGTGGGTCCCTAATGGAGTGGGCCCCCTTAAATATTAGACAATATGTTAAAAATGTTAATGTCCTTCTAGTATCTTGAAAATATATTAGAAGTTCAAATATTATTACTGGAATGCCACTAAAATTTACATTGTATTTAGGGTTGCCAGCCTCCAGGTGGGGCCTGGGGATCTCCCTCTTTTACAGTTGATCTCCAGCTGGCAGAGATCAGCTCCCCTGGAGAAAATGTAGTCTGTATTTACATTTAATATCTACTGCATACTGCCAGTAAAATGTACAATATGTGTTCACTGTAATTACTAAAAATATATATACATTTATTTCACAAAAGTTTTAATTGTACCTTTTTTCCCCACTTATGTATTTTTTGAAAATTTTATTTATTTCTTATAAAAATTAAACGATAGCCTTAGAGTTGTGGGTGGGCCCCCTTTGTCTCCTGGCAACCAATATTTTTAGACCCAATCTGCCACTTGCTCTGGTTTTCTAAGACTCTGTTGTTCTTGGTAAATACAAGAAAAGGAAAAGAGATTTGAACCAGGGGCGGCTGAACATTCCAGTATTCAAGTTAAAATCATTTGCATTTTTGAGCCCCCCCCCCCCGTTGAATTTGCTGGATTTCTCAACAAGACACTCCCTTCTCCAGGGCTTTTTTTTGGTAGCAGGAGCTCCTTTGCATATTAGGCTACGCCCCCTGATGTAGCCAATCCTCCAAGAGCTTACAAGGCTCTTTTTTGTAAGTTCTCAGAAGATTGGCTACATCAGGGGTGTATGGCCTAATATGCAAAGGAGCTCCTGCTACAAAAAAGCCCCACCTTTCTCTATCAGGTCTGTCTTCCTAACCCAATATATCCTTTGCCAGGACAAGATGAGTAATGGTCATGGAGAACGACTCTTTAAACAGACTCGAGACAGAGCTTATCATTCCCATAAATTATTCTTCCTGACCTTCCACAGCATGACTTCTTGCTGGGGTTGATAGGAATGCCATCTAACTTCTCATCCCTGTTGGCCTGATGCAAAAGTCCCATTTTGAGTTTCACTCCTCCCTTGTCCAAATGGAAGAACCCATGAGTTGGTATGCACAGACCATTTTTGTTTGTTGGTGCACGATCCCCCCCCCCCCCCAATTAAAATGATGCATTTAAATGTTAATTTTGCACTGGATTACACACGCTATACTTTGGGCATAACATATACCCTAATGTATAAAATGTCATATAAGAAACAATGAATCAGGAACACCACCAGCAGCAACAACAAAGGTTCAGATAGGATCGCTAACAGTGGGTGAAGAAATTCTTGGAGTTATGGGGTGGAGCCTGAGGAAGAGGGGTTGGGAAGGGGAGGGACCTCAGTGAGATATAATGCCATTGGCCTTGCCCTTCAAAGGAGCAATTTCCCCCAGGGGACCTGACCTCTGTAGTCTGGAGATCAGTTATAATGCCTGGAGATCTCCAGTTACCACCTGGAGGTTGGCAACCCCAGTACAGGACAACAACATATGCAAGTGAAAAGAAACGTGACAGATTTGTACATTCCTCCCACAGTCTCCAAAAGCTTCATGCAATCGCTTGAAGCACAATTTTGAGGTCTCCTGTTTCCTTGGTCCTTGCGAGTAAAGCTGAGGTCTTTGACCCTTCGAGTCTCCAATCTACATTTGGACTGAATTCAGGAAGACAACCAAGGAAAGGGATCAGATAGGCTGCTTTTTAAAAAAAAATACATAGAGGAGGAATGGGGAGGGCAAAGGTGACCGCAGCATGAGTGGAAATAAGTGCCTGCCCTTTACTCTTCATGAATTTATTATAACAAACAGTGCAAGGTTCTGGCTGCCTTAGACAATGTGACTTGATTTCAAATGAGGGAGCCACATGCTTTCTCCATTCCTTTGTTACATTTTTTTTTCAGTTTTTCCCCCCTCAGTACTGTATTCTGCTTCCTTGTAGCTCCAGTTAAATGAAGGCCATTTCTAAAACACATTTGGAAAGCAGAACAGAGACAGATAGTGCAACTACCAATTGTCAGATTTCAGAGGACCAACTCCCACTCGTGGTCATCATCCCCTGTGTCACTCAGTAGACAGGCAGAGGGGGAAAAATGAAGGGTGCAAACAATGTAACCACTCTGAGCAACTGTCTAGGAATCCCCCCCAATCTCTGTGGTATTTGCCATAGAGATAGACAGAGGAGATTCCTAGAGCGTCTCTCGACATAGTAATGTCACTTTCAGGCTTTCATCTGGAAGTGATTCCAATGTTTTGTGCAATGAGATGCTCTCCTTGACCTTCCCCTTAAAACTCCCAAGGAGCAAAAACTGGAGTAAAAAGGTTGCATGTGTATAAAGTTCTGTCAAATTGCAGCCAGCTTATGGCAACCCCTCATGGGTTTTTCAAGGTAAGAGATGTTCAGAGGAGGTCTGCCACTGCCTTCCTCTGAATAGCAACCTGGACTTCCTTGGTGGTCTCCCATCCAAATGCCAACCAGGACTGACCCTACATAGCTTCCAAGATCTGATGAGATTGGGCAAGCCAGGATCATCCAGGCCAGGTCCAGGTTAAAGGTAAAGGTAGTTCCCTCTTCAAGCACCAGTTGTTTCTGACTCTGGGGTGACGTCGCATCACGACGTCTTCATGGCAAACTTTTTACGGGGTTTGCCTTTGCCTTCCCCAGTCATCTATGCTTTCCCCTCAGCAAGCTGGGTACTCATTTTATTGACCTCGGAAGGATGGAAGGCTGAGTCAACCTTGAGCCAGCTACCTGAACCCAGCTTCCGCTGGGATCGAACTCAGGTTGTGAGCAGAGAGATCGGACTGCAGTACTGCAGCTTTACCACTCTGTGCCACGGGGCTCCTAAGGAGGTCCAGGTTATGCCCATTTAAAAGAGGCTTGATGGGATGTTCTTTACCAGGCGATGTTATTTACCTTCATGTCAAGAAAAGCTTCTGCTGCCCATTTCCATGCATTAAGCCTCTATTAAAGGGACATTTTTGCTCTAGGCTGTTGGCTAGCCTGTAGACAGGTTGCCTCCACTTTTGGCTCCTTCAGGTGATTTAGATCTTCCTCCACCTATGCTAATCAATGTTCCCTCTAAGCTGAGTTAGTGTGAGCTAGCTCACAGTTTTTTAGCTTCCGGCTCATACATTTTTAGTCTTAGCTCAGGAAAAATGGCTCCAGAGCAAGCTAATTTATGCAATTGCTCACAACTTGAATGCCAGTAGCTCACAAAGCAGAATTTTTGCTCATAAGACTCCACAGCTTAGAGGGAGCATTGATGCTAATGCATGCTTGGTCCTTGATAACCACCCATAGTACAATCTTGATGTGAGTGTATAGAGAATTATGTTGGATTGGGGGGCGGGTATGAATGCACGCTTGTGGACATGAACATAGTTGCATCACAACACCAAAGGAATCTTAATGCATGACTACAACGTTAGGAGGAGATGCCGGGGTCCATGCCTTGGCTACTACCAGTGAGAAGCAGCTTTGAATTCAATAGTTCTTCGGCAGCAGAGTGTATGGACAATCAGAGAGGCAGAAATACTGGAGAAACGTATCCACTTCCCCCTCCCCCTGTTTTTCAGTTTGATTCAGGAAATCTACCCCTGTCTGACCTCTGGGTAAAATTGGTCCTGCTTCCAGATGCCCTCATCCTCCCAATGACACAAAATGGAGAGTCACTGTGGCTCAGGGTTCTAAAGAGGATCCAGGAGGCCTAGGTTCAAATCTCTGCTCTGCCACAGATGCTTACAACAGGTGAGCTTGGGCCAGTCACACACTCTCCTACCTAACCCTTCTCACGGGGTTGACGTGAGTTCAAAATGGGGAAAGTGGAAAACCACATAAGCCACTTTGGGTCTCCCTTGCGGAGAGGGGCAGTTTGGTGTAGTGGTTAAGTGTGTGGACTCTTATCCGGGAGAACCGGGTTTCATTCCCCACTCCTCCATTTGCACCTGCTGGAATGGCCTTGAGTTAGCCATAGTTTTCATGGGAGTTGTCCTTGAAAGGGCAGCTGCTGTAAGAGCTCTCTCAGTCCCACCCACCTCACAGGGTGTCAGTTGTGAGGGGGGAGGGAAGGTAAAGGAGATTGTGACCACTCTGAGACTCTGCGATTCAGACTATAGGGTGGGATATAAATCCAATATCTTCTTCCTCTTTTTCTGGTGGCCATTATTAGTATTGTAGTGCAAGTGCTCTGCTACGCACTAGTGACATTACACTGATGTAGTGCTACATGTCTCAATTGGAGAGTGTGCATTTCTGTGCAACGTGCAAGTACTCTGTGTCCTATCTAAGGCAAGATTGCCCTGTATGGCGAACTCTCCACCGGCCATCGAAATAGAGGGGCACCAAAGAAGAGGTACAAGGACTCCTTGAAGAAATCCCTTAGCACCTGTCACATCAACCATCACCAGTGGTCTGACCTAGCCTCAGATCGCAAAGCATGGAGGCACACCATCCACCAGGCTGTCTCTTCCTTTGAGAACGCACGCATAGCGGGTCTTGAGGACAAAAGGAGATTGAGGAAGAATCGCACTGCTACAGGACCAACCCTAAATCAGACTTTTCCCTGCAGCCGCTGTGGCTGGACCTGCCTGTCCCACATTGGTCTTGTCAGCCACCAGCGAGCCTGCAGCAAACGTGGACTATTGCACCCTTCTTAAATCTTCGTTCGCGAAGCCAAGCCGAGAGAGAGAGAGAGAGAGAGAGAGAGAGAGATCTAAGGCACCCCTTGCACTTCCAGATGTGTGCCTCGTTCTTATTCAACAGAAGGCTCGAAGTTTTAAGGAGAGACTCAAGAGCTCTTGGTTCATTTGATTTTTCTGCTGACGGCACACTATGTACAAAACATTTGTACTGCAAAGAGAATGCACAGGCTGTACAGTTGGGGAGGGCAGATGCTTCTGAAGTATGTTTGGTGACCACCCTGACAAACACGCTTGATGTTGGGGCGGGGGCTGGAAGGAAGGTATCCTCTCCGCCCCCCCCCCCGCTTTCATTGTTAAATTCCTGCTGCGTAAAGTGTTTCTTATTCAAATTCCTGCTTGCTTAGGACAATTCGGAAACAGAGAAAGCTGCCTAATTGGAGCCCAGGAGACTCCTTACATCCTGCTCAGTTTAATCCACTTATGGAGAACTAATGAAAACCCATTTTCCTCCATCACCCCCAACCTCCGCTCCTTGCACCCGTTAGTTGTCGCTTTAAGTTCTTTTGCCATCTCCCCTTCTGTTAACGTGCTAAGTGGTTATTTGGGACCAGAGTCTGTGTAAAGTACTGGGGTCGGCGCAGTAAGAGACCAGAGTCAGAGAGTGATTTCAGCAAGCTTTACTTCAGGAACACCAACACAACTGAACTCTATTCAAACCTCCCGCTCCTTTTATACAATTCTTGCCCCCTTCTGATTGGACCTTAACTATGTACATGGATTGGCTATTACAGAGGCCTAAGGGCCTATCAGGGTACAGTATGAGCCTAGATGTTGATTGGCTACTTACGTTTCAATCCTTCCCCTGATTGGGCACGCTTAGGCCTTCTCTGGAACCCTGGTGTGGAGTACAAGCTTGGCTTGTTCAGCTTCCCTCCAAAAGTAACAGTTCTCCATTTGAACCTAGGACACAACAGTCTGGAAGTTAGCTGGGGTGGAAAATGCCACTGTCACAGTTAACTTATGGTGACCGCATAGGGTTTTCGAGGCAAGAGATGAACAGAAGTGGTTTGTTGTTGCCTGTCTCTGACTGATTTCCCACTAGCCTTATGCCGCTCTCACGCTCCTCTTCGCCGCGGCGCTTCCGTTGAATTTCACACTATCTGCCCCGGGGCTGCAACTCACTTCACCTTTTTCGCACAACAAACAGAAACTGGTTTTTAGAGGATCTTGTTTGCTGCACGAAAAAGATGGAGTGAGTTGCATCCCTGGGGCAGATAGTGTGAAATCCGACAGAAGCCCCACAGAGAAGAAGAGAGCGGCATAAGGCTAGTGGGAAATCAGTCTCTGTGTAGCAGCCCGGACTTCCTTGGTGTCCCATCCAAGTACTAACCAGGGCTGGCCCGGCTTGACTTCTGAGACCTTTTGCAACAACTAGAACAGCATCACCATGAAGCTTAAAGCCAAGTCTGTTACAAGTTGTGGGTTTTTTTTTCAAATTAATAAAAATTAGCCATAACTTTAAGAGGATACTTTCAAAATTTCAAGGTCCGTCGATCCGAATTTCAGAATAGAGAATCACCGCTCTAAGGTATAAGAGAGGAACAAAGCCTCCAGCATTGTACATTTCTATTTGGAAATTGGGATCGATAATGTTATGGCTGATTGCAGTCTGCAGTGACACAGAGACTGATCACACACCAGCTTGCTATGAGAACAGAAAATTTGTTTTGAAACAGAAAGGATACCAGGCACCTCTTTTCATCTTATCAAGTCCATGTTTTTGGACAGTATATATTTCAGTGACATTTGACTAATCACTTATTTCTGGGTATCTATTTATACCTTTGACCAGGGGTGGAATTTGAGCAGGAGCTGCTTTGCATATTAGGCCACACTCACCTGTTGTAGCCAATTCTCCAAGAGCTTACAAAAAAGAGCCTTGTAAGCTCTTGGAGAATTGGCTACATCAGGGGTGTGTGGCCTAATATGCAAAGGAGCTCCTGCTAAAATTCCACCCTTGCCTTTGACATTTTGTAACTAGATAGAAAGTGCATTTCTTGTATAGTGCTTAGAATAATTGTGACACACATTGATGGTTTAAATATATCATTCTTATTAATTTGAAAAATCATAACATGTAATAGAATCACCTTTAAGCCTCACGATGTTGTTCTCATTGTTGCAACTTTCACTCCATGCTTTATCCTGATTGTGATAACTTCCAAGATCTGACAAGAGTGGGCCAACTTGGGCTATCAAGATCAGGTCAGGTGGTTTGCCTGCCGCTGGGCCTGGTTTTGTGGTCGCCGCACCTCAAAAAGGATATTATAGCATTAGAGAAAGTCCAGAGAAGGGCAACTAGAATAATTAAAGGGCTGGAGCACTTTCCCTATGAAGAAAGGTTGAAACGCTTGGGGCTCTTTAGCTTGGAGAAACGTCGACTGCGGGGTGACATGATAGAGGTTTACAAGACAATGCATGGGATGGAGAAAGTAGAGAAAGAAGTACTTTTCTCCCTTTCTCACAATACAAGAACTCGTGGGCATTCGATGAAATTGCTGAGCAGAAAGGTTAAAACAGATAAAAGGAAGTACTTCTTCACCCAAAAGGTGATTAACATGTGGAATTCACTGCCACAGGAGGTGGTGGCAGCCACAAGCATAGCCACCTTCAAGAGGGGTTTAGATAAAAATATGGAGCACAGGTCCATCAGTGGCTATTAGCCACAGTGTATGTGTGTATATAAATTTTTTTGCCACTGTGTGACAGAGTGTTGGACTTGATGGGCCGTTGGCCTGATCCAACATGGCTTCTCTTATGTTCTTATGTTCTCTTATGTGGAGCAACCTTGAGCCCTGCCTCTGGGCCTGCCTCTGCGTAGCAACCCTGAACTTCCTCATGCAACAGACCCAGTGTAATGACATCACCCGGAAGTGACATAATCATGCTGGGCACATCATTCAGGGATGCTCTAGCATTTTGATTAAAAACTCTATGGTGTCACAGGGTTTCTACCAAAATACTAGAGCATCCCTGCACGACTTGCCCAGCATGATTATGTCACTTCCAGGTGATGTCATTGCACCATGTATCCGTTGCATGTGCAAGGGAAGTCCAAGACCTGGCAACCCTACAGAATCACCATTCATTTTGTAAACCAAAGGCCTTAGACAAGATGTCCAGTATCCTGCCTGAATTCTTTGTCTACTGATTGTTCCTAAATATCTGTGCTTTCTAGGGATCAGCTTCAGTTATTATGGTTTCTGATACTCGTGGTTTTTGAGTGTGAAATGCCTGCTGGAAGTAATCCCACGTCTGCTATACCACACTGCTCTGTTACACAGAGCTTAAAAGAAAGCTCTCCATGAGATACCCAAAAGAAAAGAAAGGGAGAGAAACAGCCCTGATTCACCGTCACCCCCACACACAAACACACACTCCCCCAAACTTCTGGTATGCAAGAGAGCCAGGATATGACAGCCAGTTTGGTGTAGTGGTTAAGTGTGTGGACTCTTATCTGGGAGAACCGGGTTTGATTCCCCACTCCTCCACTTACAGCTGCTGGAATGGCCCTGGGTCAGCCATAGCTCTTGCAGGAGTTGTCCTTGAAAGGGCAGCTGCTGTGAGAGCCCTCTCAGCCCCACCCACCTCATAGGGTGTCTATTGTGGCGGGAGAAGATATATGCGGTTGTAAGCTACTCTCTCTGATTCAGAGAGAATATAAGACAAAATAATGATAAATAATAATACAAAGGAACAGTATGGTATCTATGCTCCCCAAACTTGTTCACTATGAAATTGTTACATAGGAAACAGCCTTAACATAGTCTGTAGCTAAGTCCTGTAGGGTGGAGTCCTTAGTAGTTCTGCTCGTGAGTTGGGGGAATACAGATACCTTACTGTTCCTTTGTATTATTATTTGTCATTATTCTGTCTTATATTTGCACTAAATCAAATGCACGTACACACATTGAGAGTGTGAATATCTTTATTGTTGATTGGTGATTTTTATAAATTTTCCATTTTCTCCAGGGGGTCTGATCTCTGCCAGCTGGAGATCCGTTGTAAAAGCGGGAGAGGCTGGCAGCCCGAGTGTAACTCTGTTTAGGATTGCCCTAGAATTTTCATAAGAACAGAAGCAAGTCTTAACTATGAGCGTTTTCACACTGACCTTACTCGGGAGCGACGTCCCTCTTCACCGCGCAGCGTCTGCGTGGATTTCGCACTAATTGCTCCGCAGAACCCGGAAGAGCCACAGAATCCCGCGGCTTTTGCGTCGCAAATGTAAACTGGCCAAAAACCAGTTTACATTTGCGACGCAAAAGCCGCGGGACTTTGCGGCTCTTCCGGGTTCTGCGGAGCAATTAGTGCGAAATCCGCGCAGACGCTGCGCGGTGAAGAGGGACATCGCTCACGAGTAAGGTCAGTGCGAAAACTCCCTATGTCATGGGAGGCGGGGGGGTTGGCCTTTCTGGCATGTACCTTCTCTTTTTGATATATATCACCTCCTGCTTTGAAAGAGGGGGGGGGTGGAAATTAAGAAACTATTGTTCGTATTCCCAGTGGAAAGGTTCCTCTCCCCACACACTAAGCGAAAGAACTGGGTGTCCCTTGGCTTGCTCGTTCCGTACAGCAGCCATGTCCCTGTTTGAATTTCCAAGATGTTTGTGTGTTTTCTTGGCACCGGCAGCAGAACGAGAAGTGGCAGCTGATACAGATGAAGTAAAAGAGACACCTTGTCCAGCACGAATATCAGCAGGAAAGCCTGGAAGATCCAGGTCAGAAGCAGCTGCCTCCTTCGTTATGCTACAGCTATGGAATTATTTAGAGAAATGCCGATGACAGAGGCAAAAGCAGGAAAGGATTCGTTCTGTCTTGAGATGCTTCCAGCTACCGTCTTGTTTAAATAAATAGCACTCTTGGCATGTGTGGCTTCTCTCTGCTCTCTCCATTTCTAGCCCACCTTTCCTCTAAGGTTATTGGATAAGCATAGATTGTTTAAAAAGGGAGATTAGACAGATTCATGGAGGAGAGGTTAATCAGTGGCTACTAGCTGTGGTGACTAAACAGAACTTCCATGTTCAGAGGCACTGAATCCCAGTGCTGGAAGGCAATATCAGTGGAAGGCCTTGGTCTCTATGTCCTATTGTTGACCCTCCAGAGGAAATGGTTGGCCATTGTGTGAGATAGGATGCTGGACTAGATGGACCACTGGTCTGATTCAGCAGGGCTCTTCTTATGTTCTTAAGGAGCTCAGGGGTGGAATATATAATCCTCTTCTCCTCCATTTTATACTTGCAACAACCCTGCAGGCTAGGTGGAGAGCAAGCCAGAGAACATCTGCTTGGCATGGAGAAAGTCCCAGGTTCAATCACCAGCCATTTCCAGTCAAAAGGATAAGGCAGCAGGTGATGTGAAAGACCTCTGCCTGAGAGTCTGGAGAGATGCTTCCAGTCAGAGTAGACAATACTGATCTCAATGGACCTAATAGTCTGACTCATTAGAAGACTGGTTCATTTGTTCCTGTACATGTAAGTAAAAAGAATGGATTTTCTTTCCCTGTTCCATTTCTATGCCACCTAACCAGCCTATCTTCTTTTGACAGATGTTAAGACTGAAAGCTTTTAGAGGCAAAACAACCAGTATGATATGGAGAGTGTTGATGTATGTCTTTGTGCATGGGGTGCCAACAAAAGTTCGTATAGTCAAAGCGATGGTATTCCCAATAGTAATGTATGGCTGTGAGAACTGGACCATAAGAAAGGCTGAACGCAAAAGAATCGCTTTTGAGCTGTGGTGCTGGAGAAGACTCTTGAGAGTCCCTCTCTCAAGACTGCAAGAAGATCCAATCAGTCAGTCCTAAGGGAGATCAACTCTGACTGTTCTCTAGAAGGTCAGATGCTGAAGCTCAAATATTTTGGCCACCAAATGAGAAGGGAGCACTCACTGGAGTAGATCCTGATGCTGGGAAAGACAGAAGGCAAAAGAAGAAGGGGACGGCAAAAGATGAGATGGCTGGACAGCATTACTGATGTAACAAACACGAATTTGAGCAGACTTCGGAGGATGGTGGAAGACAGGAGGGCCTGGCATGACTTTGTGCATGGGGTCACAAAGAGTCAGACTCGACTGCGCAACTGAACAAGAACAAATGGGGTGTAGAGCTGCTGGCTTTGGGTTGGGAGATACCTTGAGATTTTGGGGGCGGAGCCTGGGGAGAATGGTGTTTGGGGAGGGATGGTCATCCCGCAGGTGCATGTGGAGGAGTGTTGAATCCAACCCAGTTCTCCCAGATTAGAATCCGTACACTTAATCACTACACCAAACTGGCTCTCTGCAGCCGCACAGCAATGTCTTCCTAAACCTAAAGGATGAAGGGAAATGTTTTCTGTTATGTCGAGCGACTGTCCAGGCATTCTGGAAATGCTTGACTTTAAACAGGCATAATCTGAAAACATGTATCTCAAAGAGAGATGGGAAACACAATGATGATGACAGGCTTAACGCCCGTTTCTTCTGGTTCTCTTTGACATTCTTCCCAACCCTTCCCAAGGGTGTACAGTGTATAGCTTCTTGTTATATCCCTATCATGTTGCATTTTCATATTAGTTCTTGGAGGTTGTGCAGTGCATGTAAGGGATTTTTGTTTGTAGAAATATCACAAATGAATTCACCAGAAAATAGTAAAGCCGCTTAGAAAGAGCTGCTTCTGGCCCGACCTGAAAATTGGGTCCCAGGACATTAAACGGTCCCAGGACATCATTCCCTTTAGCCCAGTGCTGTCTACTCTGTTGGGCAGTGAGTCATCAAGACTTCAGGCAGACAGAAGTGTTTACCTGCTACCACCTCAGAATATTTAATTGCAAATACCAGCACCAGCATATATGATACAGGAGATCTGCCAAAGATCCAAGGCCCTTCACTCTACACACGCTGTTACACTGGCTTTTTTTTTTTTGGGGGGGGGGGGGAGAATGTTAAACCTTCTGCATTTTTTTTAAAAAAATCTTCTCATTTTCATCTTCTATACTTTTGATGCGAACCATTTGTAGACCTGATGTCTGCCGTTTTATGACTCAGAAAGGGCCTCCAAGAATATTTCAGAGAGCGAGAGAAAGAGGGCACATGAAGATAAAGTTGTTAAGGAAAATTATCTGTCGCACTGAAATTATACAACTCTGATTATTGCTTGTTTAAAGGATTATTTTAATTTAATTGCTCAATTAAACTAAATTATATACTAGCCTAGCACTGGCGTGGGCCCAGGATAGAATGATAGCATTTGCAAATGCCCGCCGTATCGGCCGGAGCACCCTTTAAACTGATTGACTCGCTCGAAAGGAGGCGTTTTTAATTAGAATATTGCATGTTTATCTTGAACCGATTATTTAGGCAAGCTGTTAACATGCCGGACAGGTAATGTTCTCCCGATGAAATATTCAAATGCCTTTATGTTTTCACATCCGGCGGGGGGAAGCACCCGGTTTTGATTACGCTTCCCCACAAACACTTACGGTGATTAGAAATGAAGTCACCCTGGGAGTTTTAGTTTCAGTGTATGTTTTATTGTGTTTGTTTTCCATCTGCTTGAGCATCCGGGGTTCTTTTAATATATAAATAATCCTTGTGGCACAAGATATATCAAATAGTTAGGCTGAGTATCCAATATAAGAAGGCATTCCATGGGCCTCTTAAATCACTCCGACAAGAGCGTCGGAGAGCCCAGGCAGATTATTGCAGGGCTTATAAATAGAGTTTCCCACATGATTGGAAGCCTCTGGGTGACTGTAACAGGTACCACCTGCTACAGCTACCCACAGATTCCTTTTTAGTAGGCTCAGCAACATCAGGCTGATTCTACACTAACCTTGCTCTGTGCCAGGCTTCTGTTTCTCTCTGGAAAAGGAAAGGAAAGGTCCCCTGTGCAAGCACCAGTCGTTTCCGATTCTGGGATGACGTTGCTTTCACAACGTTTTCACGGCAGACTTTTTTACAGGGTAGTTTGCCATTGCCTTCCCCGGTCTTTTACGCTTTCCCCCAGCAAGCTGGGTACTCATTTTACCGACCTCAGAAGGATGGAAGGCTGAGTCAACCTCAAGCCGGCTACCTGAATCCAGTTTCCACCGGAATCGAATTCAGGTCGTGAGCAGAGAGTTCAGACCACAGTACTGCAGTACTGCTGCTTTACCGCTCTGCGCCACGGGGCCGCTTCTCTCTGGAACAAGCTAGCAATTTTGCACTAGCTGCTCCATGCCACCATTTTGTGTGGGGAAAAAAACCACGATTTGCCACGCTGCAGTGTAAACCTGAAAAAAACCAGGGTTTTCTGCACGCAAAATAGCAGTATGGAGCAGCTGGTGCAAAATCGCTAGCTTTCTCCGGAGACAAACAGAAGCCTGGCACGGAGTGAGGTTAGTGCGGAATCAGCCCAGCATTGCCTGCCCGCTTCTCTTCCGGAACGGCCTGGCTTCTTCTGAAAGCAGAGAAAACAAGGTCATTATGGCTGATACCAGATGGGCGGTTTAAGCCACCCCAGGGACAGCAGGCGAGCAGACTAAAAAAGTATATCCAAACATGCACATCTGCCTGCTATTCCTGCTCCTGCTCGCAACCCGTTCCCACATGACCTGGAGTCGGCTCAAAAAGGCACCACTTCAAAAGTGGTACCTAATCGCTGAGGCACCTCCCTGCCATCTGGACAGCCAGGAAGACCCCAGAAAGCACCAGGGAGTGGCAGACAGGGCGCATGAGCACTCTGGATGCTCCCCCAGGGCACCCACGGCCTGTCTGGATGCTCCGGGGTGCTCCAATTTCTGCTGGCCCATTCCAGGTTGGCACACTACCACCCTGAGCTGGCAGTGTGGAACCAGCCAATGATTTCCCCTTCTCTGTGCCTCCCTTTTTCCTCTTTGCGGCCAAAAGAAGTCCAGCACTACTGGCCCTGACCTGGAAAGCCCAGGCAAACCCGATCTCATCAGATCTCAGAAGCTAAGCAATGCTGATCCTGGCAAGTACTTGGATGGAAGATCTCCAAGGAATACCAGGGCTGGGAAACAGAGGCAGGCAGCAAGCCACCTCTCTGATTGTCCTTGTCTCCCAACCTCACTAGGGTCAGTCATGACTTCCAGGCATGCATACACAATGCAGACACACAAAGGTTTGTGGGGGGGGGGGTTAAAAATAGATGTCTAGTACTATTAGAGAATGAATGGATGGATGGATGCAAACATGAACATACATGAAACTGCTTTATACTGAGTAAGACCATCAGTTCATCAGGGTCATTATTGTCTACACCAGGGGTGACCAAACTGTGGCTCGAGAGACACATGTGGCTTTCACACATATTGTGTGGCTTTTGAAACCCCCACTGCCCCATCGGCTGGTTTGGAAAAGGCATTTGTCTCTTTACAGAACTTTTCCATTCCAAGCCAGCTGGAAGCTTGGCAAATGCTTTTAAAGTTAAAGTTGCTTTCTTTTCACCTCCTCCTCCCCCATTAATTTGCTTTTCTTCCTTCCTCTTTCCCTTTCTCCCTCTCTTCCTTCCTGTCTTGCAGCTTTCAAACACCTGATGTTCATGTCTTGTGGCTCACAGACATCTGACATTTGTTCTACGTGGCTCTTATGTTTAGCATGTTTGGCCACCCCTGGTCTACACAGACAGGCAGAAGCTCTCCAGGATCTCAGGCAGAAGTCTACTTTCTTTTAATTGGAGATGGTGGGGATTGAACTTGGGACCTTTTGCATACAGAGCTCTTCCACTGAGCCACATGCCCTCCCCTAAATGGATGAATGGTGAGACTAATGTTGAGACCACACAAGAGATTGGGCCTGACCTGGTACTGGAGAAGAATCTTGAGAGTCCCTTGGACTGCAAGAAGATCAAATCAGTCAGTCCAAAGCAATGTTCCCTCTAAGCTGTGGAGACTTGTGAGCAGAAATTCTACTTTTTGAGCTACTAGCATTAAAGCTGTGAGCTACTGAATAAATTAGTTTGCTCTGGGACCATTTTTCATGAGCTAAGACAAAAAATGTGTGAACCAGTGGCTGAAAAACTGTGAGCTATCTCACATTAACTCAACTTAGAGGGAACACTGGTCCTAAGGGAAATCAACCCTGACTGTTCCCTGGAAGGTCAGATGCTGAAACTGAAGCTCCAATACTTTGGCCACCCAATGAGAAGGGAGCACTCCCTGGAGAAGACCCTGATGCTGGGAAAGACAGAAGGCAAAAGAAGAAGGGGACGGCAAAAGATGAGATGGCTGGACAGTGTTACTGATGTAACAAACACGAATTGGAGCAGACTTCGGAGGCTGGTGGAAGACAGGAGGACCTGGGGTCACAAATAGTCGGACTCAACTGTGCAACTCAACAACAACAAAGCCATGCTTCCCCTCCAGATTTAATGTGCGTGATCGCACACACACATCTGCTCCCCCATGTCTTGCCCAAACTTACCTAGTCTTAGGACAGTCTGGGACTAGATTAAATAACTACCTCTTCCTCTTTTCTTTTCTCCCTTTGAAATAAGTTAGTGATTGCCATGAGTAGCCGTGAGGGGAAATATACTCCATAGTATTTGTGGAATGGCCCTGCTATGGGGCAGCAGCCCCCAATCCCTGCTATCACTGGACTTCATCATACACTTGTGCAGCCAAGACGTGGAACCCAGGATTGGTGTATTCAGAATGGGCAGGATTGATGTTGAAGGCACCAGGAGCACGGAGAGAGTTTAGTTCTACTATGATCGCTGCATGGAGGAGAGCCAGTCTGGTGTAGTGGTTAAGGGCACGGACTCTTAATTTGAGAGAACTGGGTTTGATTCCCCACTCCTTCACATGCAGCCAGCTGGGTGAACTTGGGCCAGCCACAGTTCTCACAGAGTTATTCTCTCAAGAGTGGTTCTCTCAGAGCTCTCTCAGCCCCTCCTACCTCCCATTGTGTCTGTTGCGGGGAGAGGAAGGGAAGGACATTCTAAGCCACTCTGAGATTAAAATTAAAAGGTGGAGTATAAATCCAGTTTCTTCTTCTTCTTCTTCTTCTTCTTCTTCTTCTTCTTCTTCTTCTCCTTCTCTTTTCTTCCTTTGAAATAAGTGAGTGACTGCGATGAGTAGCCATGGGAGAAATATACTACATAGTATTTGTGGAATGTCCACTGGCTGCTGTTGCTGGATTTGAGAGCCAGTTTGGTGTAGTGGTTAAGACTTTTATCTGGGAGAACTGGCTTTGATTCCCCACTCCTTCACTTGCACCTGCTGGAATGGCCTTGGGTCAGCCATAGCTCTTGCAGAGCTGTCCTCACAGAGTGTCTGTTGTGGAGGGAGAAGATATAGGAGATTGTAAGCTGCTCTGAGACTCTGATTCAGAGAGAAGGGCGGGGTATAAATCTACAGTCTTCTTCTTCCCAAGCCTTGCTGATATGGATTCCATATGTGGCATGGGTTATTCACAGAGACGCATCGTACCCTGACTGCAGAGGCCTTTGCCACACTGAAGACTTCCTTCCCCATGTACTCGGTTAATCATTACAAAGGGCATTTTGCTCTGACAACAATATTGCCCCAGAGTGTCACGTCCCTTCCCATTACAAGTCACATTCTCCAGCACGTTCAGACGCGAGTCTCCTTTGCGGAGGAACCCCAGACGATGTCTCTTTCTTAAATGATATCAGTAGCATCTGATTTATGAAAAATGCATAAGTGTGACTTGGGAACAGCTTGCGCTTTCACACTAAATAAAACGAGAAGACAGAAGAGGGAACTCAAAACGTCTATGAATATATTTGTGTATACAAATGACTGTCATAAATCTTTGTGCATGATTGCTTAGCTTTGTGGGATGTCCTGGGGGGCGTTTTCTGCAGGGGGGGGGGAAACAAAAGAAATGCAAACTCACAACCTACTTCTACAGTCAAGGGGGGAAACATTTTTTTTTTGAAAGGGAGGAAAGAACTGTATTTGCAGAATTAATTATGCAATTCATGTAGAGCACATTTGGTCTATGATGGAAAAAATATAGTTCTCAAGTGATGCGGCTGTAGTTTGTGGTGGAAATCTGTTACCGTATCTCCCAATGCACATGTTTTTTTGTTTTTTTTTAAAAAAGAACTCAGAACACAGGAGCCCCAATGTTTTAGGGTGGGAGACTGCAAGAAGATCAAATCAGTCCTAAGGGAAATCAACCCAGACTGTTCCCTGGGAGGTCAGATGCCGAAGCTGAAGCTCCAATACTTGGGCCACCAAATGGGAAGGGAGCACTCCCTGG